>NC_053164.1:41724320-42063070 GCF_016835505.1 Polypterus senegalus
CAGTGCTGTGTCTTTTGAGCTTGCAAAATCAGGCAGAAACTTGAAAAAAAAAACATTAAAAATAAGCAAATAAAACTGGTTTCCTATCAGAGGTGTATCTTCTGTTTGCTTTGGATTTCTGATTTTTCAACAAGTACACTGCATTTCTGTGAACCCTGGGTGCTAAAGTACCTTCTTGTAATTAAACCTTTAACCCCCTTGAGGGAGAAGCGCCTGCCAGCTTGCACAAGCTCTGACACCGCAACAGGACTGGCCGCCTCGGAGGTTCTCGTTTTCAAGGAGACTGTTTGGCTTTTTCTTTGTAGGCAGCCAGACATTACTGGGTTGAAACTCTGAGCTCTCTTTCCTAAATTCTCCCTCCAGCTGCTAATTATTTTCTGCCCTGTCATCCATGCGATTTCCCGTCTTATTAATTTATTTCATTAACTAGCTTAAAAGCAGGCACTGGAATGGAGAAAACTGGAAACATTTAAGGATTTTTCAGAACTAGACAAGTATTGCAGCATGTAAGAAGTCAGTGGCTGCCACTTATGCCCAGCAGTAGGTTTAGCATCATCACATCTAAGATCCTAAGTCACACCATTGATCATAAGGGTGACTACAATAATGAATTAACATAACATAACACTCTCTTAGTCCAATTCAGGGCTGCTGGAGACTGCAGACTAACTGAGCAGCATCAGGCAAAAGGCAGGAATGAACCTTGGGCAGGACGTCAGTCTATCACAGTATCCTTTCATGCATATAATCAGACAGGGAAAACGTAGAACCTCCAATTAACTGTCTTTGGGGAAGGAAAGAAAACCAGACTACCCATTAAAAAAACTTAAACACACAGAGAGAACATGCAAACTCCATACTCACTAGGAACACAAGCCCAGCATGCAGGAGCCATGAGGCTGCAGCACTTTGATCACAATAATTGATTCAGGGAGCAGCATTTCGGGAAGAAAAGACAAATAGCTAAAACTGAAGTCTGTGGGCCTTGCTCTGATAGATGCCTTCTGGCAAAATAAACTTAACAAAGAACACATAAAAGGAGGACATTCATGTCATCAAGCTTGTTTGGTCAGCTAATGACTCAGTCATCCCAGTATCTCATCACAGCCTTCCAGGCTTTCACTTTGACTACACAGCTCCTCAGTTTTTTTTCCAGATTTCCACAACAATTTCAATAACGAAGTAACTTCCTGGCTTCCATTATGAAGAACTTTCTTATAACTTTCATTAAGTCACATCCTAAAAAATCAGTACATATATATTTTCAGACTGGGCCAATCAAATTCTGGGTTAAAGGGGGCAGAGGATATTCTGGCAAGAACTTAACATGGTCATGGCACCAGTTCACATTAGAGCCTAATTGACATAATACGCATGTCTTTGGTAAAGTGTGACAAAAAGAATACAGAGAATATGCAAGTCCACGCAGATGACCTCCAGGCATGCAGTTCAGAGTAATGGTATCGCAACATTAACTACTGCGCCACAGAGTCCTTGAATGCAAGGTCCACAATTACACTTGTAGATAAGCTTTACTGAGGCCTTGGAGTATTGTGAAGGCCTTCTCTGCTCAAGGCTTGTGAGGATTTCATGTCAAAAAAAAGAACATGGATGCACTTAGTCATTCTAAAGTGCTCGTCTTCTAGTACTGCTATGTCCTAAGTGGATTGTGATGACCATATCTGTGAACAGTACTCCAGATGTGGCCTCAAGGTATTCCTCAAGGGGTTTCCAATAAATATACAGGAAGCTGAACTCACTGATGGCCACTGGATATGGTTGAGTATTTGTTGTTCCTGAAACCACATAAAAGTTGTTATTCCAGAATAGTCATCCATCTTCACTCAATCAGTTTTAAAATCATCCTCTGGCCACATAAAGTAACAACTGCACAAAGGCGTTCTCTTACTTAATTACTTTATCTTCCCCCATGATATTTTTTGTATCTTTTGGCCAAGATCTTTGTGACTACCATAGTCATCCCCCTTTTTCCCTTTTTCCCCCTTCCAGATCTTCCCTTTCGTCTTTTTACTTCATCCTTCATTTCAAACACCTTTTTGGGATACCTAGTTTCACTCATCCTTACTATATGTCCATACCACTGTAGCTGTTTTATTTATATGGCTTCCACGAGTGGTTGCATTTCCAGTTCTTTACAGATTCTATTATTTTTTATCCCATCTCTTTTTGTTTTACCTACCACTTATCTAAAGTACTTCATTTAAACTGCTGTCTTTTAAGATCTTTGTTTATCCAGTATTGCCCAAGATTCTGCAGTACTGTATATAATATTATTAGTACTGAAATAATGAGACAGAGAGATTAGAGATCTTTGGGGCACCATGAGGGCCAACGCTGTATATTCAAAATAAAACACATGTAAAAGTGATATGGAAAAATATTGAAAATGATGCAAGTCTCCATCAGACTGGCTCAAGATGGCGTTGCTTCCTGAGTGGGCAGGAAGAGGCGGGTCCAGGCTGGCAGAAACCAGAAGTGATGTTAGAGGAGTCATAGTTATCAATCTTCCGGTCTACAGAGAGAGGAAGAGAAGAGGCATTGGTCAACAGTGCCCTCTGGCTTTCTGGAGGTTTAGTACAATAATCCGAGCTCTTACACTGTCCCCTGACAGTACACATATGGTTTTAAATTGATGCATCTTCATCTTTATACTTAATTTGTTCTTCCTTATTAGGGTGTTATTAATTAAATTACTTATTTATCTTGTTTATTCTGTGTGTAAATTCTACATTTACCTTTCCATCTTCACTTATGATTAGATAGATAGATAGATAGATAGATAGATAGATAGATAGATAGATAGATAGATAGATAGATAGATAGATAGATACTTTATTAATCCCAAGGGGAAATTCTCATAATCCAGCAGCAGTATACTGATACAAAGAAACAATATTAAATTAAATAGTAATAAAAATGAAAAAATTAAAAAAATAAAAATAAAAAATAAAAAATAAAATTAATGTTAGCATTTACTCCCCCGGGTGGAATTGAAGAGTCGCATAGTGTGGGGGAGGAACGATCTCCTCAGTCTGTCAGTGGAGCAGGACAGTGACAAAAGTCTGTCACTGAAGCTACTCTTCTGTCTGGAGATGACACTGTTAAGTGGATGCAGTGGATTAGTCATGATTGACAGGAGTTTGCTTAATGCCCGTCGCTCTGCCACAGATGTTAAACTGTCCAACTTTACTCCTACAATAGAGCCTGCCTTCTTAACAAGTTTGTCCAGGCGTGAGGCGTCTTTCATCTTTATGCTGCCACCCCAGCACACCACCGTGTAGAAGAGGGCACTCGCCACAACCGTCTGGTAGAACATCTGCAGCATCTTACTGCAGATGTTGAAGGATGCCAACCTTCTCAGAAAGTAAAGTCTGCTCTGACCTTTCTTACATAGAGCATCAGTATTGGCAGGCCAGTCCAATTTGTCATCCAGCTGCACTCCCAGATATTTAAAGGTCTGCACCCTCTGCACACAGTCACCTCTGATGATCACAGGGTCCATGAGGGGCCTAGGCCTCCTAAAATCCACCACCAGCTCCTTGGTCTTGCTGGTGTTAAGGTGTAAGTGGTTTGAGTCGCACCATTTAACAGTCTTTGATTAACTTTCTGTACTCCTCCTCCTGCCCACACCTGATGCAGCCCACAATAGCAGTGTCATCAGCGAACTTTTGCACGTGGCAGGACTCCCAGGTATTCATCTATTGACACATTTTGAACTTGTTTTCCATCTATCCATATCCATTGTCACACACGCGCAAGTAGGGAGCAGCCAACCAGCTCAACGGAGCGTGATAATTAACAGAAAATGGGTTTGGAACAGACTACTAACACCTCTCAGTTTTACTCAGCAGAAAAACAGACAAGTAAGCAAACCTTTTCAAAGACCTGCAGATGATTTTCCTTCCATGTATACAACATCTGCTACCTCCCTCCTGTCTCATTCTGATGACATCACTTCCGGCTGCATGTTTACACATCATCCCTGGTGCTTCCTGGATTTTCCCATCATACCTATTGTACACAATTTCCTGTCCATCCCTTATATTAATCCGGCTATTTCACCAATACTTTTGTCCTGGTTCTGATTCAATGTACAAGTCTGAGCAAGACTACCAGACACTTCACTACACGGGGAACGCAAAACCCCAGAACATCTTGAGCGTGTTGTCTCTTTCTTATATCTTCACACCACTTCAGATGTTTCTCTGCTTGTTCTTTTTATTTTCATTGCTTTATTATTCTCTACATTTATTATCATACCATTCGCATTTGGCTTGTTGTTCCATGTTATTAATTTCTTTTGTAGCTCTTTTTCACAAAAAATAAAAAACAAAGACATACTCAAAATTTCTATTCTAAGAAATAAAAAACATCCTAAGGTAAGCATTTATTAAAGGATTTGGAAATCATGTGTCTGCCTTGTGATGTCATAGGGCAATTTTTCATCCAATTGGTTGACTGTGAAGAGCTGTCCTGGGGTAACATTTGGGATTTTGCTTCATTAATAATGAAAACCCAATGCTGTCCAAACCATGGTCACAATGTCTTCTTTATCATACATACTGTACTGTAAACCTTATTTGGTTATTTGAAATATCAAAATTAGTTACCCTGTAGCCTTTAATTCCAATCAGTAATTCATAATCACTTAAGCCACATCGATTCAGACCTAATCATGTGCGTCAGGATATTATTTTTTCATATAGTGCCATGCCTCTTCTCTCTTCCCTGGCATTCAGTGTCACCACCTGGAAATATAAAAACCAATCAGTGAATTATTACATTAGAGAAAGTGAAAACCTCACAGAGTATAATTCCTGGAAACAAGTAAGCTTGCTAACTGGCCCAGTCTAGACAACTCACCACAAATTCCCGCCAGTGAGCACCACCACCAACACAACATGAGCTATACGCACTGCTCTGCTTCTGCCTGACATTAATATCTATCCTAATGTGCCGTTTCCTTTGCAGTGGGTAAAGTTGGCATCTAGCACAAAGTCACTTCATGGCCTTCTGTATATCAAATCAAAGTGTAACTGATGTCATTTATCTTTAATGTGTAACGACATACATAAAGGGTGAGGAGTGTGGAAACACTTGAATAAGCTGTCTAAAGAAACTCATGACCGCCACCATTCACTCTTTACGATTTTATGATTTTCTCCAAAGTGATGTTATAGTCTGGAGTAAAAGACATGGCCTTCGATAAAGGTCCTGCAGGAAGGCTGCTCCATTCACTTCTTTTCCAGCCCACAAACCACAGTTTAGAAAGAAATGCTGATTTATCAGGTTCCTCACATAGTCATAACTAAATATCAGGCAGCTGATCCTTCAGGGGCAATTAAACAATGGCATTATGTCTGACTCAATTTTTCTATTTTAAATATCCTTTTAATTAGAGCTAGAATTAACTTAAAATGTTTATGACTAGTCAGCACCTAAAGCTATGGTGTATCATACCATCACTAGGTACAAGTACGAGCCAACCCTTGACTGGACACTAACGAACGGCGCACTTAGTCTAAGACAATGTAGAGTCTCAAGTTAAACTAATCAGCATATCTTTGGGATATGGAAATGAAGACAGCGTACAAGAACAAAGTGAAAACATGACAACGCTACACAGACAGTGGGTGACACAGGATTCAAACTTCGCTCCTATAGCACTAATAGAGAACATGAGATGTTTATCTTAAAATGACATACCATTGAGCGCATTATTAGAACCCAGACACACTGAACAATTACGGTTCACAAACTGCACAAATTGCACTTAAAATGGATGGACGACCTGCAGCAAGTCGGACTCAGGACCGGCGCCACCATTAAGACGAATTGGGCATTCACCTAAGGCACAAATCAGCCCAGCCGCACGAGTTAGGTACCGAACAGTTGGTTGGTGCATTAATAAGCTTGGCCTGGGGCACAAAATCACCTAGCACCGATGCTGATCACACCCTCACAGAATTTACGAAATATCGAGTAAACTTTAACAGATGGCACATTTATTCCTCATGTTTTAGTTAAACCCTTTGCATTTACATTTTGGCCCTGTAAGAAATTCCTTGATGATTGGGTTCCTTAGCCACCTCAGGCCACGTATAACATTGCTGTCCATCATTCCCTTTGACAGAGATTATTGGCTCCATGAGTGATCCACAAAAAGTAATGTGTGCATGTTGACCATGGAGTTCTCCTGACTTGCTCTGTGTTAAAATGGCACACTTCTGAGTTTTAAAAATATTAACGTCACTAAAGAGAGAGAGAGAAATGGGATTATTGTGAATATCAATAAAGAGCCGTCAATCCTTGTGCTAAAACAGGAAAGGACATGTTAAGGTTTGTCATTCCTCTGGGAGATTTGAAGAAGAAAAATTACTGTGGCTCAAGCTTCTACCCTTAGATTAATCTATAATAACCAATTTAAAGAGAAAGGAACAATGCTGAACAAGCAGAGTGTGATCAAATAAAATTGGCAACTACCCGGTTCAGGATTTCATGACTAGCCACACAGTATGCAAAGCACTTAAATAAGTCTAATATTAACAGGTTGGAAGACAAAATATTTGCTTCATTAAAACAGAAGACAACTACTTTTGCTGCACTTTGTTTTCTTCCTGTGACTACAGTATGTGTCAGCATTTTAATCAGATTGCTTTGCATTTCCTCATTTGCTCTTCACTTATGACAACACCTAAGATCAGAAAGAGCATGAAGAATTTGTAGAGTGCAACACATCCACTTTTCTTGGTTCTGATCGATGGCGTGACCTATTTTGGGGAGCTTGTTTTACTTCATCCAGTTATCCATCTATCCATTCATCTGTTTGTTTGTTCCTCCATCCATCCAATTTATCATGTTTTAGGGCTGTATGCCAACATCAGAAACCAAACCTGGAAAAAATCACCAGAGCATCCCCAGGCCCACATATTCACTCCTACTGAGATGCTAGACAACATAATTTGGATGCCTTTAGGATGAGGGCCTGAACTGGACCTTTATACATGGAGACGCTTGTAAGGTCCTACACTCTTTCTCAAGCACTCAAGTCTGCCAATGAATGGTGTCTCATCTCTCAATCCACACTCTTCATGTGAAGCTCCTAGCTGGTGGAAGGAGCTGCCCACCTCTTTTTAAAGTTCTGACACCCTTGATGTGTTTAAGAGGCATTAAAAGATTATCTTTTTCTTGAATTTCTATTTAACTGTTAATGACTTTGATTGGTTCTTGTAATCGAGGACTTGTAACAAATTTGTATTTTGTTCTGAGCTTTTCATTTTTCTCATTCAGGAGACCTTTTAGCTCTATAGAATGCAGCGTTTGTTGATTGCAAAACAACATGCATTTTTTTTTGAGGGTACAACAGTGTCGACAGAAAAGTTCAAATAGTCTGTGAAGCAGAGACTGAGTTCCTCAATATCATAATCATGTGATTCTCTCATCATTCCCCAGTCTGTCAAAGCCAGAGCCATTGCAGCCTTAGGCTCCACTTAATCACCATCTTAGTGGTAACAGGCCGTCGTCTAATAACATTTTTGTATCCTGGAAATTTGAGGACAAAAAAAGTTCTATCTATCTATCTATCTATCTATCTATCTATCTATCTATCTATCTATCTATCTATCTATCTATCTATCTATCTATCTATCTCTGGTATATAGTGCCTTGGGTATCTATCTATCTATCTATCTATCTATCTATCTATCTATCTATCTATCTATCTATCTATCTATCTATCACTAATATATAGTAGCTTTCCTATCTATGTAGTGCCTTTCCTATCTTTTTTACCCCATTATGTTGACCTCTTTTGTAAGTCATTTTGATTAAAAGCATCTTCTAAGCAAATGAATGTAAATATGCATACTCCACACTGAGAACTGAACCCAAGTCAGATGTGCAAACTCTGCCGGCAAATTACCATAATTTGCACCTAGGTCACTAGTGCTGTAAAGCAGCAGTACTGACCACTGCACTAGAAATTCTTAATAATGCTATAGAGCAAGACAATTTTGGTCAATTTTTTATTGATTCTGAAGGCACTATAATTTATCATATACATTCTGGGCTCAAACAGAGCGAGATGAAAAAGTCACTTTGTGACATACAGATACAGAGTTGGGTGCCTGCACGACGGGAACATTTGCGCAACAGGCATGTGGTGGCACATGTTGAACTGAGCATAAAACTGGCCACATTACAGACCTCAAGAATGGGTTGCTTGTTACTTAGTAGTAGCCTTCTGGGGAAAATTCGTTTTGATGTCAGCTGAAATTTCACACAACAATGTACAACAATATGATTGAGGGCTCTGTTTCTTGGCAGTACTATTTAACTGTTCCCTCAGCTTGCCACGGATAACTTTTTTCATGCTCTGTACAATGGCAACTTTTGTTTCTAGCCAGACAACACAGGGCTCTGACGTCATGGCAGCAACATTCAATGCATCCACAGTATGCAACCCCACCCTGGTGGAGAATGCAGGTTTAATGGAGAAGACATGGGAAGTATTCAGGTAAGCAGAAACATCAAGGGAGGCAAAAACAGACTCAGATAGTGAGGACATTTAGAAAAATAGGGTGACGCAAGGCAGGCGCTGACTTCAAGTTGTCTATAAAAAGGCTGCCGTTCACTGAATATGGAGAGAGAAAGAAAGCGAGACAGATGGACCAACTGACACGCAGAAAGACAAAGGCAGAATTGTAGCTCAAAGAAAGAAATTTGATAGTAAGAAGGCAGTGCAACATGGGAGGGGGCACCCTCAGAGTACAAGCCAAAATATTAAAAAAGATGAGTTTATTGTTTATAGCATTATAGGCCCCCGTAGAGCACTGGGGCCTCTACCTACACAACTACTTAGCAAGTCGCAACATACATAGATTAGCATGGGGTCCCCAGGCAACTGCCCAGTGTGCCCATGCTTTAAGATGGCCCTTTTGCCACCACCTTTCCTTCTCCAAAACTGTCTTTCACAACCCCAGCTTTATCCTTCATCCAGCCACTGTGCCTTTGAACTAAACAACCTACCCAACTTCAGAAACTCATGTTCTGGTGTGCCTTTAAACCCCAATCTGATGTCACTTCTAGCTAAGCCACAGTCCTGTTATGGGGACAATGATGCCAGGCTAAAACTCCCTCAAGTGGTTGCCCTGGCCCTCTCCAGTTTGCCTAAAACCATTCCACAGAGGATGACGTATCATTTACTCCCCATTTGCTCCTGTCCCACTCGGATTAAAAATACTTACGCTAGAATGCTATTCATAGACTTTAGTTCATCCCCCAGAAGCTCATAGGAAAGTTGAGTCTGCTAGCTTATAACACTTCTGTATGCAAGTGGATCTTGAACTTCTTGAAAGAGAGACCACAGACAGCCCAAATCGGTAACACCAGCACCATCACACGGAGTGCTGATGCCACACAGGGTTGCATACTCAGCCCACTACTCTTCACTCAGCTGACTCACAACTATATGGGTCTATAGAGCTATAACACTATTGTTAAGTTTGCTGCACAACAGTGGAGGGTCTGATAAGCAATGGGGTTGAGTCAGCTTACTGAGTGTAGATACAATGACTGGTGAACTGGTGTGACCGCAACAATCTGTCTCTTAATGTGGACAAGACAAATGAGATGATTATTGATATCAGGTGGTCCATGCAACCCCACACCCTACTGCACTTCAAGGGCTCCATGGTGGAATTGCTCAAAATCCTTGGTGTGCAGCTGACCTTGCTTGGACAATTAAAACCACCTCCACAGCGAAAAAGGCACAGCAACATCTCCACTTCCTTCAGTGATTGAGGAAGGCCGGCCTACCTGAACGATTTACACCAAATTGTACAGGGGCATCATCAAGAGAGTTCTGACCAGCAACATCACTGTCTGGTTTGAGAACTTCAGCATCTCTGAGCACAAGTTCCTACAATAGATAGTTCACACAGCAGAAATTAATTTGGACCTCTCTGCTCTCAATTCGAAACATCTTCAACAAGCATTGTATCCACAAAGCCTACAGTATTGTGAAAGACCATTCCCACCATTCCCATGATCTCTTTGTTCCACTTCCATCTTGCAGAAGATACCATAGCATTAGAACCAGTTCCACCAGGTTGTGCAACAACTTCTACCAGTTGGCTGTCTGAACTCTGTGCTACCCCCCATCCCTCATATCTGCTCCCAGAAGTCTATCTATATACAGGACATCTGTTACTACTGTTTTAAGTTGCTTGTTAACATTAAATTATTTATCACTATTTGTATTTATTAATATCTGTTCATTTACTTATTATTGCACCGCAGCCCTGGAAAATGTTAGCTCATGCCAATGTATGGTGTATGGATGGTATGACAATGAAACCAGTTGAACTTGATTTGATTTGAAGAGATATGAAAACCAATCATTCTGGATGGGCCTCAGGGGGCCTAGGAGAATGCTATGACTTTTTATAAAGAAATATTCTTTTAAAAATAATGTAAGAATAGAGGGCTTTACCCCCTGCTTGCTTCACTCACCAACCCCCAGGCCTGCGCTACACACCAGCCACTTCGTGTCTCTGCCACTCACGTAAGTGGATTTCACTTTCACCAAACAACAAATCTTTTAATTCTCGTGGATACGCCTCTTCATTGGGTAGAAACATTACTTTTCCCTGATGGCAACACGGATTAGACGATCAACAAGTCTCTGAATTGAAGTTTAAATCCAAACAATATATTTGATCTCTTTTCACTGTTCTGTTATTTGACCAAGTAATAATTTCCGTTTGTTTCTGCTAATTTGATCTCTACTATCAGTTTTTTGAGACTTTAGAAATTTAGTACTTTCATTATCTCTAACCTGCTCTGCATGTGTATCACGCCAACATTTTAGAATTCTTTACGACATTCTACTTAGTCATCTACTCTTTGTCTTTTATTTCCGGCCCTGGGCGTGGTTATATCTCTTGGCACAAAGTCTTGTCTTGCGGGACATGAAAGTATCTCTCTGAAAAAGTCACGTCTCATCCCAGGCTACAAAGTCTCATCTCGTCTCGTCCCAGGAATGTTTTATTATAACAGAGAGATACTGTATATTTTCATATACTGTAATTGTGAAATTACAAATAATTAGTTTTTCTTTTCTTTTTCTTTTTTAATCAAAAGACACCTTTCAGGAGATTGGTTATCTGGCTCCAGTGGGAGCTCAGTGTAATGGTAGGTGGAGGTTTGTGCTTACATGCAAAGTTGGTAACATAGAAAACTGATAATAATAATAATAATAATAATAATAATAATACAGCAGACAGCATATTTTTTTTCAAAAATTACTGTGTGGATATTAGAAATTTCTTAACCCTTAAACCGCCGGAACCAGCTATAGTCGGTTCCCAATGCAATTTACCAGCATGCCGGAGCTGATTAGTCAGTGCCATACATTCGTTGAGCTGCCAGCTCATGACCACTGCCACCCCCTGCAGCATTTCAGCATCACTGTCCCTAGGATTCAGCACTAGACTAGCCTACAAGCATCAGTGTTGACCTCTGGGTGTGTTTGTAGGCAGCCAGTTCAAGCTCATTGGCTCAGTGATTTAATGAAGTTCATCAATGGCGTCAGTTGCACCTTGTACATATTGCTGTAGCAGTTTTGTTTTCATAGTTTTTACAGTCCATTGGCAGTGTGTAAAATGATCAGTGTTGCAGTAATTGTGATGCTCTTCGCTTGAAAAAAAAATGTGTTCCATTAAAATTTCACTTTTTCTTGTTTAATTGTGACGTTTCCTTAAAAAGTGGAGCAAAAAAGTATTTGGCATCCAGGGGTGCATTAACCCCCAAGTATGGGGCAGTTTAAGGTATAAAATCACCTCCAGAACTTTTATCACAGACAATACTGGAAAGGACTCTGCCTCCCAATCTGTTATCTATTAGAATTTATGGCAATGAATGTGACGTATTTTCATTTTTTATAACTTTGACTTGTTATATTTTGACCCTTTAAACCATAGTTTCTTAAACTGTGAGCCGCGACCTGTCTGTCGATGGGTCTTGTAGAGTTGCGATTCACAATAGTACTCAATTAGAAAGGGTTGCGGATGCTTTGTGGATTGTCTTACAGTGGGTTGCCACTAGCAGCTTAAGCAGACACCATGGCTCTGGTGTGATCTGCATTGACGATTCTCCAAGACGGACCAAATGGAAGACTCCCAGTGTCGATTCTGCAAGTGGGAAAGTGGACTACAGTGGCGATTGGGTCGGGAGAAAAAAATGTTTAAAAACCACAGCTTTAAATGCTGATTTTGTGGTTTTGAAAGGTGAGGAACCCATTTCTCACGTTTATTTTATGATCCGATGCAGATAAAACTTAATTTTGCACCATTTCTGACACTATTTTGTCCCTTCTATGAAAGCTGCCATTTTGACATTCCTTTCGTTACAATTCAGGTATGTCTGCTGGGCGTAGGGGAAAGAGTTACAAGGCCAATTCAGAATCTGAGTTTGATGGATGAAACCCTAAAAGACTTTCTCGTAATTCTTTGTTATTTACTTCCTTTTCTGTCAACATCCGTTCATGTTTGACATTGACTGTCATGTTTTGTTTTGGTTTTGACAATTTCAGCGGCCTGATTTCCTGGTTTTTTGATCATTGCATGTCTTGTTTCCTGGTCATAAAATACTATCTCCTGTAATTTAAGACTAACAAGTGGTAGAAACATGGTTTGTGCTACTTTCACCACCCGGAGTCAGACTAAATCACACAAAGTGGCACATTTGTTTACTGTGGCTGGGGTGGGCACAGACAATCCTGAACGCACAGAGAGCCTTACATGGGGTGAGGCTTCATTTACAGTTCTCCCCTGGTTTTTACACTGTGTTTGTCATGTTTTGTTTGCCTAGATTCAGTTTTGTTTGTCTTAATTGTGAGATTATTAGTATGGAGCAGAGGTCACCAACTCCGGTCCTGGAGGACCAATGTGGCTTAGGTTTTCATTCGAATCCTTTCTTTAATGAGTGCCCTGTTTGAGCTGCTAATTAACCTCTTGTGAATACATTTTAAATAAACTGCTTTTAAGATTTGCTCCCCTGAATTTCTTCATCGTTCCTCTGAATTGCTTCATTTCTTCCCTAAAATGGCACCCAAACAGAAATGAAATGTGAAGCAAGTGAGCCAACAGAAGACCAACTAAGTCAGGGCCTGAAACTCCAACCAGTTTCACTCCAACCAGTAGCTTAATGAGGTGCCGATTCTTCTCGTTAATTAAACCCGTTCTTTAATTCTGTGGCTTGTTGCTGCTCTCGTGGTGCATTAGCAGACATTTCCAAAATTGCTGATTTTTTTTTTTTTTAAATTTTTATTTATTAATTTTATTACAATCAATACATAGCAATCAAGTTTTTACAAAAAAAAGAATTATGCTAAGAACAGATCGATCCCCACCCTTGAGAGAGAGAGCAAGCCAAACGGTGTAAAATTTAAGGCTTGTAAAAATACCTAAATTAATAAATTCTCTGTGCTTTATAAACTTATTTTAAAATATTACTGATTAGATCCTGCCATGTTTTGAAAAAAGTCTGTACAGATCCTCTAGTTTCACTCCAACCAGTTGCTTAATGAGGTGCCGATTCTTCTCGTTAATTAAACCCGTTCTTTAATTCTGTAGCTTGTTGCTGCTCTCGTGGTGCATTAGCAGACATTTCCAAAATTGCTGATTTTTCTCTTTTCTAAGAGCTCCGTTAAAGTGTTTTGGGGAGCTGAGCAGATTAACATTTCTGAGACCTTCACCTTTCTTTATTTTCAGATATTGTTTGATGGACACCAGTTGTTTTGACTCATTTTTTATCTCATTATTGTTTGGCTGCTAATTAAGGAAAAAGAAACAATTAAGGGGGCTGAGTCTTCAAGAGCAAGTCAATTAAAAATAGTTCAAAAGAAGTTAATTAGCAGCGAAAACAGGTCACTCATTCAGAAAAGGATTAGAATGAAACCTGCAGCCACAGTGGTCCACCAGGACCGGAGTTGGCAACCCCTGGTATAGAGTATAGCACTTAATTAGTATAAAATTTGATTAAAATGTTTTTATATTTCGCAGAGAGCATCTGCTGTGGTTTCCTTAATGTTAATGGGTTTATTGTCTGATTGTATTTTTGTGCTACTCTTTGATTAACTTTAGTGTGGCTTCTGAGCAAAAGATCTGTTCAGGTGATGTTAGTCCATCTGATGGAGAGTAGAATGTCTGCGCACAGTGGCACTGACTTCCTGATACTTCACTTTAGTGCTTAACTAGTTACAGCGTTGACATCCATGTGGTTCATAAATTTAAATTCTTTTAAAATCAATGCTTCTTGAAAATAGTTCCAAACCAGGATTACATTATTCTCAGTTAAGATTTAGTTTGATTTAACATTGGAAATGTATACATGTCCATTCACTGGACTACCTTAAAAACTTAAGATTTAGTTTGGGCAGTTGGTCTGCTGGGTCTTCTGTGCAGCTTAATAGCTAACCATTCAAACAAAGTCACACTCCTTCATGGGAAGGCTGGCATGGTCGGGTAAGAGGGTACTGGCATTCTGTCCGTTGCAATCAATGAATGTGTTCCCCAAGTTGATGACCTTCAATACATTCATGCTCCCTGAGGCATGCCGGCTGACAAAAATGTATCAAATGGGTCAACACAACAATTTAAGAAGAGATTTGCCTCCCTTAAGGCATGTGCTATTTAATTGGCCCTTTTAATTATTTGAGATGCATTTCACATATAAAAATGTAACCTATTTGAGAAATGGCTGGCAAACTGCTCACTGCTCCAGCAGATTGCACTTTTATGCTGGTCCGGTCATTGCCACTGACGTGAAGTGTGAGGTTCTCCCTGGAAGTCTAGACTTCCTTGTACATCCCAGAATAGTCAGGCAGTGCACCCATGTCGCTAAGGCACTGCCGTTGCCAGTCCAATTCCTGTACATTTTTGCACAAGATTGTGGAGAGGAGAACAGAGAGGCTGCCTTTATTTGCCTGCATCCCTTCAAGGTGCATTCAATTTGTGCCCAGGACTAAACTACTGCTGCATGTGAAGCAGCTCTTAAAGCCCCTGTTCTAAAGTGCTGCCACTCTTCATTTGTATAGAAGTGCTTCATAACAGTGCCTGTTAATTTCCACTGGTGTCCTCAAATATGGCAATCACTGCTGAATGTAAAAAATTCTGAGAGATTAACTTTATCAGTTCCTGTGAGGATTCTGAAGACCTGGATTAGGCTCCCCAAGACACCATTCTCTGCTCAAGACTAAAAAGATTTAATTCCCTTAGTCTCTCAGAATAGATCAAGACTTTTAGTCTCAGAATGCACTTGATTGCTCTTCTCCACATAGTATGTTACACCTCTGCTTTCTCTTTTTTTATGTAGCACAGTGACAAGATGTCTGAACAATATGTCTCTTGACTTGTACTTTGCTACAATCTTAGTGTGTGATGGGCAGACGAAGACGAAGACTGAATCCTTTCATATTTGAGTTACAAGGCTCACAATGTCAGTTGTCATGGGTAGAAGTAAGAGCAGCAGGACCCTAAGTAAAAAAAAAACAAAACAGAATAGAGGTCAGTGCCATTTCATGATGATGGTCACAATTGTATAACCTAGCAAAAGACTAACCAAGATCTAATGATCAGCTAAGATGTTATGATATGGATTCAAATTATATTTACTGCAGTCCTTCTATTTTTTGAGGTACTTTTTGTTTCCTATACAGGCAGGTTACGTACGAGATAGGGACTGTAGGTTTGTACTTAAGTTGAATTTGTATGTAAGTCGGAACAGGTACATTATTTGAATAAATGCTATTGTTGACCGACTGTAACCAAGTGCTCTGCCAATGAATGATGGAGTTTCACCTTTTTTTGACCTTTTTATTATTTCTACTTTATTTTCAATGGTGACGGTTTTTCTCTTCTTTACTGTATCACCAGGACTTGCATCAGATTTGTGTTTCAGAGACATTCTTAAAGGGTGAAGACAAAACATTAAGATGAGCTCTTCTGCACAGCACTGTACACGTTATCACAGCAGGAAGGCACCCATCGTCAACACATCTGATGTATAGGGTGGTCCAGATCTAATCATGTAATTTTCATTATGCTATATCTTGTTCGGTTTATTACATAGAAAATCACCGGAAAAATCCCGGACCATCTAGAAGTGTGCAAACTGACGACACGGAGAATCGTCTTCATGCCGAACTGGAATCGCCCCTGCATAAATCAAAGTCATCCAGACGATCTGGATCTGCATAATTAGATCTGGACCACCCTGTACTGACAAGAGACAACTTCCTACTATGTGCGTAACAGTACAAGCAGGCTTGCTATTGAGAATGAATGGGGGCAGTGAGGGGTGGTTCATTACCACCCCACCTCATGGTCACCTCCACTACAGTAAGCTGCCTGCAGTGTCCGCCGCACCACCGCCCCCATTCAACACGCAGCCATCAGAGACACACTACAATGCTACTCCCCACCTCCCCAATCACCCTCAATGGCCTCCGTTCAGCCACAACCAGGTCACCACTTGCAGCATTACCAGCCGCCCACCGAGAATGAACGGGCAGCTGTGTGTGGTGGGCGGGCAGTGAAACCGCTTGCCGTTGGGAGCCGCCTGAGGTATGCTACACTGCGTGAGCAGTGAAATCGCCCCCCTCCAGCCTCCGTCCAGCCACTGTTTGCAGTGCCCCCAAGCTGAAGATGACGGAGAGGCAGTTACTGAGGCGCATGCATCGCAGCTGTGGCCCTGATCGTATGTTGTAGGTTGGATGTCCGTAACCTGGGGACTACCTGTATTAGGTTTTTGAACACAAACATTTTGAATTTCTTAATGGTTTAGTCATGACTAGGAATACCAGACCATGTACATTCCAAAAGCATTTCCAAAGAATGGCCACTAAAGGGGAAAATCCTATCAAGAACCCCAACACATCACAACTCATCATCAGGTCCTTCCATGAAAACCCTAAATACAAAGAGGACTGTTTGATTTATGTTAGGTAGATTGCCCAGAGGGGACTGGGCGGTCTCGTGGTCTGGAACCCCTACAGATTTTTTTTTTTTCCTCCAGCTCTTGGAGTTTTTTTTTGTTTTTTCTGTCCACCCTGGCCATCGGACCTTACTTATTCTATGTTAATTAATGTTGACTTATGTTTATTTTTTATTGTGTCTTCTATTTTTCTATTCTTCATTTTGTAAAGCACTTTGAGCTACATTTTTTTGTATGAATATGTGCTATATAAATAAATGTTGATTGATTGATTGGGCACAAAAAGGGCCTCGCAGAATCGTTATACAATAACTAGCTGTGTAAGCCCATGCTGTAAAAAGCCTGGGGTCCTAGAAACTATTGAAATTGTCAGAAAAAAAAATTTAAATGTAGAGATGTCAGGTAATTGAAAATAACTACTCTGGGCATTTCTCTCCTAGGAAGTTTCGTTGTGCCGACATTCTCACATCGTTTGTGCATTAGCGGCTCTTTGGAGGTTTTGTTTTGCCAATGTGCTCCCCTCGCTTCTGTATTAGCGGCAGAAGGAAAAATAAACGGGATACCGTTTGCCGATGTGCTCCCCAAGCTTCTGTAACAGCGGATAAGTGAGTGACTCTTTCTTCAGAGGTTTCGTTTTGCCGACATGCTGTCCTCGCTTATGTATCCTCAGAGGTGGAGCCCTTACCCCGACTCCACCTCTCACTTCCGGGCTGGACAGACACACACACTTCCACACGTAGACGTTTATATATAAGAAAGTTTAATATCACAAAAATATTCTTCAATGACAGTGAAGTTCATAATGGCAAAAGGATTTGCCCAAAACAATAAAACAATCCAATGCAATTTAAAGAGTCAGCACAATAAGCCAAAAAACAAAGTTATAAACAGCATGAAGTTAAAAAATTCAGTGAAACACAAAAAGCACAGTAGACACACGAAGCACAAGAACTCAACACTCCACAGCAGAAAAGTGTGGGAGGTCCTCCGGTTTTATAGGGTAGAGGTGATTGGCAGGTGGCCCCTCCCTTTGGGGGGCTCCACCCACAAAACACATGGACCATAACACAGGCAAAGAAAAAACAGTAGACAATAATCACAAGTAACATTAACATTGAATTGAATAAAAAATAAATAATAAAATAAAATAAAACAAGATTTTTGAACCCCAGCCAGGGAAGAAACCTTGGCTGAGATATCATAAGTTTTTTCCAGAAAAATGTATTTACCATAGTTGAATTATTTGTGCATCATTTCGACACCAAGTTAGTTTATTGTGGATGCTGTTTTTTTATTTATGAGTTACTAGCATGTTGCTAATCAAATATCCCAGAAGTGCTCGGTTAGTGATATCACTGTGTAGACCATATAATAGTCAAGCCGTGCACTTCCTAATCATTTGAGTTTATGAAGACAAAAGAAATTTCTCTGTAAGATTATTTCCGTAGTATAAAACTCAAGCATCATTCTCTCTGCCTTTGATTTTAGGTTCGCTTGGGGTACTGATGAAAGATCGATTTGACCTCTGGTTAACGAAGTTGGCACATATATTGACTTGCCTCTACCTCCTGGTCCTCCTTCAATAAAATCTTTGGGAGGGCTAAAAAAAATGAGTTGTCTGTCTTGATTTAAATACTTAATACACAAGCAGCCAGAATGACTTGCTCTTGTAAACTGATTTATTACTGGAACCATTAGAAGACCAGAATCTGGACATTATAATGTATGTATTGATAAGTTCAATTAGGTCAATTAGAACTTACTTATAAAGGAAGAAAGCAGACCTAAATTAAATTGGAAGTCACTGTAAGGACATAAGAACAGGAGTCAGGTCATTGATGTCTAAGGATCTCCATTTAGCAACTGTGACATCACTTACTTAAACTGCTGGACTTACATAGTCTGAAATTCTAACATTCTACACTATGAACTATGAGAACTTCTCTATTATCCATTTCAATAAATGTAGTAATGAGTGTCGAGTACAAGTTTTGAGTCTGAATTGGACACCTGGGTGCTGAGAAACTATTTTAATTTCTGAGACCCGAATTTCACCATTACTCAGTCACGCAGCTTCTGACTTTGACCGTGCATTGACAGTAAGCCTTGGAAGGACTGAAGCTGAATCGGAAATAGTTAAACTATCTAAACAAATTGAGCCAATCCAATCTACATTTTCCTAATGACTATGAGGTTCAAGAAACACAGTCCTCTGAGGTGCGTAATTACAAGTAAAGCTCCTTTTATTGTTAACAGGAAGAGCCGAACTGTACACATTGTTGGACAAACAACATGTAAAGGTTCATTGAACAGATAAAGAGAAATCAGAACTAACATAAAATACCAAGTCCATCTTCAACTGATTAGCGGTGTGTTGTCAATGATGTCCAAAAATGCTGGTTGGCTGTGAGATGTCCTTTATCAGTCATTAGCCTCTGGCTGATCTACGGCACACTGTTTGTTTCTTGAATCTTTTAATGGTAGAGTAGCTTTGAAGATCTAAAGATAAACAGAACAGCACACCTTGGAGCACACAGACAATTTAAAGGCAATGCAGCCCTCCTAAAACACAAAGGAAGGAAAAGACTCGTGATTGACCACCTCTTTTAACATTAGCACAAAGGCCACACAACTTTTATTTTATTTATTTTGAGTCTGTCCATGTTCTCCAAATGTTTCTCCACAAAGCCCAATAAATTCCAATCCTGCATTTGAAACATGACACGATTTATTTGCCCCTTACCCAGATTATCACAAAATAGAACAGGGAAACACATGAGCAGGGTAAACTGCAAAACATGTAGGCACATCTACAGATGAAACAGACTGACAGTCACTTACCACCAGGCAGCTTAGCAAACCAACAGACATCTTAATTGAAAATTGAGAAAACAGCCGGGAGACACAGTGGAAATTAAAAAGAGACAGATGGACAGACAGAGAGAGGCAGACAAAGATGAGCAACAGTTACTGGTGAGCATCCAGCCCGACTGGTAAAACTGACGCATAGACGGCGTTGGAGAGCAGCTGAAACAAAAGGCTGATTTTACTCCCGGAATGCACGTTGCACTAAGCTCCACTGAAATGCTGCACCCTGGGAGTCGAGGGATTTAGCCTCTAAAGATAGAAGTAAAAACAGAGTTTTATGATTTGCAAGGGTTGGTGATTCATGTCAAACTACACCTCATAAAAATGTCTTCATTTTTTTTTTCTGGAGAACACACAGATACAAGTGGGTTTAGAGCCCCAGGCTGTATTTTCATACCATTCAGTTCATAAATCAGTCATGCTAAATTAAATGGAAATGATTTACAGTGTTTTTACCATGGCATGTTTGTGTGTGTGTGTGTGCGTGCGTATGTGTGTCTGTGTGTATTTTTTCTTTTGCAATATAGAAATTCAATCTAACTCTTGTAAAAAATGGAACCTTTTATAACCTCCACGGAAACAACCTTTGCTTCAGGACCCACAAAACCTCAAAGGTAGTGTGGCAGTAAAACCTGATTCTGCTCATCCTGGTGCCCCAAAACATTCGAGCCTTGGCTCCTGCTTCCAGTGGGTACACTAAGAGTCTGTGTGTGTGTGTGTGTGTGTGTGTGTGTGGGTTTAGGGGAAGTAGCTGAAAACTGGAATGCAATAAAAGATGAAGGCGTGCCATTAATACTTTGACAGCTGTGGACAGATTCGGTAGCTTTCTTGTTCTAATAAATTATTGGAGAAAGGCTTTTGGTTACCGAGTGGCTCTTATGAAAAATAGACATTGAGCAGTGCAGTGCAGTGCCGTCTAGCCTCAACTGACCTTTTGTATCTGCCGGAGAAGCATCTGGCCTTGTCTGTATGCTCAACTGAACACCCAGCCCGGCCGGTCCTGTGTGTAGTTAGCACTTCCCATCATGTCCATACTGCCTTTCTCTGGGCTTTCTCCCACATCTTAAACATGCCCAGGCTAGGCTGATGAATAAGATAAAAAAATCTATTGCAAGAGAATAGACAGACCACGATAAAGAGTTGGGGCACCCCATATAACTGAAAAACTGAACACAAACATGCAATAACTGCAAAAGAATGTTTTTCAGACTGGAGTTTCACAGTGAACTGATTTCAAAATGGCTGAACTCCCAGTCATATGTCATTCCAGCAGGAAGAAGCAGGTCCAGGCAGATGAACACCAGAATTGATGCCAGAGATGTAAAAGCTGTCAATCATCCAATCTGCAGAGAGAGGAAGGGAAAAGGCATTAGAATGCAGCGCCAACTCCTGGAGCAGCGAGTAATTACAATCACCAGTGCCTTTAAGTTGTCCTCTGTGCACATGCATGTGACACTATCTATCTATCTATCTATCTATCTATCTATCTATCTATCTATCTATCTATCTATCTATCTATCTATTGACCAATCCCATTTTCTTTTGAAACATCAGATTAGCTGAGTATGTGTACACTGTTTACCTTGGAAAGATTTGACACCAATATGCAATATGGGAGGAAGATAAGCCAGTGGAGGGAGTGAGATGTTTTAGGCAATGTTCTCTCACAAATCCTGCATCCAGGCATTCATGTAAACATTAATTTGGCATGTGCTACGTACCTAAACATCACTACAGACGACATCATTGCAGTGATGAAGAGTTCAATTTGTTCATGTAGTCTCCAAATTCCCCAGATCTTGATCCAGTTAAGCATTTGTGAGATGTATTGGAAAAACAAGCTTGATCTATAGTGGCTTCACCTTTCAACTTTCAGAATTGCTGCTAACATCCTAGTGCTAGATAACGGAGCACACCTTCGAGGTCTTGAAGAGGCAGTGCCACGTGGAAGGGCAACAGTATATTGGGTAGGTGGTCAAATGTTTTGTCTCATTAGTGTGTATGTACAATGAGTTTGTGCTTTACTGTTATAATCTATCTATCTATCTATCTATCTATCTATCTATCTATCTATCTATCTATCTATCTATCTATCTATATATCTATCTATCTATCTATCTATCTATCTATCTATCTATCTATCTATCTATCTAAAGAAGCTCAATAAATTTTATAAATACAAGAATTACAAAAAAGAAGAAAACTTCTGACTTGTCTAATGATAACTGAGTAGTCACAGTGAGGCACTATACAGGTGTATTCATGTTAATATATAGGAGCCTCAGTCACGTTTCTTGACACACTTCTGCTAAATAATTCATTGATTGAAAGACCTCAGTGTTAGTGCATCAGAAAGAGGATGTGCAGCATTATTCATAATGACGGCTAGTTTTGTCTTAATTTTCCTTCTCTGCTATTCAAGTAGGTCAAAAGTGTATGCAGTAACTGAGCCTGCCCATTTAATTAGCTTAATGATTTGGTGGGACTCTCTTGAAGTGATTTTACCAGCCCAGCACACCACAGAGTAGCAAATCTCACTGACCATCACAGAGTTATAGAAGATCTGAAGGATGTTACTACCTACAATAAAGGATCACGGTCTTCTAAGATAAAAGGTTTGCTCTGCCCTTTCTTATATACCGTATATACTCACGTTTAAGTTCACCCGTGGATAAGTTGGGACTTGATTTTACCATATAAATTCCGGTATTTTATAATGTTGGTCGTATAAGTCGAATGTGGAAAACTCATGCTGTTGGTCCAAGAGATTATGATATGCTAACGCCCACCTGAGAGAGTAATCACGGAGCACACTGCCTTTTTTTCTATGTATTGTGCCTACGTGACCACATGGTAATACCCAAACTATTCCAAAGCAATGTTTGCACTGTTTTGTGTTTTTTGTATCTCACACCCTCGTATACCTTTATCATAAGGGCATTCCTTATCTATGATGAAGTGTTGAATCAGAAGAAAATATGAAGCTGGTTTTAAATTAAAAGTTGTTCAAGTGGCGAAAGATATTGGCAGCTGCGCTGCTGTAACAAAATTTGATGTGTTTTGAAAAACTGGTGCGAGACTGGAGGAAGCATGAAGATGTAAAAAAAAAAAATGAACTGTTGCATTTTTGAATGGGCGTACAAGTCGGGGTCTGATTTTTTTTTTTTTGGGTTTCAAGACCCGACTTATACGGTAGTTCCTTTGAGCTACTAGACCAACCTGACATTGATGTGAACCTCCAAGTAGCAAGGAATCACTCCCTGAATAGTGACCACGCATAGAGGTCCACTTTGGTCCAGTTCCTCGCACCAAGAAACCAAATTCTCCACCTGACTCCTATTCTCTGTCTCATCCCCCTTAGCAATTCACTTCATTAGTGCAGAATCATTTCTGCAAGTGACAAATGTAATATGTGAAGTCTATTTAAGGAAAACATGGGAGAAGAAAAACAGTACAGCAAAATCAACATCAATCCAGAAGACTGAGAGAATGAATAACTTCTCGTATGGCTGATTGTAATGCAAGCTACAAGGTGGGCTTCCAAAATTGACACAAACATGAACGCTGACTACCCTACTGGGAGTGTTCCTGAGAACAGAAAACCCAAAGCTACTTTTTTCACTTATACCCATTTTAGGACATCAAATTTCAGCTTTCTAACTTTGCAAGAACTTTCATCAGCAAAGAATTGACCAACTGATAAAATAAATCATAAATATGGATCTTCAAGATGTTTGGTTATTATGTTTTTCTGTATTTCACACAACTGGCTCAGTCCAAACAAGATGATTTTAGCACTATAGTACACATGGGGCTGCTTCTTTAACTGTGGTGTCAAGATGAGACCAAACCAAAGTGGACATTATACAATTCAAGAGGATGAGTTTAATGAAGATCATCAGATTTGAAACAGCTCAAAAAGTGAACTGGCATCAGCTGCTGCCAGCCTGTTTCAGTTAAACCATTTCATTCTGTAACAGTATCAGCTACACAAAATTAACACACACACACCCACACACTCAGTGGCCATTTCAGACTTGTTATCACAAAAAGTCTGCTCCTGCATTCAGCCAATCATAAGGCTGTAACTCTGTTTATATAGCATGAAGACATATCCAGAAGGTTTAGCTATTGTTAAACCAAACATTGAAATAATCCAGACATGTGATCTATTGCTGGCACCATATGTGGTGGTTTGACCATCTCCAACACAACTGCCCTCCAGGGATTTACACAAACTACAGTCTTTAGAGTTTAAAGACAATGGTGTAATAAACCAAAAAGCATCCTACTGTATGTGGAGTAGCAGCACTTGGAACAAAACACCTAAATGAAAGTAATCAGATGAGGGCAGGACAGAATTGGACACAAATAGTATAAATCCAGGGATCTAACCTTGAGTAAAAATACAAGCTAGTGTAATACTAAGTTTGCTTTTCAAAGGACTCTAAACACCAAGCGATTGGGAAAGCGTACATGAGCATTGTTACTAACCAGGTGTATCCCGATATGGCCACAGTTTCCATGACACAAGACACGTGTCATGATACAAACATGACAAAGAGTTGAGTTCCCTATAATGGTCTGCACAGTTCCCAGATCTCCATCCACCAGGGCTCCTTTATGGAGATGTGGGTTGGAAAATTTGCATTATGAATGTTCATTCAATAAATATGCAGGAACTGTGGGATGCCTTCAGATCACCAGGTTTGAAGAAACTTGTTGAACCAAAGGCTCAAGGAATGCAGGCTGCTCTGGAGGTAGAAGTGGGACCTACCTGGTACTAGAGAGGTGGACCTACTAAAGTGTCCACAGAAAATAAATTAGTAGCTTAACATGAATAAGACCACCTTCTAATAAGAACAGAACGAAGTGTTCAAAAGTATTGTTGACTTTACCAAGGACTGTGAGCAAATCAAAGTCAATTAAAAGTTCTAACATATGAAAGGACAAGACATTGGCAGGCCTACTTACCTCAGTTATGATGGTATCTGACAAGTCAAAGACAAAAGTCAAATGCCACCCAATCATAATAATTTGTTAGAAACTGAGTGTGTTAATATTGTTGGAAAATGAAATTTCTTATAAAACCCAACAATCTCATCACTGAGGAAACCAAGAAGTTGCATTTAAGAAAACAGAGTCCAGTTACAGACCTCCAGAGCTCCACTCCATTGTGGAATTACTCAAATTGTGCCCATTCTATCATGTTTAGTGTCCTTTCTATTACATGTTAGTGATGCTACATGACACGGCCAGTCATTTATGTGTTTCCCAAGATTGTACTTTGCTCTTGCAAAACATTATTTCATTGTGGCCAAGATTTGGATTGAGGGACGGTTGCTTGACTCATGAATAATGGCAACTGTTGAATGGGTGTGGCATTGTAAAGCAAGTGATAAAAACATGCAATTTGATTGGCTGGTCAATGAAACCCCTGAATCGCTGAGCTTTGGGGGTCTGTAGCTGGACCCTTCTCATTTAAGCAGTGGTTTGAGTTTGAGCAGCAACGTGTCCACATGACATTTTTAAATGTAAAGAGAAAGGAAAGGCACAAGAAGACTTATGATAATACTGTATATTCATTCTTTTATTACAATTCAGTTGTTAAGGTTGCACACTTTAGAGAAAGAGATAAAAATATGAGTTTAAATGAATTAGTAGTATCCAGGTCAATAAATTACATTTAATTGTAACAGTCTCAACCCTCCTTTATCTAATTTACTGCTGCATTATGGTGATGATAATAATGATGATGATGATTATTCCCTTCCATTTAAACTTGTCACCCAGTTCAGGGTGGTAAGACTATCATTCTAAATCGATTTAAACAAATTTTAAAATATGGTTGTTATTATTAGTATTATTATTATTATTGCATTCTGTCTCTTAAGTAAGCTGTTAAACCAATTCAGGGTTGTGGGACTTTATTTCCCTGATTTACAAATATTATGTAAGTATGCACATATATTAATAATAATAATATCATATCATTTTCTAAATCTGCCTAATCCTGAGAAGAGTCGTGTGGGAGATGAAGCCTAACCCAGAAGGAATAGTGCAGAAGCCAAGAACAAACTCTGAACAGGACCCCAGCCCACTGGAGGATGAAAACACAGACATATCACAGCCACCTTAGTGTCACCATTCCACCTGGCCTGCATGTCATTGGTCTGTGGGAGGAAACTGAAGCCCCCAAAGGAAACTCATACAGACACAGAAAGAACCTGCACACTCCATGTTCCATATTCCTTGCAGGGAGGAATTCTGGTCCACTACCAATGTACCACTATGCCACCTGATATTGGTGATAATAATAATAATAATAATAATAATAATAATAATAATAATAATAATAATAATAATAATAATAATAATGCATTATTATGTAAGCCGTTACTTCAATTCAGACATTCTACTTCCCTGAATTAAAAATTAGCCCAAAGCTTAACTGGAAGCCAGTGTGCAGACTCAAGATCAGGAGTGCCATCTAGTTCTTGTGACGATTCTTACAGCAGCATTTTGAAATTACTGAACACTGTATAAAGAATGATTTAAACAGCCAGTGAATGACGCCTTGAACCCGTCAATCCCTCTATAAACAAATGCATCAATTAATTTGATTCTTCATATCTATCTGACCTTTCATATTTAGAAACTGTCAATTTTCCATTACTCTGAAACCATTATAAAAAAGGGGTTAAATAGTTTTGTAATGTGTGTTCTTAAAGATACACTGATGTCAGAGGCTAACACCTAAATTGTGCACTGATTCAGTTAAACTAATGGTTAGACCATTTGAGTTTAAAGGTGATAGAATGTTGAAATGGTCACCATCATTCCCCTCATTAATTACATTTCTGGGTTTTTTTGTATTCCGAAACAAGCAGCTATCCACCATTCACCATTTTAAGTTACTAAAACAATTAATTATGACATACTATTAGAAAAACATCATTTGATCTAAAAGAAATGTAGAGCAAGGTATCATCTGTATATGAGCGAAAATTAATTGTAAGAGCCATTTGCTAGTCATTTAAGTCATATTAAATGTTTCCCTATTTATTAGTGCATAGTCTATGGGAGGTTCTTACAACCCCCATGGGTTGAATTGAATTGGTATATTCTAACTATTTCTAGCCTCTCTGATTATACATTATACTCAGTTAGTGACCTGCCTTGCCATGTGTAAGGCGTTGAGGGCACATGGTTTTAAATGTTGCCTCACGTGCCCAGTAGAATGAAAGACAACGTGTTCTATTGAATGTACAGCGCCATATGTTTTAAGGGTACTGAAGAAAAAGTAATTCATCTTTACGTATAGAAACAACTAAAGTTTAATAAGAAAAGCTAAATTTAGAGTAGATACATTTTTTTTCATTTTTTGTATGCAACAACCTTTTTCCTTTATTCTTGTGTGGACTATTTGTTTTGAATTTTCACTCAATCTTTTAAAAAGAACTTTTGGATTTCTTACAGCACACATTTTACCCGTGCTGGATCCTGCCTTACGCTCCCTCAACTACATTAACATTATGTTTTCTAATGATGGATCCTAATGGAAGCATGTGATGTGAAAGGAGTAAAGGTCTGAGTACTGAGCCCCATGGGACACCATATTTAACTTCTGAATATAATGACAGAGTACTGTCAGCACATTTGTGTACATACTGAAATCGATTTGATAAATATGAACTGAGCGCCTCACAGCCAAGCATAATTTTCCAGCCTATCAACAGAACGGAGTGGTCAATGGTGTCAAAGGCTGCTGAAACAGATGGATGAATATCATAATGTGGGAAGCAAAGCAGATACTGCGCCGAGCTTTCATGTTCCGCCTCTGCTTGCATGAATTTCCTCTCGGAAGTCACATTTCCTGACAGTCTGAAGCCAGGCACTAATTTGGTTGAGAAGATAGGCACATAGGCAGATTTGAAAGTTCTGAGTGCACAGTAGGCACTTGGTGTTAATTCTGCTCCACCATAAAAAAGACAAGGATATAGGTGACTGAAAGGAAAGGGAAAAAGTGAAAAGAAGAAGAAGCTACCTACACTCAACCAACTAGTGGGAGAGCGTGCAAACTCTATACAGATGACACCCCAACTTGGGCTTTCAGGTGGTGGTGGTGGTGGCACTACCCGCAGTGCCACAATGTGGCCTCATAACAAACTATAAGTCACTTAAAAGTACAAGAATTTGTCAGTTCTGTACATTGTGCCTTGTGCTTAGTACAAAGATCTTTTGTAAGATGTAAACCTAAAATTAAACCTTTTCTTTTTCCTGACATAGCTTAAAAGGGAAGAGGCCAATTAAGACGACAGATTTTTTTTTTTCTTTTACTGAGAAAAATGATGAGAAAGATGAAGCCAAAGCCACCTTCATCTGTTGCGGCTGCAAGATTTACGGGTCCTCCGGGAAGTGTTTAAAAAAAGAGCAGGGCCACATATTTGTGTGAGAACTGTATCATCATCTGTTACCATTTCCCTTGTCATTAAAGGCCATAAAGACACCCTCAGCTAACGACAAGCATTGAAATGCGACATCTCAGCAGTCTACCCTGCCCCTCAGCTTTGACACACACATTCCAAGGAAAGAATAATTGAACCCCTGGCTTTTGGGAGTCCCCAAAGAGTACTAGAGCCAATGGTTGTACAATATGTAAAGTCAGAATGCATAATTATTATCATATGCCTCAATACAACTAAATTAAATTTAAAAATTAAAAGCCTTACACCTGGGAGGCTGTAAAGAAGCTTGTTAAAGGGATGCCTACAAAAGCTCTAATTGCTTGTTCTTCAAAGACAGAAAGAGACGAGCAGCTGGTAAACAAATCCTATTGAACTATTTGAGACCTGCATGGCTTTGACGTTGAGGTGCTAAAACTGTTTTCTCAACAGTAGAAAGCTGATAAAGAACAACAGCGAGACACGAATGCACCTTCACGCTCTCTGCACATTTGCAATGGGAATCTGGTAAGCAGCAATGCCAATCTGTAAAGTAGTTGCATTATTGAGATGACGCAGATTAAAATAATGAAATCTCAAGAAGATATCTAAATCAACAGGCCTTCACTCTGGTAATTACACTGCGGTGTGATCGTCTGAAGTTACCTCTACACTTGCATATTTGGCTTAAAACCAGTGGTTCCAAACTTCAGACCCCTGAGGCCATAGGATTTTGTTCCAACCCTTTGCACAATCAGTCAGCCTGGTTGATCTGATTGTTTAATTAGCTGGTCTTTAAAACTTCTTCTCTTATTCTGTGTTCACAAAAGTGCCATAGAAGAAGATTAATATTATAATTAATTAAAAAATATTTGTATTTTTGCAAAAGCCCTAAACCCTCTTTGTTATTATCCTATTAATTTACTTTTTCTACTCCCTTAATAATGACAATTAATAACAAGCAGCGGAGACACAGGGGCAAACGACGCTGAATGCTGAAAGGCTGCAGTGTATTTTCCACTAGCATGCTTTTTAGTGAATAACTGGAATAGTAGAATGAAAATCAAGAAGACGATAATGAATCTTAAAAGCAAAAGGAAATTATGTAACAGACAGAAAAAGCTTGCTACATTCTAATAAAAATATAAAAAGACCATTTTTGTACCTTCTGTGTTGACACCAAAACTTAGCTGCTGGGCAATGACAGCTTCTTTAATTAAGGAAGGAATCCGGTTATAAACAAAAGTTGGTTGGGTTCAAAACCTACAGCCTCAGTAATCCCAATAGATTGAATTTGGGAATCACTGGGTCGGATTTATCAGATTTAAAACAAATGGATGTGTGCGAGTGAGTGGCATCTCACCCAGTATTGGTGAATGAAACAATGGATGAGTATTTACAAGACCATTCAGTCAAAGTTAAGACATTTAACATCAAAGACCTGATGGACTGTCAACTCATCCTGTGTTTGGTTCCTGCTTTCCAACTTCTGCATATTTGGGGTTTTCTGGCACTAGTGGCGGCCACAACCCTCAGGTTTAGATCTGAATCAGAGAAACTGGGATTAAATATAAGCATAGCCAAAACAAAATGGATTACGACTGGTGAACAAGAAGAGCCAAACACATTGGAATGTAAAGGTCAAGGGATGGAAAGAGAAGAAACAGTCATATATTTGGGAAGTGAGGTTGAGATGAAGAGATTAGCTCTGTCTGGAGCAATTGTTTAGTTAGACAAGGACTTTGGAGGCACAGAGACATTGAACTGTGGACAGAATCAAGAGTCTCTAACACACTAGTAGAGCAGGTAGCCTTGTATGGGACTGAAAGCTGGACATTTAGCCAAGCACTTAAGAGAAGACTGGATGTGTTTGACCAAAGAAGTTTGAGAAGGATTATGGGAATAAAATGGCCAAGAATGATTAGTAAAAAAGGATCTGAGAGAGAAGACAGGTCAGATGGAGCTGAGTTCAATACGCATGTTGAGAAAGATAAGATGGATGGGACATATATGGCTCATGGACGACTTAAGCACAGCAAGAAGAGCAGAAAGTTAGATTTTGGTATGAAGATAAGAAGTAGGAAGGCCAAGAAAGAGATTGGAAGTTATGGTAACAGTGGAAGCAAGAGACAGAGGAGCAAGAGGAAGAAACCTGGTGGAAGTCGTGCAGTGTCAATGGCTACCTAACTAACTTCCAAATGCTGATGCCAGTTTAGGCAAGAAACCACTTATCCTTGCATTAGGTTTGCAAAGCAAGTAAATGAATGAACACTATCTTAAGCTACTTTTTAAAAACCACATCTATCTATCTATCTATCTATCTATCTATCTATCTATCTATCTATCTATCTATCTATCTATCTATCTATCTATCTATCTATCTATCTGTAGTGCCTTTCATATCTATTTATCTATCAATTTAGAGATAAACCAGACACCTTGTTTCAATTCTTTTTAAGGAACAGTATAACTACATAAAAGGGGGGAGGCAAGGTGTGTTATTCTTTTTTTAATTGAAGTTGCAAGAAGGAGGAGGAGTGCAGAAGCATCAAGGCACAGCTAAAAAATCTGATAAGTTGAATGAGAAGTCAATGCAAATAGTTAAATGGTGGCCAGCTTGGAAATGGCAAGTGCGTGGGGAGTGAAGGATCATAAATTATTCCCAATGAGCCCACGACAGTCGCCCACTTCAGGCTTTGTTATTGGCCTTGCATGAGTTGAATGCAACCCTTTCCTTCTTTTTTTCTTCTCCTTGGGAATAGAGCAGAGTCACAGATTTCAAACACTTTGATAAGCTAGAAAGGAACCTCCTAAGACCTGCCCTGCCCAAAGCCTCCCTGCTGGAATTCACACCAGGAATGGGGGGTCATTACATCAACAACAGGAAGCGACTGAGAAAACCAGCTGTTAACAACGCACATCAAGAAGAGCCTGACAGGCAAGAAGACGGCTCCCCGCCCCACTTCCTCACCCTTTAAGTATTTTACACCCCTCCTGCTCTACATCCGCATGTAGACTGGAAAGCAGCAAGCTCCTGGGGTTTTATGTTAACATTTATTTATAACTTAACTAACACTTTTACCCAAAATTATTTACAAGTCTGAAGTGTATAGCACAATGTGAGAGATCACTTACTGAGGGTCAATCAGTGGTGTGGTGTTCTCTGGTTTTGGAGCACAAGCTAAATGGAGTCAGTCTTGGAAACAGACAAAGCTCCTTTAATAAATGCAGGTAGTCCGCTCATTCTCCTAGTGGTTTCCATTATAAAGGAGCGATGTTTCACTCTTAGAAATGGAGCTCACTCCTCTTATTGATTTGCAGAATGTTGGCCCCAGGCTTACAGGTCATCCTTTTATTACACATCTCTAGTGGTCAGTAACACACAGCAGGTATGAGACAGTCTGACTAACACCAGGTCACTCTCTCTGTCTGAAGTGCAATGGAGGGCAGTTGGACACAACAGACATGTGGACCACTTGGTTGGCATCAGAATCATCTTGATTAATTTGGATTCTAGTGAATGAACTAGAAGTTAATTTTCTTAATCTTGTACTGTTTGACCATTAACTGCCTAATCAACCCTTTCTTTCTTTCTTTCTTTCTTTCTTTCTTTCTTTCTTTCTTTCTTTCTTTCTTTCTTTCTTTCTTTCTTTCTTTCTTTCTTTCTTTCTTTCGTTCTTCTCCTCCGGCTCACACTGACTTCAGTCCAACTCCCATACATTGCCTTCCATCAGTAGGCTGCTCAGATTCTGGTTCTGTTCTCATATTTCACACTGCATTAGCACTTTTCTGTCTTATAATGATGTGTGAATCTCATTTCAAACCCATCTGATGAAATTCAGGAGCTGATCCCTGCAAAACTGAATACAAGAGAGGAACAAGCCCTGAGCAGGAGCACTAGTCCCACATTGGGGAGACACATTCATTTAGAATTGCATATAAAACTCATTCACACACACACATATCTTTGAGATTTGTTAGGAACATCAGAGTACTCAGAGAAAAGCTCAGACACAATAAGAATGTTCAAACTGCACAGAGACAGCAACTGTGTACAAAATTTGAACCAATGGCACTAGCCACTGCCCCACTCAGTTTGCACATTGCACCCTCTTTATGTGGTTCCCTTCACAGAAAGTTCATAGAGTAGAAGTAGGAAGAATCCAAAAAAAAAAGAAATATTTAAAGGCCATTCTGACCCAACGGTCTTTATAACTTTTAATTTTGTCAGTTGGCCTTTCTTCTGTTACCTCCTCTGTCTTTTACTTAACCTTTACACTCCTTCAGTGATTTAATGTCAGCACACCCAACATCTATCTGTTTATAAGTGCCATCTTTTCGGGGGGTGGGGGCATAAGGACAGCTGCCCGTAAATCTTGGAGCAATGCTTGAGAAAAACTGGAATTGTAAAAATGAATTGAAAAGTCAAGTCTATGTGTAGCTCCAGGCTATGAAAAGAGTATTCAGACTGCAGGTAAAAATGACTCAATTTTGCTTTTTTTGTTTGACTGTTTCAAATTAATTTTGCAAGCAATTCTATCCAGTATGACCGTGTACCAATATCTACCTTGTATCATCGGAATTAATAAAAATTAATTCATCAGACAGATATGACCCATTAGACAACCAGGAGCACCAGCTACATGCTGCCTGCAAATTATTCACAGTGCTGGACATCTGTGAATTTGTCAGCTCCTGATGGCAAGTGATCAAAGATGCTTTAAATGGAATCATCACTGCCAGATCTTGACATAGAAACCTGTGGACACAAAAGAGAAACCACCTGGCAAAGCTGTCTCTACAAAAAGACATAACAATTGGTCAACATTGGCAGGCATTTTTCTATAAAGGCCAAGTCTTTGTCTCATAAGTGGAAAGAAATCACTGTTTAACTGCTGTACTGACAAAATATTGGTGAGGGAAGCTTGCTATTTATCCCACCACTCCAATAAATGGTTTGGAGTGATGGTGACAATATAGTTATAACTTTTACCATGCAATTCCATAAATAAATAAAATTTAGATCCCTGAAATAGCATGACTAGCCTAATCTATACTAATAAAAGGCAAAGCCATCACTGACTGACTGACTGACTGACTAACTCACTGACTCACTGACTCATCACAAATTCTCCAACTTCCCGTGTAAGTAGAAGGCTGAAATTTGGCAGGCTCATTCCTTACAGCTTACTTACAAAGGTTAGGCAGGCTTCATTTCGAAATTCTACGCGTAACGGTCATAACTGGAGCCTACTTTCATACATATATACGGCCATAGCCTGCAGCTAGTTCGAAGTGTGAGGCGGAGTTGCGTCCCTTATCGTCACGCCTCCCACATAATTGAGTGCCTGCCCATATAAGGATGTCCATCAGCAGCAATCCAATAGACATGCTGCTGCTAAATATTCTCGGGTGAAGGACTGTGGTTATGCAAACGAGGATGAGATGGTCAGGGATAGACTAGTGTTTGGCACAAACTCAGCGAAAGTGCAAGAGAAACTTTTAAGTGCCGGGTCTGAGCTAACATTAAATAAAGCCGTGGACAACGCAAGATCGCACGAGATAGCAAACCTTCGATGCATGTACTCCGAGCGGCTCACGTGAACTGACTGTGAACGCAGTACGCAACAAAAAGCAAGAGCTCCAAAGAGCGCTGAACAAAAAACGCATTACACAATTGAGAAGGCAGCAAAAGAATATGAAGCGCGTGATGCATACAAGCATATTCATAAGTGCAGCTACTGCGGAAACAAAGCACGGTATAAACCTTAAGTTTAAATTAAGTTCATAGACATGCTGCCGCTGGCGTTTGTCATGCCTACAACAAATACGATATTCGCGAGATACAAGTTTAATGAGAAGACGCAGGGTATAAACGAGACTTTTGATCACTTTGTAACAGAGTTAAAATTGCTGTAACGGAGTTAAAATTGCTGGTGAAGGACTGTGCTTATGCAAATGAATAGGAAAGCAAGGTGTAAAGCTTAACTTTAAATGAAGTTCATAGACACGCTGCCGCTGGCATTTGTCATGCCTAAGACGAATACGATATTCAAAAGATATAAGTTTAATGAGAGGACGCAGGGTATAAACGAGACTTTTGATCACTTTGTAATGGAGTTAAAATTGCTGGTGAAGAACTGTGATTTTGCAAACGAAGATACAATAGTCAGGAATAGAATAGTGTTTGGCACAAACTCAGCAAAAGTGCGAGAGAAACTTTTTTATGTTCATAGACACGCTGCCACTAAATATTTGCAGGCAAATCCACAACTTAATACCGGGAATGCCTGTTGAACATCTTAGATTCACGAGTACCGATTTGGGTAGTGAACACTTCGATGAATGAAACCTGTTATCTTTACAACGGTTGACAACAAAGATGAGAAGGTCAGGGATAGACTAGACACGGAATGTAACTTGAACACAACACATCCTCCAAATACGAACCTGATTGAAACAAATATTGATAATCAAATCCTTGATGACAGCAACACTCATAACACTCACAAAACAATTACATTGACAATCATGTTACGTTATTTTTAAAATGTTTCCTTTTCTTTTTCATAACTTCTTTAACACACTACTTCTCCGCTGCGAAGCACAGGTATTTTGCTAGTATACTAATAAAATTCAGTGAAACTGAAGTATAATAGTTATGTTTAAATGTTTACTCTATCCTAGTTTATGTATGCAAAGAAGACAATCTCACCATCCAATCAATGCATAATGTTAAAGCTTTTCCAATGAGAAATCAGCTATAAAGAAGAATTTTAAGGAGTCAGAAGTGAATGTGAACAGTGAAAAACAGAGGATGATGTTTGCAGAGTTTCAGCAGAAGCTTTAATGAAATCCCATCTGAGAGAAGCTTATACGACGGACATTCAAAAAGTTAAGAATTTCAAAAACAAATTACATCACATTTTTACATAGTCACCTTCCTTTGCGATGCAATTTTCCCAGTCACATGACACCCTCAGACATGACCAATTACTACTCCTTGCGCCTTCACCGTTCCCGACAAAAATATAAATGTGCGGTAACATCCCCCGTACTTTGAATTAAGTCAGCCCTTAGCAATGCAGTCAAAAGACTAGATTTGCAAACATGTTGCCATGTTGATTGTTTATTTTACTGTGTTTGTGCTTCCTATGCTACGCCAGTTTACAGATTATTATTATTATTGTTAGTCATTTTTTTGGATTATTATTTATATCGTAGCCTATAATTTTCTGCCTCACTTCATGTTTATAACAAGATGGCAGCCATTCATTTGCTGAACTGACTTTATCCAATTTCTTAAGGTCTCAAAGAGCCAATGCAAACCCCAGGAGTATCAAGTGCAAGTCAGAAAGCATCTTTGGATGGGGCATCAGCCCCTCATGTGTGTATTATGTTAATGCATATTGATTTATTCTTATTTACTAATTTTGGTATTTCATTTATTCGTTCATGTTCTTATCTATTTTTAATGTGTTTCTCTTTCCTTGCAAATTTTTCATTGGCATTTTGCAAGGAACCTTGAGCTTGTATGAAAGCATCCTGTACCATTAAATGTTGTTGTCAGTGTTGTGCATGAACTAGTTCAAAGGAGCGTGTTCATTGAACAAGCTAATTTTTCTAAGAATGGTGAACTTAACGTAACATATTTGCAAGTGAAGAGCTTGAGCATGAGCTAGTTCAGTTTTATGTGACAATCTGGATCTGGTTTAAGTCCAGATTAACCCCTATAATGTAGGAGTGGAGTCGAATCTAAATGTGGTATTTGGATAAGCACAAATAGTGGAGTTTTACGAATATTTATTTCATACAAATTTTTTGCCATTTATTTGTTCTCATTAAAATTAACGTGAAATCCAATCAGCACTGTCTGGACTTTTAAGCTTGTGCTTAAACTGCACCCCCACTGACACAAGCATGTGGTGAAGTTCCTCTTTCGCTTTTAGGAAAAGGTTGTACTTCACAAGGCCACTTTATAGTTTTTCCCTGTTGGACATGCAACATGTGACGTGAATTTTGACTGGCAGTGTAATAAGTTAGTTCACCTACACGCTGGTTCCACAGTCACCATTTGTGTTACAGGGTTGGAAATAGAGCAGTAATTTATATGTATACTTGCATATATACTAATTAATGTATTTTTTGACCGGAAGGATATTAACATATATAGTTATACGTGTTTGTTGCTGGGTATAACTCAATAAAGTGTATTTAAATAAAAAATATAATTATAAAAATATAAAAATAATTATTTTATTTTATTCAAGAACACTGTAATAACCTAATATAAGGCATGCAAAATTGCAAAAAGTAAACTCATGGGTCATTTATTCTCATTCTTTAAAAAATACAAAATGAACTGAACATGAACTAGTTCAAAATTGAAATGGTGAACTATGAACAGGAATTTATTCATTTTAATCTGTGCGACCTGAACTTTGAGCTAGTTCTTGTGAGGTGTGAACTGGCACAACACTGGTTGTTGTTGCTGTCCTGAGGACTTACTCATCCATCCCTTTTGTATACCATCTTAGTCCAATTCAGTATTTAGATAGCTCTAAGCAGGCCACAATTACCATCTCCAATACAGGGCCAACCTAGAATCCCCAGTTAAGTCTGTCTTTGGCATCTGGAAAGAAAATGGCGGTATATGGAGAATATTTCAGCCGATGCTAGGAGAATTTAGAAATATCACATAGATAGTGATCAGCCCAGGATTTGGACCCTGTCTCTCATAGCTCTGACATAGCTGGAATAACCACTGTCACAAGAGACTTGGACCACTAAGGGAAGATAAACAATAAAGAAGAAGAAATTGTGAAAAGTTGTATCTGCCAGGATTAAAACACCCACTCAGCTGTAGTGTGCTGTTATAGTTAAGAGGCTGAATGCTTGAAAGAGGAAGAGCCATGACAATCAAGTGCCATTAAATGAACAGGCAAAAGTCTGGAAGTTAACAAACCAGGAGTAAGAAGGATCGTCAAGAGAGCAAATGTAAGTGTGGACATCAAGAGCTGCAAGATGGACAAATTAGTCAATATTCAATCAAAGCAGACTTAATCACACCCTTGGATTAAAGGGAAGGGTTACTGGGATAAGTCAAAGGAACCAAAATGACCCCCAAAAAGCTGAAAGGCATTGTCCTAAATAATTAAATGGGTGCCTTTAAAAGATTTAAAATGCAGTTCATAATTCACTTAAGTTTTGTGACCTGATTTATGGTTGTGCTCCCTGGGAAAAGAAGGGCTACAAGGCTTGTAAGTTGTTAATGATGTCACCAGCATAGCATGTGGTGGTTAATGGGCTGAGAATGGCCATCAGCAAAATGACCCCCCAGTAGGGAATGGAGAGGCATTCCAAGAAAGGTGTTGGTAAAGAGGCATCACCAGGGGGTGGTAGTACCTGTTGGGATTAAAGGTGTTCAGAAGAACCTGTAAGTGTGATGTTATGGAGACTGGTGGGATCCCAGCACAATTCCCATCAGACACTGTTGCCTTCCGCAGAGGATATGAATTCTGTGTGTTAAAGTAAACTTAGGGGCTCAGGTATGTTGAAACATTAGGGGCTGCCAAATGAACTCTCAAGGGTCTTGAGTGGAGCAAAGGCTGGTCTGGTATGTAGATAGTGTGACTGGAGTCTGAGGAGGAGGAGAAGTGAGAGTAGAGAGTGAGGTCAGGCTCTGTGTTCAAAGGAGGCTCTTCAAATGAGAGTAAGAGGCACCAGACCTCAAGCAGCCGGGCCTGGAGGGGCAGGCAGGGCTTTGTTTGCATTCAGGTAATTAAATGGTGTTAAGTGGACTCCCTTTGATCATTCCTTTTTTGTGTTTTTGGTTTAGTAAAGCCTTCTAGTGGCACAAAGAGGTGTGCATTCACACATCACCTAAAATAACAATGGCTTCAATAATCAAAGCCTGGGAGGTCAAACGCTGGACTTTGTTGTTCACAATTCCTCAAGCACTTTCTCATCTTGTTTAAAGCCGATGTCACACTACACAACTTCTAGCAGGAAGTAGGAGGAGATGTCAAACCTGATAACCGTAGGTTCTGATCTCATTGCCTGAGCCTGTCATACCACATGACAACGAAATCTCTGGGATTGTCAAATCACATGACTGTGTGACGACTTTCCAGCAACGTTTCCTGTTTCTAGAGCATAGTAAGCTTGACTCTTTTTCTGGCATATAATCTAAATAAGCTGTTGCCCATGAAAAAGATTACAGGTATATCAAGTTCAGCTGCACTCTTGGCCCCTTGTTTTTAATTTTTTCCATTCTACTGTGGGACATAAAACACGAGACATCAGACAGGGAAGATACTCTTTTGTTTGCAAGGTCCAAGACATCCACGTACCTTATTGATCATTGCTGCTTTCTATGCTTTGTAAATCTGAGTGAACACTCATTGGTTGTCACACAGAGCCCAACCCTATGACTTAAGACAAAATCAGACTAGTATCAGACTAGTTGGAATGAGTCGCTGCAGACTACACAACATTGCAGAAGCACACTCTGACAGACCCCAACAGACCCCGACTCGCTAACATTATGTGAATGAAGTCTTCCTCTCTTTCTTCTTCTTTCGGCTGGTCCCATTAGGGGTTGCCTAGGGTTCATGTCCTCTACATCTTGCTCTGTCAACATTAAGTAAATGAAGTCAATGACTGAAAATTACTGGAAAAGTTATATAATGTGACTCGGCCTTAAAATCCACATCAGAAACACACGATCTGCTTGACAGATAGTCCTTGTCCAACACGTGTGCATGGGAGGCAGCTAAAAGACTCAAAAGATGGTGATTCCTCATTTCTCAGGAAATTCTGCTTGGATCCGATGACATCACTTCCTGTTCCGGGCCAAAAGACGTCACTTCCGGTTCTGGGCCTGAGGACGTCATTTCCAGTCCCTGTCTGATGGCATCATTTCCCATTTCCCACTATAAAACCACCATGTTTGCCTGTTTGCCTGTTCTTGTTCTGGACTGAACCCTGTATCATTGAATCACAACTTTTTGCTTTATTTGGCAGCCAAATTCAAGTATACGGACAGTTGCCCCCAAACCTCTTTCCATGTTGTGTGGAACTTATTACATCCATTACCCAGGACAGCATAGGTTCATCCACCTTTATACCTCTGAGTTTACCCCTTAACAAAGATGGCTGGATGGTACTGAAGGCACTGAAATCAGAAATCATAATCCTCATTGTGCTGCCAGCTTGGTCCAGGTAAGAGTAAGCCTTGTTACCTGTTACCACCCATTTACTTATTTGGCTGATGCCCTTATTCAAGGTGACATATAACATTTGAGATACAATTGGTTGCATTTCTTTTGTTTTTCAAATTGCAGTACAGGCTCATGATACCCAGTGTCAGTAGTGGGACTGGAAACTACTCTGCTACTCCATGTGTCCTCTCAATCCAATTGAGAATTTGCAGTTGGACTTTACAAAGGCTGTTCACTCCCAGTCCTCGGGCAGGCTGACAGGGTTTGAGCACTTTAACAATGAAGAAGGGGGCAAAAGGAGTCCAAATGTTCAAAGCTGACAGAGACTTGTGCACACAGATCAAGGCTTTTATGGCTGTGAAAGGAGCACCTGATAAATACTGACTGAAGAGGTAAATACTTATGTCTTCAGTTATCTTGTGCTTTATACTTGTAATTAATGTAGACCACTTTGAGAGATCTGTTTTCAGTTTGACATTAAAGAGTTTTTTTCTGTTGATCACAGTGAAAAAAGCCAATCTAAATACAATACAGTACAATACAATTTATTTTTGTATAACGTAAGAGTTGTACAGGATATGTACAAGAGAAGTGTGACAGTGGTGAGGTCTGCGGTAGGAGTGATGGATGCATTCAAGTTGGAGGTGGGATTACATCAGGGATCGGCTCTGAGCCCTTTCTTATTTGCAATGGTGATGGACAGATTGACAGACGAGATTAGACAGGAGTCCCCGTGGACTATGATGTTTGCTGATGACATTGTGATCTGTAGCGAGAGTAGGGAGAAGGTTGAAGAGACCCTGGAGAGGTGGAGATATGCTCTAGAGAGGAGAGGAATGAAGGTCAGTAGGAACAAGACAGAATACATGTGTGTAAATGAGAAGGAGGTCAGTGGAGTGGTGAGGATGCAGGGAGTAGAGCTGGACAAGGTGGATGAGTTCAAATACTTGGGATCAACAGTACAGCGTAATGGGAATTGTGGAAGAGAGGTGAAGAAGAGAGTGTAGGCAGGGTGGAATGGGTAGAGAAGAGTGTCAGGAGTGATTTGTGACAGACAGATATCAGCAAGAGTGAAATGCAAGGTCTACAGGACGGTAGTGAGACCAGCTATGTTATATGGGTTGGAGAGGGTGGCACTGACCAGAAAGCAGGAGATAGAGCTGGAGGTGACAGAGTTAAAGATGCTAAGATTTGCACTGGATGTGACGAGGATGGACAGGATTAGAAAGGAGTACATTAGAGGGTCAGCTCAAGTTGGACGGTTGAGAGACAAAGTCAGAGAGGCGAGATTGCATTGGTTTGGACATGTGCAGAGGAGAGATGCTGGGTATATTGGGAGAATGATGCTAAGGATAGAGCTGCCAGGGAAGAGGAAAAGAGGTAGGCCTAAGCAAAGGTTTATGGATGTGGTGAGAGAGGACATGCAGGTGATGGGTGTAACAGAACAGGATGCAGAGTACAGAAAGATATGGAAGAAGATGATCCGCTGTGGCGACCCCTAACGGGAGCAGCCGAAAGAAGAAGAAGAAAAAGCCCAAAATCACACAAGAAGTGCCACAATGGGCTTTCACAGGCCCTGCCTTTTGGCAGCCCCCCAGCCTTGACTCTCTAGGAAGACAAGGAAAAACTCCCAAAAACTCCTGTAGGGAAAAAATGGAAGAAACCTTGAGAAAAAGGCAGTTCAATGAGAGACCCCTTTCCAGGTAGGCTGGTCATGCAGTGAGTGTCAAAAAGAAGGGGGTTAATACAATACAAAACACAAAACAGAACACAAGTAATCCTCAGTACAGTATAACAATAAAATAAAAATGTTACAAGTGCAGAGCAGAATCCACTGTGATTTAATGTTGTATGACAATAAATGTGAAAACTTCCAAAGGAGGCAAGTTCATTTTATAGACACTGAATGTTACTATCACTTTGCCTGCTTCAACCCACTTTAGACCATGAAATAATTCCTTATGCCTTGTATGTTAATAAACTTACCATTTAGTTTGCAAACATACATTTATGCTTAAAGTGTGAGAGGTTAAGGCCATGTCACATGAGACGACTTTTCCAGTCGTAGCCTTCATTCACATAATATTTTCCAGTCGAAGGCCATGAAGCCATAATCTGATGTAACCTGCTTAACCACAGAGACCAACTACTCTGTGAATGACAAGGACAAAATCAAATAGGTTTGATTCTCCGCTTGGTCGGAGGGGTGGACTCTTTATACATGAGAGTTGAGATCCAATGAGTGTTCAGCCAGCAGTACAATAAGTAATAAAGAAAACGTATGTTTTGAACCTCACAAACAGAAGAGAAGTTTGTCTGATTTCTTGTATTTTACATGCCATAACAGAATGAAAAAACAAAATCATCATCATCATATCTTATAACACCACTGTTGTATCCAGGTAAGAGCGGCATCATTATCATCTGTGCATGTAGGGCCTCAGGAACATTTATGGAGAATGTGGCCCATTGTTTGGGTGGGCTCACCACAGGGACACTCAGCGCTTGTTGTGTGGCTCCATCTAAATAATTTGTAAAAGGGCAGAGACTGCCGCTGAATTTGCTGCAACTGTCAGGCAGCGCAATATTGGCTGTCAGTAAAAGGGGCAAATTCGACTGTGTTGGAAGATCAGCGCTCCATCGATAAATGTGACAAAGGCCACGATTTTCAGTCGGGAAATTTGACATGATGCAGCGATGAGATCAGACATAATCTGTGACAAAATGTCACGTAATATGACATCGGCTTTAGACTTCCTCAAATGGAATAAGAGAGTGCAAAAAATACATTTAAATGCATAGCAAACAAATAGATATATCAATACAATGCCCCTTTTCTGATTTTTTCATGGTGGTGTAACCTGCTATTCAGTATAAGGGGGCAATTACTTTATCACATAATGGCTGGTGGTGTTGGTCTAATTAATGATATAACGAAAAACATAGTGATTTGTTCCCTCAGGTACCCTTTATTTAATATTAGTCATTTAGAAGACATTAAATGTGTGAAATTTAAAATAATTAAAAAGAATCATTAGGGGCAAAAAGTGTTTAAAGGTTTTGGAAATAAACAAACAAACAATCAAACAAAATGTAATATAATAATCTTAAACGTGAAGGTGTACGGGGCTGGAGGCTACTCTGGCAGTATGCAGCACAAGGCACGAACCAACTCACCAGTCCATCTGCGAGCCCACTCAATCAAACACACCCACATGGGGGCCAATCTGGAATCCTAAGTGGCACATGGCGGGTGATGTGGGTGGAAAGTGGGGTAACCACGCAAACTCCACATGGACAGCATCCTTGTGATTCAAATCTAGGGAACTACATCCATGAGGCAGCTGCACTAACCACTGTGCCACACACCCCCAAAATTAAAAAAAAAAAAAAAGTAAAACACTATTTGCTAAAACTGTTAAAGTGTCATCACACTTAAAGAAAATAACAGTGTGCACCCCTCAGTACAGATTACCCAGCAAGTCTGGTCAGATGCTAGCGTGCTATCATGTTGACATGCCGAGCCTCCTGCACTTTATCATTGCAGATTTACCAAATGACTGTGGTCTTTGTGGCATCGAGATTACAGCATGAGCTTTGGGAAGACACAAAGAAGGAGAAAAAAGAGTGCATTAGGTTTCCCAAAAGAAAAATGCAGGGTGGAAATTTCAGCTGAGACTAGTGGTCAGGGAAGTGGGCGAGCAAGCCAGAGGTCACCATCTGCAAATGCAGGGAGCATGTTAAAGAAAAGAAAAAAGCAAACAGTTGTTTTTTTGCTGTGGTGTGGCGGCCGGCCCACACAAACGTCTTTGAGGCAACTGTCACACCCACAAAATGCTGGCTTTCTTTATTTGACTGCTGGTGATGAATGAATAAATACCTTGTTATCACCAAGCTATAGTGGCTGAACGGTTCTAATTTGGCAATGGTTGTCACTTTTTGTAAGCCGTTTTCCTTGTTGCTGAGCTTCTCTTAATTACAGATGGCTCACAGGCTGACACCCAACAGTATCTCATGGAGCAGAAGCACTCTGGCACTTTTTTGACTTGGGTCTAAAAATAGGACTGTGGTACAATACACAGTTTGGTGTCCCTTCCACTCCAAAAAGCATCTCCACTTACAGTGGTTGTCCTCCAACCCTGGCACAGCTAATCCTGCTAGCCACTAGAATCTCAGTTTATATGAGTTGGGCACCTCAAATTTGTGGGACATGGCACAAAAAAACAACTAACTACTCAGCTCTACCACCTTTTTTTGAGGCTTTGCCCACCAGCACCCAGCTACAATGAAAGAAGAAATGGACATCCCATTAGGATCTCCTTTCTCTGTCCCTCTTAATTTTAAGTGTAAATCAGTTACATGGACACGTCAATTTTTGAAAGAAGGCAACTTTTTTAGAGATGTCTGTAGAGTTTAGGGGCTGCTTGTGTTAGAAAAAAAATGGCAGATGCCAAAGCAGCACTGCGGTGTAGTGCATTGCCTCTCCACACTACTTGACTCCTAGCTGAAATGTGGGTTCACAAACCAAACTGTGTTCATACTATAGGTGCTTACCCATGATGCCAGTTGCCCTCATAGTGTAAAAGGATATAAGGTGACATGTTAGTTTCACATGGAAGCAAGAACTAGATGTGACAATATGGCTACTACGATTACAACTAAAGGCTATGTCACATTAGAAGATTTGTCCAACGATTTTCAGTTGTAGCCTTCATTTACATAATCTTAGCATAATTTGAGGAACTCGGTGGCACTTTCAAGCAAAGTCAAGTGGCTGTTTGACCAGTCACATAGTGTGACATCCCTGGTAACTCACTCCAGCTAATCTGCTACTCTCCTTGTCTAGTCGACTCTGTTTGGAAAGTTGTCACGAATTGGTATAATTTGACATGCCCAGTGATTTTCAGTTGTGTAAATTGACATGGTATGCCAAGGAGATCAGCAATTGCTGTCGGCAAGTATGACATATCCAATGACTAGAACGTCGACTTAACTGTCCCTGGGCATGCATGTGGGCACTGATATGGACTGGTATTTGAAACTTGTCTTTGGTCCATTGCTGCTGAGGTGAGTTTTAGTAATCAGACCAGAACAAAACAGATATGGATACATATATGAGAGTAAACACAAACGTACCAGCAATTTGAGAATTACATGGTAACTGCAATAGATACAAGCTATACAACACATTTTCGATGGCTTATTGGTGGTTTATATATGTACAGCACAGTGCTCGGCCATTAGCCTAGTTGAAGCCAAGGTCAGATGAACTTGGATAACTCCGGTACAGGATCACACCATTATTGAATAACGTGCAGTAGGGAGATTTCTTTGAGCAGAGGTAGCAAGGCCTAATGAATGTTGGCTTGTGAAGATCAGTAAGTTTTTTGAGTACCCATTTTTCTCAAACCTTACGGTATCCCAATGGCATGTGCACATCTACAGCTAATATCCAAATATACAGCAACAGCAGACTGCGTTATCTGAGAGTCTTCTCTGATGAACTCATTTACCAGGTCAATCTTGTTATGTGTGCGTAATTTTGATGATCGACCAGATCGAGATTCTCTGCTTACACTTGTTCTTCCCACTTTAAACCTTTCTACCCATGCTTAAACTTTCTGTTGAGTCATGCTGTTTTCACTTCCTTACCGAGCCAACATCCTTCATTGAATTTCAGCAGGTTTCACAATCTCACTAGGGTTTGTTGTTCAACAATGGTGTAATCCTGCAGAGGATCGCCCATGTTCATTTGACCTTGGCTTCTACTAGACTAAAGGAAGAGCGTTGCACTGTGTATGTTGGAACTACCAATAAACCATTGTGAACTTCCTTACAATGGTGTCTCTTAAGAAACATTTTTCACCAACCCGGGTGTTACACGCTCTTGACAGTGATATGAGCAGCGATGTTGAGGAGCATCTCATCAGCAGTGATGACGAAGTGAATCTGTCTTTAGGCAGTGAAATTGAAATGGACAGTGAAACCGAAAATGATTCTGATGAATCCGAATGTGACACTTGTGTAGAAAGATTCAATTTAATAAAAATGAAAATTTTTCAGGTCAAAGAATTCGCTTTTTACATGTTTTTGAGGAAAAATGTAACGCTCAGGAGGTGAATATTCACTACTCTTCATCCAGACATGAATTTCTATATAAATAAATCAATGCTGTACATTCAGGGCACTATTATGGACTTTTATTTATGTATGCCTTAAGCCCAAAGATGCTTAAATAGACTTTAGTGATCTGAGCAGAATAAAGTGGACATAAAGATTTAATGGAGATACTGTATATGTTTACTCTAGGATTCTTTTATTATTTACAGTAGGTTTAATGCATATATGAAGTTTTATAGAAATACTAGGGGGGCCTCCAGTTGGGCCAGAATATTAATAAAATCTGTAAATATACAAAAGAAAAATTATTGTTTAACGGAGTAAAAATCATGAAATGAGAATAAAATACCGATTGGAGTATTACTGTTAAACTGAGGACAACTATGCTCGATGAGTATTTATTGGACACTAAATCAATGATCCATTCATTTTAACTGACATTCTTATAGATAAAAAAACTTAAAAAAAAAAAATAACAGAAAAAATCAGCGTGCCCATAACGTCACATAAAATCGTTGCACCAAATCGTTGTACTTTTTGGCTTAGGATTTTTTATATAAAGAGTGGAAATAACTAAATAATTGTGGTTAGGGTGGTGGCACACTCTTGTAGTGGTTAGCACTTCTGGTTCATAGATCCAGTTTTTAGAGTTTAAAACTCATCATTTTGTATGGATTTCGCACATACTACCCGTATTAGACATGCATGTGAGATTGAATGGTGATTCTGAAGTGGCCTTCAGCGAGCATAAGTGCAGGTGTGTGTAGGAGCAGGCACCCTGTCTGGCTATCTGATGGTGTTTGGACACTTTCTGACACCATCGACCTTAAACTTGATTTGAGGATTTGAGAATGATACGCTATGGTCATGTCAGGTCAAAGTAAACTGAAGACATTATACCAACCCACAGGTGTATGTGATGGAAGAATGGACTTTGCACTTTATACAGTGCTGGTGGAAGTTATCCCTAAAAAGGACAGTTGTTTTCTCAGTGGTTGGAGGTGTTATCGTCTTCATCAGCCGCTGCTGTTAACCACACCTGCTGCTCCATGCGGTCCCGACTGCTTCATTCATGTGTCTGTGCATACACTCCACAGGCCTCACCTCACCATGCTCACCTGGCATCAGAAGCATCCCGGCTGTCACACTGTCCCCCCAGCTCCGTGAGCTGACCCAATCCAAAGCTTGCTGGTGGTCACGCACCCAGTCTGATGGGCTTTAGAAGCGGGTCCACGTGTGTTGTGTCAAGTAGGTCACAAAGTTGCTTTTATATGCCCTGCCCCCTCTGCTATGTGACAAACATGTACGTCTCAGATCTGGACCCAAGGCACGACAATACAATATGAAGAAGAGCCACCGTGCATCTGAGTCAGGAGAGACACCGCACTGGTAGGTGAAAACCACAGAACAAATTCCTTTCAACAAGACCCCCCAGCTTATACAAAGGAGAAAAAAATCAGAAAAACTAACATGTCAGCCAGACTCACAAGCTCAGCAACTCAGAAAGAAGGGGACACATCAGAAGAGACTTCTCCCAGACATGTCTCATTTAGACCTCCACCAGTCCAACCCGATCAAATAGAATTTATTCAAAGGAGGTAACTCCTTCAGTTATAGTACTATGCAGCCAGGAAAACATCAAAAGAACAGAAATAAAAGATCTCCCATTTAGATCCTGACAGCACTGGTACTATTAGAAGACACTCCTTCTAGTTACATTACATCAAGCTTGGTCAATTCAGAAATCAGGTAAACAGCAGGGGGGACGTCACCAGCTTACACTTCCACCATTGTAGCCCAGCTCAACTACAAAAAAAAATGGAGGAGGAAACATCTTCTGTTTGCAGCTTAATCAGTCCAACCAGGTCAAAAAACAAGGGGGAAACATCTAATTTTCATAAAGCGGTTCCAGCCAACTAAGATATAAAAGAAACATCCATCCATTATCCAACCCGCTATATCCTAACTACTGGGTCACGGGGGTCTGCTGGATCCAATCCCAGCCAACACATGGCGCAAGGCAGGAAACAAACCCCAGGCAGGGCGCTAGCCCACTGCAGGGTGTGCACCACACACACATACCCACACACCAAGCACACACCAAGGTACAATTTAGGATCGCCAATGAACCTAACCGGCATGTCTTTGGATTGTGGGAGGAAACCGGAGTACCCGGAGGAAACCCACGCAGACATGGGAAGAACATGCAAACTCCACACAGGGAGGCCCCGGGAAGCAAACACAGGTCTCCTAACTGCAAGGCAGCAGTTCTACCCGCTGCGCCACCGTGTCGCCCTAAAAGAAACAACAATCAAAAATAAAAAGGCAACACCAGAAAACACTGAGGCTAGTCCAGTCCACTCAGCTATCACAGAAAGTCTACTCCGTTCCATCCTAACCAGTCAAGTCTGCTGGAATCCCATTTAGATCTTGGCCAAGCCAGCCATCTCAGACATGTGGGGAACCAAAAGAAAAAAATCTTCATAATTGAATCAAGGTATGAACAACCTGGTCAGGTCACTGTGTGAGGGAGTACATAGAGTAAACAGCTTCCACGTACACTTTGACTCATCCAGTCCACTCAGATATTAAAGAAGGACCAAAGAACAGTCCACCCACTTATATCATGTCACAAATAGGCAACCGCAGCAGCACATGCATCTGGTAACTATGCTTTCACCAGTTTGACCAGTTCAGTTTTAGGGGCATAGTCCAGTTGCACTTCTGTTAATCCAGCCAGTTTCAAGACCGACTTCAGTGCTCACATCTCCCAGCTGTAGTTCAACTAGACCAGCTCAACCATCACATGGAATGTGGACATTAAGGCGCCCATGTCCCACTTCTCTATCCTTCTCTCTTACAGTATGGACATCAGCACTCACCTCACCAAGTCACACTTCCACTAGTCCATGGAGCTCTTATGCAGGATAGACACCAGTGTTCACATCTTCCAGTTCCTTTCTTCCAGTTAAGCTTTACTTACCACGGCCAGGCCAGCTAGCTAATGTTTAGGACTTCATTTCTTTTTTTTTAAATCCAAAAAATTGGGTTCAGGAAATGTAACAAAAATGACTGAAGAAATGACGTAGGCAGTCTTGTACATGTTGAAGCTCGACGAGACACACAGATGTCACCTGCAGGTCCCAAAGGCCTCTGAAAATATGACATTATTCACTAAAGCGTCAGTCATCCACAATGGAGACAGCTGCTCACAAATAAACTTTATTTATAGCACCCCCTAGACTTTTATAGACTTTATTGGAGCCTATGGAGATTTTTCTTTTCTAAAGATGACGTATGAGGAAACAAAAGTTTTCATCACCCTCCAGCTCTATTAAGTCTTGTGTATTATGACTGCAGTTTTTTTTATTTGAGGAATGAATGTAAAGTGTTTTTTCCTGCTATGAAAAATGTCATCCATCTGGTCCCAGCAGTACTGGGAAAACGATTGTTGCAGACTTAGAGAGAGAGAGAGAGAGAGAGAGTGAGTCTCCTTCTTCATGACGCCAGCTTTCATTTCTCCCATATCTTCAGAGAGATGCCTTTCAGTCATGAGTGTCGGGATCCGGAAGCTGAGCACACAATAGTGACAGACGTTGTAATCTACCTGTTGTACGAGGTAAACCTATGAGAGCCTAATTACGAGGTGCTGAAAGATCTGAGGGCTTGAAGAGAAAAGCAAACAGAAAAAAAGAAAACAATGATTCAGCCGAGGTCTTAATAATAATAATCACAGGCTGGGAAAATACACAACACCTAGCTTGTTGCCACCAGGCTGCTTGGCGGCATAATGCCTAGGCTCAGAGGGGCATGTGTTCCAGTGCGGCTTGCTCACCTTCTTAACAAAGAGAGCTAAGCGATAAACACGCCCTGCAAATGACAGGTGAGCAGAACAGAAGGCCGGCTGACTGCTCGGCAAAGTGACAAAGCCGTGAGAGCCGTCAAATTGTACAGCTTATTATGGCAAAGGAATGCACTGACGCTAATTTAGGGATTCAGGGATTTGATATCAGATGGCAGCTGCTCTATTATTAATTATTATTATTATTATTATTATTATTATTATTATTATTATTATTCTGAAGACTAAGCAGACATGCATAACGATAGACTGATTATCAGGCTCAATCAACATACGACAAAATCACATCCCCTCAACTAAACCTCTATAACACGTAAGTGACCATGACCTACACCCTTGGGAACTGGTCAGAGGTGGTCTGGACTGACCATCATTTGCCTGATTAGAGTTACACAATACAAATCAACAGGTCCAATATGGCGCCATCTGCCTATCTAAACTCCATAGCTCTTTTAGCCCCATTTCAAGTGCATTATTCACATCTGTAAGTGACATAAAGTTGTGTACACACATCTACTTTCTTTGCTTTTGTGTGAGTCTGTTGAAATAGTTGAGTGAATTTGTGCAAACTAGATAGATAGATAGATAGATAGATAGATAGATAGATAGATAGATAGATAGATAGATAGATAGATAGATACAAACTCAATGTTCATACACACTAATGAGTCAAAACATTTGATCACCTGCCCAATATATTGTTGCCCTTCCACTTGGCACTGCCTCTTCAAGACCTCGAAGGTGTGCTCCGTTATCTGGCACCAGGATGTTAGCAGCACATCCTGCAACTCTGAAAGTTGAAAGGTGAAGCCACTATAGATCAAGCTTGTTTTTCCAACACATCTCATAAATGTTCACCTGGATCAAGATCTGGGGAACTCTTCATCACTGCAATGATGTACTTGGCACATGCCAAATTAACATGAATGCCTGGATGCAGGATTTGTGAGAGAACATTGCCTAAAACATCTCACTTCCTTCACTGGCTTATCTTCCTCCCATATTGCATATTGGTGTCAAATCTTTCCAAGGTTAACAGTGTACACATCCTAATAGAAACATCTATTCTGATGTTTCAATAGAAAATGGGATTGATCAAACCAAGCCACCTTTTTCCATTGATCCATGGCCCAGTTCTGATGCTCACGTGCCCATTGTATGCGCTTTTGATGGTGGGCAGGGGTTAGCACAGGCACTGTCTGATCTATGGCTACACAATCCCATATGCAGTAAGGTTTGATGCACTATGTTTCATGATATGTCATCAGTAAAATTATTTGCAATTTGTGACACAATAGCTCTTCTGTTGCTTCATACCAGGCAGAACAGCCTTTATGGACTTCTTGCATCGATGGGTTTTGACCACAAAACACCCTGTTGACAGTTTGTGATTTTCCCATGCTCATATCACTGTTGGTAGGTACTCACACAGTGAGCGCCACACAAGTATGCTGTTTCAGAAATGCCCCCACCCAGTCATCTGGCTGTAACAGTCTTTTTAAAGTCACTCCGGTTTTTACACCTGCCCATATCTTCTGCATTCAACACACTGACTATGGGTACCTAATATCAGATTACTGTCTAGGATATTCCTGACCTTGAAATGTGCTGTTGTTATGAGATTGTCATTCACTTCACATGGGAGTGCGCATAATGCTTTGGCTCATCAGTATGTTGTCAAGTCTCCTTAACTTGCTAAAGTGAAAATGACCGGGATGAAAGAAGGCATTATACAAGTGATGGCTGCTGGCTAAAAAGAGCCCAGCAGTGTCTTCTTAACAATGTGGTGAAATGAACCATTGGCTTAAAGTGTTCCAGGACAGTAAGAATACATCAGCTGGTGATATTATACACGTCATCAATGAAGTTTCTGGAATCATTGGATATTTCAGGTTTCTCAACACCCTCTACCAGGTGACCCAGTTGGGGTTGATCAAACCCCAGCGTGTGCCCAGTTGGCATACTAGCTACTTGACCCCACCTCTCTCCTCTCTTGAGCTATATCCATCAAGAAGCTCTCTCTGCCACTTTAATGACCTTGAGAATGGCTCTCCTACTCACAACACCCTCTATGCATTAGTGAATGAGGGACTTAGTCAGAGAGTGGGCTACAAAGCCCTACAGCCAACCTCTACAGGTAGGCAACTGGCTCTCCACTCTTCTTGCTGGCATTGCCTGACCAGATCTGTGTATTTGGTGAACTTCCTCTCAGAGGCCTCTTCCAGATGTTCTTCCCAGCTCCAACATTGCCATGTGCTTGGTAGCCTGGGATAAGATGACAAGATCTGGTTGCAAGTTAGTGACATGTGGTGTGACTGAGGAACTTCAGTTGTCATTTGAGGTCCACCAGCAACTGGCAATCAATTGCTGAGCCTGTGGTGCCTGCTGACGCTCTTCCTGTGGATTTTGGCTGCTCGCCTATGCTCACAAAAGCATCTGCTTGGAGAGGTAGGAACACTTGGCTGCTCTGATAGTTTCGATGAAAGTGCCCCCATTTGTAACACCCCTTGCCAAGTGCTTAGGAGCAACTCTACCATCTTACTCTTTTCTCTTCTATATTCAGTGATTCCAGAATAATGTATACAACATATTGTGACAAAATATGGTGCTGTAGTGTGAGCCAACCTTGAATGAATGTCACCAAAATGAGCACAAATGGCAAACAACAGAGAGAAGAACAAAAGGAGCAAACTGCGAAGTACAACTTATCTAAAATGCATTTTGCTGCTTAATTGGGTTTAACATGGGACAGCCAGATAGGCTGAGTTGCCCACATCCACATCAGAGGATCTCTTCACCAAATTCCAGTACCATACTGACAGGAAACCTACATCTGAACTCTAAATCTAATAAGCACTGGCAGGGATAGACCATTTATTGCCTACCTCGGACTTTCATAGAGAGGAATAAGGCACCTTAAAAAATCTTGTGACCATCTTGTCAGAGTTATGTCTATTGAACTCTTCTCATAAAATGTGAGGTTCCCAACTGTAATTTGTTGTTCTTGCAAGTACAACTGGACTATTCGTTAACCAATTTTATGAGAACAATTTAACATGAGCTTAGTGCTTTGTCTAAGCTTTGGATTTTCTCTAACAAATGTAATTGATAAGAAAGAATCAACAAAGGTAAAGCGTCCCATCAAGGTTGTGCCCTGTATTCTTAGCTATTTCAATGTGTATACCGACCAAATCATAAGGAATGTATCTTTGGAAGACCCAGCACCCATAATCTAGGCAAGTGCAAGAATTAACAATAAACCAAACTATACCAAGAAGGTCCGTGATAAAAGCTAAAACTGAGGAAGGTTAGAAAAGGTGGGTTAAATAATGAAAAAGTGCAAATGTTAACCTGCTGCTCAATATAAAAACCAACATCATGTCAGCTAATGGCTACTGTGACAGATAGGGGGCACTATCGCTCCCTTGAACCCTTGTCCAATACGCCAGACACCAGATCAAAGTCCAAAAGTAGACTATATTTATTAACAACAGTGCACAAAGCACCCTCTCCTCCACAATACTCATTAAATACACAATAAAAATCACAATAAACAATCCTCCACTTCCAGACATGTTGCCCTCCTACCACCCAGCTCAGCTCCTCGTCTGGGAGCTCCCACAATCCTTTTATATTCCCTGACCCGGAAGTGTTCCAATCCCCAGTCCATGTGATCTCCTATCTCTTCCGGGTCAGATAAAAAGTCCTTTTCTTCACCCCGAAAGCACGTCATTCCCCTTGTCCATGTGACTCGGACATACTTCCGGGGCGCAAGGCAAATAACCATAGTTCCTCCCTGCAGCGTCTCCTAGTGGCCCCCATGGTATCCAGCAGGGCTGTGTATAAAAACTCCAATGTCCATGATGCCCTGCTGGTCTTCGGGGAACCTCCATACTGCAGGGAGGGCTCCACCTGGCGGCATGGGGGTATTAGCCAGGATAAACGGCTGGCCATACACCACACTACGAAAGAGTGTATCTTCTCAGGCACATAGATCCACTTGCGTGGGGTCTACTGTTCAAAGAACAAGAAGATGAATATTTTCTGTGTTAAAACCTGATCACAATTTTGAAGTCTAGTGCTGTTATGTGGACAACGCTGCTGAATGGTTGGTTAAAGCAGTCCTTTCAGTATCAAATTGCTGCTGTAACTCAGGGCCCAACGTCAAAGTAGAAAGTGAAACAATCTGGAGCTGTAGAGCTGGAGACAATCATTGTGCGTATCACAGAGAGCAAGACTGATGTGCTGCTGGGACGCCCAGGAAGACCAGAGGAGGGCTTGTACCTCCTCCAGACTGCGAGGGGGCGTCCGTCCTGGTTACGCTGGTGGCCTCGGGTAGAGGGCATGGAAGCCCAGCCCTGTAGGGGCCCGTGGTCAACGCCAGGCGGCGCCCCACTTCCAGACCATCATCTGCCACATCCGGCCGAGGCAGGAGCCCGGCCAGGACGCCCAGGAGGACCGGAGGAGGGCCTGTACCTCCACCAGACCACGAGGGGGTGTCCACCCTGGTTATGTTGGTGGCCTCGGGTAGGGGGCATGGAAGCCCAGCCCTGTAGGGGCCCGTGGCCACCGCCAGGCGGCGCCCCGCTGCCTAAACAGCCCTGGAGCCCAGCACTTCCGCCACACCAGGAAGTGCTGGAGGGAAGACGACAGGGGACACCCGGACGGCTTCCGGGTGCGCAGCCGGCACTTCCGCCACACAAGGGTGTGTCTGCTGAGGAGTGCCAGGAAGCAGCTGAAGCCCATCCGGGTTCCCATAAAAGGGGCAGTTGGCGCGAGAGTCGGGAGGAAGAAAGACGAAGCTGGCGAGAGGACAGGAGGTGGCCAGAAAAGGACTGTGTGGCCTGGACTTTGGGGAATCGGTGCTGGAGGCCCTGGGAGTGATTGCACGGTAGAGACTTGTAAATATTAGTGTAAATAAACGGTGTGTGGTGAAATTATGATGTCCGTCTGTCTGTGTCTGGGCCTGCGTTTACACTGGCCATGAAGTAGCATGCCATTATCAGGATATGCTTATGCTTTCTGTTCATTTTCAGGCTAGCTTTCTGCAGATCTTAATGTATTCTGTATTCTGGATGCATGTTTTATATATCTGACCATCATCTAATAATGCTGACTCTATTAATCTATTAATTTACAAATCTGTTTAAGCAATTGTAAATATATAAGATCAAATTATTTAAACATTTAAGGCATCTAGTATACTTACATAAATTATTTTCAATTTTATCCATCTATCCATCAATCCATCCATCTTCAAAGCCACTTAATACAACACTTGATACAGTGATATATTCTTGATATACTGTAGCAGTGACATTCATGTCTCTGGTGATTCTTCCTATGAAGCCAGTAGATGGATTGGGAGAGCATGGGGGGTCATGAGGTTGCTAGAAAGAGGTGTGTGGCACTTCCGATATCTATGCAAAAGGATGAAGGTCCCACTCTTTAGAGTCCTGGTGCTTCCTGTCTTGCTGTATGGTTGTAAGACATGGACGCTATCCAGTGACCTGAGACGAAGACTGGACTCCTTTGGTACTGTGTCTCTTCGTAGAATCCTTGGGTACCATTGGTTTGACTTTGTGTCGAATGAGCGATTGCTCATGGAGTCCTGAATGAGCCACATTACCTGCATTGTGAGAGAGCGTCAGTTACGGCACTACAGCCATGTGGTGCGTTTCCCCGTGGGTAATCCGGCTCGTAAGATCCTCATTGTTGGGGACCTGAGTGGCTGGACCAGGCCAAAGGGACGACAGATAGGTGATCATTTTCGGAAGGTGGGACTGGACTGCATGTCTGCCTGGGGGGTTGCCAACCAGGATCTTGAGCTGTTTCGTCATGTGTTCTGTGCGGCAACACTCTGTACCAGTGTATGCTCCCCAACCTGACCTGACCTGATATACACTCACCTAAAGGATTATTAGGAACACCATACTAATACGGTGTTTGACCCCCTATCGCCTTCAGAACTGCCTTAATTCTACGTGGCATTGATTGAACAAGGTGCTGAAAGCATTCTTTAGAAATGTTGGCCCATTATGATAGGATAGCATCTTGCAGTTGATGGAGATTTGTAGGATGCACATCCAGGTCACGAAGCTCCCGTTTCACCACATCCCAAAGATGCTCTATTGGGTTGAGATCTGGTGACTGTGGGGGCCATTTTAGTACAGTGAACTCATTGTCATGTTCAAGAAACCAATTTGAAATGATTCGAGCTTTGTGACATGGTGCATTATCCTGCTGGAAGTAGCCATCAGAGGATGGGTACATGGTGGTCATGAAGGGATGGACATGGTCAGAAACAATGCTCAGGTAGCCCGTGGCATTTAAACGATGCCCAATTGGCACTAAGGGGCCTAAAGTGTGACAAGAAAACATCCCCACACCATTACACCACCACCACCAGCCTGCACAGTGGTAACAAGGCATGATGGATCCATGTTCTCATTCTGTTTACGCCAAATTCTGACTCTACCATTTGAATGTCTCAACAGAAATCGAGACTCATCAGACCAGGCAACATTTTTCCAGTCTTCAACTGTCCAATTTTGGTGAGCTTGTGCAAATTGTAGCCTCTTTTTCCTATTTGTAGTGGAGATGAGTGGTACCCGGTGGGGTTTTCTGCTGTTGTAGCCCATCCGCCTCAAGGTTGTGCGTGTTGTGGCTTCACAAATGCTTTGCTGCATACCTCGGTTGTAAAGAGTGGTTATTTCAGTCAAAGTTGCTCTTCTATCAGCTTGAATCAGTCGGCCCATTCTCCTCTGACCTCTAGCATCAACAAGGCATTTTCGCCCACAGGACTGCCGCATACTGGACGTTTTTCCCTTTTCACACCATTCTTTGTAAACCCTAGAAATGATTGTGCATGAAAATTCCAGTAACTGAGCAGATGTGAAATACTCAGACCGGCCCGTCTGGCACCAACAACCATGCCACGCTCAGAATTGCTTAAATCACCTTTCTTTCCCATTCTGACATTCAGTTTGGAGTTCAGGAGATTGTCTTGACCAGGACCACACCCCTAAATGCATTGAAGCAACTGCCATGTGATTGGTTGATTAGATAATTGCATTAATGAGAAATTGAACAGGTGTTCCTAATAATCCTTTAGGTGAGTGTATTTAAGAAATTATCTAAATGTTTAGTATACCATATGTCAACTATTTTAAATGCTTGCTCTATCTCTCTAACAATTTTCTGATTTTAATTATTCTATCCACCCATCCATTTACAGATCTGCTTAAAGAAATACGTCACCCAAAAATTATTTAATATACTGTATTACTTACCCCATGTGGTTTGTAGTGATGGCCAAGAAAAATGTTTAATCTCAATATATACAATGCAAAAAATGTTCATGAAAAAAATTTCACAATACATGTGGTTTTCTTTTTTTTTTTAATTGCTAAAATTCTGTTAAATATATAATCTTGGTCAGGGAATCAGAGCAGTGCACACAGAGGAAATGTGTTCACATGGATTGGCACTTTTGAATTGAGGCTATGTCCACATTACTATTTCATTTAAAAACACAGACATTAGTCTCCATTTTTTGCTTTCCTTTCACAATACTCTGATGTTTTTAACCCCCGAAAAAACACAGTAAAGATGACCTCACCAACCCCTGCTGTGCCGATCATGCTGGATTCACCAAGGAGGAAAAGCATTGACGATCACGCTTGATTCCTCTAACGCTCCGACACTCTGGTGAACGAGCAGGAAGCAAACCACTGCTTTGCTGATCATGCTAATTTCATGGAGGGGACCTCCCCAGTGGGTTGCAAACACATTGGCATGTGAAAACTGGTTTCTGACAGCACTAAGGTCTGGAAACAATGTTCTAATCACTGAACTGCTGGTGGTGATGTACTATTTATATTAGCAATGGAGGAAGGGGCAAGTCCAAGCAGACAGAAGTGGAAGTGACACCACAGAATAATGGCTAACTCTGCAATTATCATGTTTCATACAGTGTTTTGTCCTCCGGCTGAGGTTTCTTGTCTGCTTTGTCCATTTTTGTGCTATTCATTTATGTTAAGATTTCTTTTGTTTACTATGTTCATTATTCTTTGTTTTTGTCTGTAACTAAAAAATGCTTTGGTTATGTCCCAAGTGTTTTGTGGGTGGTCCTCTAAGAGGTCAATCACTTTCAGGAAACTGCAGAAGGACCAGGGGAGAAAAAGGGCACAGGGTGCCGGAAGACAGGATGGCAGTCCCCCGGGGTTGAAGCAGTGCCTCTGATTCCCACAGGGCTTCATGGGAGTTGAAGTCTGGCACAGCCTTGTTTGGTTCTGTGGGTGCTGCCAGGGAGTGCTACAGGGACTATGGAGGTCTATTTTATTGGACTTCTACTTCTAGATCATGGTAATGGGCCACTTGGAGTACTTCCAGTTGCAGCATAAAAGAAGCCCACTGCCTTCATTCCAGGAGCCAGAGTTGGGAGGGAGAGGACGACACTTAATGGAAGGAGTGGAGGTAGAAGGAAGAAACAGAGAGAGCGAGACAGAAAGAAAGTCCCGTGTACTTTAATTATTGTTCTTTGTACTGTACACTGCAAGTGGGAAACGATTTAAGAATCGTTTCCCAGAGAAAAATACAAATGTATATTTATGGACTTGAGTGTGCCTGGTGTCAGGTTTGGGGAGTTGTTGTGCCCCCTGCAGGCCACTATTTCTTATAATTGTTGGCAGCTCATTTCAAAAGAGCTAAAAGGCTTGGTGAGTTTGGCCATTTCTGCTGTGCCTTGTGCTTATTATGACTTATTATAATATTCTGACCTTCAGTTCTGGTTTTGACTTCGTCTTAGGATTCTGCATTGGGATTTTGTTTTCTTTGGATTGCCTTGCCCATTCAGGCAACTCCTTTTTTGTGCTCCATGGAGCTTTTTGTGCTTGTTAAAAAGAAATCTTTTATTTTATTAAGATTCTTCAAGGCTCTTTTTGTTTCTTGTCAGGATTGTGATGGTAATAAAGTAGCGGGCAGTTTTGGAAGTATTTATGAGACTAGGTCGCAACAGCTATTTTATATTCCTGGTTAATTTGTTGTTAGACTAAGTTCAATTGCTTTATTTATTAAAATCCATGATTGTGTATTTATTAGTTATTACATCTTTTCATTTGAGGCAATCTGCTACCTGTCTTACTAAACTTACTGAACAAACAGGCCCTACCTTAATGTTACTTGATTATGTTTCCCTCTTTTGTAAATCGCTTTGGATAAAAACGTGTGCCAAGCAAATAAATGTAGATGTAAACATAAACAGCCATATTGTGTCTTCTGCAGATTAGGGTCTTCTGAACACTGAGCTGCTGATGGTGACATACTATTTATATCAGCCCTGGAGGAAGTGGCGAGTCCAAGCTGGCAGAACCATACGTGGCATCACCAATTCTTAATGCCGTGGATCTGCTGGTCTGAGGGTGGAGAGGAATGAGAGACATTAGGAGACAGTGCCAGCGCCCAACTCAGGGTGGAATTACAAGATAACAAAGCTGGAGATATTTCCCATTTGCAAGGGTGTGACATTATCTAACCATTCAAAATTAAATCCTTCATCTTTGCTCTCTTCGGGAGCATGGATACCCACCTTATACATAAGACAGCCACATTACACTAAACCTCGTGAAGCCTCACAGTGCCGAGACAATGTTATGTCCTTCAAGTCAGCCCACCTGTCCTCGGGTTAGTCTGTGTGTGTCATGCTGCCGTGACAATCAGACGTCAGTCACACTGCAATTTCAGGAGCTTGTCCAGCTCTTTTTTCTAGATATTACCTCCCCATTATCTACAGCACTGACTAAGAGGCAGAACCAGACAACACCATTGTGGTGGCCTCAGAGGACTCAAGAAGGGTTTCTAAAGGACAGACAGACATGCAGACAGACTGGGCTCTTTACACAATGAAGTGCCCGGAGCAGGAGATTGAACAATCCGGTTTTGTGTCGACAAGATTTCTTTCTTTTCATTGCTTACAATAAGTAAGGCAGCCGACGAAACCTGAGGGAGCACGGAGACTGCCAGCGGCTGGGTGTATCGAATGCTGAGACAGGGAAGGTGTCATCAGCGTGTTCTTAAAAGCTGCCGCAGGGGTGGCGGCATGATGGGGTGGGTGTGTGTGTGGGGGGCGGGGGTGCTGCTTCTAGCACTGGGCTTTGTTGTTGAGTGAGCTGACTATTTTGCAACCGTCTTTAGGCGTAATACAATATTGTTGCCTTTCCTTGGCTGTTTCCTTTCCAGCTCGGGGGAAACTGGCGGTTTGTCTGCCATTCACTTTGTCATCATGTTTACATCTGATGGCAGGCTGAGAAATGAAGAGGGTTTTTTTTGTTGAAAGCCGCCAGGCTCCTCAACCCCTGTATTTTGAAGAGTCCGCGCCCACATTAAGGAAGCCGGCAAGACTACACTACACTGAGAGGAAGAAAAGGAAAATAAAAAGAAAAAACTCAGGAGACTCATGTCGCTGAAAGCTGACTCTTCGCTACTGTCGCCCACGTCGAGCACAATTGTATACTGAGGAGAGTGTTCACTTAGTCCTTAAATACAGAAACAATAACTTTATTGGGCAGAAAGTTACAAACAATGTATAAAGTAAAACTAAACTGACAAACTCCATAATTGAGAAAGTCCATGGTGTCAAGAAGGGGGACAACGTCCATAGGGAAGAGCGTAAGGAAGTGCCACTAATCATCTGCACTGGCATCACTCCTTACTTAAAAACAGCCTCTGATCATCCAATCAAAATCTAAATAATAAAATTAGAAACAAGCAACCTTTTCTATAGTTATAACCTCTCAAAGACACAAAGCAACAGTGTATTTATAACATGACCTGCCCACCGCAGGCCCCAGACCAAAATGATAAGAGGGGCATCTGAAAAACTAAGTGGGGGTATGGTATGATAAAGTCCCAAAAATCCAACATGTTGCAGTGTACATACCCGATAACATGGGTGGTGGGCTTGATTTAATAGCTAAATGACCGCCTGGAGCCATGTCTGTCCTGAGCCACTAGGCCATGCTTTGACTAAGCCATCTAGATGCTGCCTTCACAAAAACAGGTTAAAAAACAAATAAATAAAAAGTGGCGACTGTAAATTAGCATGGAGTGATTGAGTGTGGGAGTCTGCATGAGTGGAGTTGGTTCTTGTCCAGGGCTGCTTCCTGTCTTGCACCCTAGTCTCCTGCTCCCCATGACCTAATATAATAGGATGAAGCAGGTAAAGTCCATGTCACATTTGACAACTTTCTCCACAACTTTCCCTTCATTTACATAACCATAGCGAGTCAGAGACAGTTGGTGACGTGCTACCATGAAGCGAATCACCTAATATGACATGCCCAACAACCCACTCCAACTAGTCTGTGACCCGCTTCGTCAAAATCAAACAGGTAATTGGAACCAGGGTTAATCGAAGGGGTGGATGGTGTAAGCATCTGACAACTAATGAATGCTCATCCATGAGCACAATGGATAGAATGAAGCGACAAGAAGTAAGCACACAGGACCTCAAAAAATGTATGAGGAGCTTGTTGGTCTGATATCTCACTTTTTCCGCCCCAGAACAAAATGAAAAAAAAAAAAAGAAATAAAGGGGCTGAGATTGCAGCACAACTCACCGTAGCTTTTCCTTCCTACAGCACCAGCTCTGTCACGCAGCACATCATTGGCTGTCAGGAAAAGTGGGCGTGTATAACTGTGCTGTAAGGCCGGATAGCAGTCGCTACATGTGACAAGCCCAATGATTTTCAAACATTTCAACTGACCTGGTCTGCCAATGAGATCAGCAAATGGAGTCGGTAAGTCCAATATCCTCAATAACTACAAGATGCACTACTGCTGCTTTGCAGTAAGGAGATGGTGGGTTCACTTCCTGGGTCCTCCCTGCACGGAGAGTGCCTTGAGAAGTGAGAAAAGTGCTATATAAATGTAAAGAATTCTTATTATTGACTATGACAAAATAGACAGGTGTTTTAAAAGAAGAAAAATGGAGCAACACTGAATAAATACACTTTATGGTTATTTAAGACACACCAATTTGGGTTGAAGTGGCTTTAATTAGACTACAGCACAGACCAAGGGAGCTGAGAATGCACAGCTAACCACAATTATACTTGCAGACATACTCAACAATTTTTCTTTATTTTATCACATGAAACAAAATAGTTTTCTACAAACTTGAAGTTAGCGTTATCTTGCAATGGTCACTTCTTGACTTGTGTTGTGTTGTAGGCCTTCACAAAGCTTTAGGTTGGATGCTTGTCTGATGTGCAGAATCTGCATATTCGCCTGTATCAGTTCTCAGTATTTATTCAATAAATCAAAAGATCCTTTATAAGGTTTATTTAAGTAAGGTTTACTTCACAATACACACTAAATACAGTAGATGCATGTTATAGGCTTGTTGTTTCTATAAGTAAAGAACAGCAGAGCATGCAGTGGAGTAGATGAGCATAAGATTTAAAGGATTTAGAGCTGATGTGATGAAAATGGAATAAAAATACAGTTTGAGTCAAGTAGATTTACCGTATATACTCACATATAAGTCGGGTCTTGAAACCCAAAAAATCGATCATAAAATCAGACCCCAACTTATACGGCCGTTCAAAAATCGACACTTATTTTTTTTTTTTTTTTACATCTGCTTGCTTCCTCCAATCTCGCATCAGTTTCTCAGACACATCAAATTTTGTTGCAGCAGCGCAGTTACCAATTTCTTTCGCCATTTTTAATTTAAAACCAGTTTCATATTTTCTTCTGATCAAATAATACAAAAAACACAAAACAGTGCAAACGTCACTTCGGAATAGTTTGGGTATTGCTGTGTGGTCACGTAGGCACAATACATAGAAAAAAAAGGCTGTGTGCTCAGTGGTTACTCTCTCAGGTGGGCATTAGCATATCATAATCTCTTGGACCAATAGTGTGAGTTTTCCGCATTTGACTTACTGTATACGACCAACATTATAAAATACCGGAAATTATACAGTAAAATCAAACCCCAACTTATGCGTTGGAGAACTTAAATGCTAGTATATATGGTAATTAATTAATGAAGTAACTACATTTTTCTAGCGCTTTCCTAACCTACATTGATAGCAACTACCAACCAATGTGCAGTATTCACATGGTTGATGTGACAGCAGCCATCCTTGCACCAATACACAACACACATAATATGTATTAGGTGGTGAAGGGCTGAGAGAGATGGTCAGCTAATAAGGTAAGGGGGATAATTAAGGGGCCAGAATGCTGTGGTGGGCCACATAGCCAGCACATTGGGAAATGCCCTACTCTTTTCGAAAATTGCAGAGGGATCTTTCATGAGCACACAGAGTCAGGACATCAGTTTTAAATCTCATCTGAAGGACAAAACTATTTAACTGCTTTTCACTGTACTGGGACATTGGGATACACACACAGACCACAGGGTAGATGCTGGGCTCACCAACACCTCTTCTAGCAGCGACCCTTATTTTCCTTAGATGGTCACCCATCCAAATATTGGCCAGACCCATACTTGCTTAGCTTCATGTGGATTACCTTTTCTGAAAAGTACTTGAGAACTTCAAAAAATACAGAAGAATAGCAGTAAGTTCACAAAAGTACCCTCATGAACAGAAATGAGATGAGAGTTCCAGAGAGTAGGAGCTATTGTACTGAATGAGTGCTCACAAAGATTTGCAAAATGGGTCTTTGAAATTGTGGGAAGATGGCTATCTCAGTTATCTGACATATTGGGAAAATGCACTCGTCACTCGTGTGGTCCAAAGACATGCCGTTACGGTGAATTCGTTCCTGTGGCCCTGGAAAATGGGGGTAAACTTTTAGTAATTTAGGTATTAGTGAAGCAAACAATTTTGATGGACACAACTGTCTTCTTAATCTTTACCTTCTCCGCACATAGCAAAACAGAGTATACTGTAATGGAGTCAAAATTTCAACTTCAAGGTTTCAATAGGTTTATATGTTTTAGGAAAGATGTGACTATTTCTGGTGACATGTCAGCTTGATATCTGTGACATGCAGGGCCGTCTTAACAGCATTATAGGTCCCCCGGGCAAAGCAGTGCACTGAGGCCCCTACCTACACAAGCACTCAGCAAGTCACAACATACATAGTGTGATGGACAGCCGGGTCCCATGCCCGGCCAGGATGCCTCTGCTGCATATGTTCCAGGGGAGCCACCATGGGCAGCTCAATACCTCCTCCGGGACACTTGGTGGCAGCCTCCCTGGTCGATGTTCGTTCTCCAGTCTCCCGCATGGCTCCATAGGACATGGAGTCCTCCACAACCTGGGTGGGAGCTGGGGTGGCTGCTAGGGGGTGCTGCAGAGACTCGAGAACCCGCTGGACGAGTCATCAGCCCCACCTGGAGGTGCAATTGGGACCAGGTGGTCAAGCACCTGGATCACTTTCAGGTGGGCTATAAAACGGGCCAGTCTCCACCACTGAAGGGCCAGAATCGGGAGGAAGAGGACGAGGTTACCTGAGAGGAGTGGTGGTGCAAGGTGGAGAGTTGTTGCTTTTGTGTTTAAGTGCTTTTGGGACTGTGTTAGGCCTGTGGGACACAGGGAAGACGTGTGCCCATGGGTGAAGAAAAATAAAAGCCTGTGTGATTTGTACACGTGCCTCTGCGTAGTCTGTGCCGGGTCAGGCGCTATATAGCGCCTTTATCACAATAGATTAGCATGGGGCCCCTATGCCACTGCCCAGCTTGCCCATGCATTCAGATGGCCCTGGTGACATGCATACCTCATGAATGGACTCAATGATCAGAATCAAATATGGGACTCGCTATGATCCTACAAATGACAGAAATCCCTGGGATTATGAACAAAATTGGTTGTAGGAAATTTAGGACTAATAGAATACCGTTTCAGTTTTTTTTCCCAAACAATATGCTTTTCGAAAAATGTTTCAAAATAATGTTGTAGAAAAAGGAAAGGTTGACAAATTTCATTGAAAGAATTTTCCAACTGTTTCAAGTTTGCTGTTATTTTAGGCTTACTGTAGAGAAAGGTCTTGCCAGCGGTAGCACCACAGCTTAATTTTCTTGAAAAAAAAAAAGTTTCGAATAAGAACTGTTTGGAATAAAAATATCTCTGGCATTTGATCATATACCTTTACAAATTCTGAACTATGACTGAGAAATGGAAGACACTGTCAAATCAAATCTGTATGAGCACACCTGACATGTCGACTCAGCAGTACTCCCTCCAACTTCTAACTCTTTCACTTATGGACACTCAAGCTGTGAAATATCTGTCAAGTGACCACCGATCTTGGTTTACTAATTGGAAATTGGAGCATGGAGTGAATATGTGCTTTCAATCTGAAGGATCAGCGTGCGGACAAAGGTATTTGTCCTGTGAGTCTGTATCATTGTTTTTATGTTTCTGATGCTGTATACATCTAAATTTCCTTTGGGATTAATAATGTTTATCTAATCTAATCTAATGTAGGGAGAACTTGTCAAACATTCATTCATCCACTCATCCAATCATCTATTCCTCTATCCATCCAACCATCCATCCACCCATCTTTCAAACCGCAGCCATCCTTTTCCTTTATTTCCATTTTTAGGTCACTGAGAGGTTTCAGACAATCCAGCAGTGTGGAGCACCAGGCCGTAGACTTGAGTATGCAGACTATTGTCCAATTAATCATATCTCCAGATTGTGGAAGGAAACAGAAGGAGAGCATGCAAATGCTGTGCTAAAGGAGCTCTGAAGTGAAGGTAACATTATCTGTTGTTTCACCACTCAATACAAATTCTCTTTTGTTTCTTTTATTTGCCCTGTTGCTGCTGGGATAGGCTAAAGCTTTGTGCAACTGTGAGTTTGAATTAAGTCAGCTCAGAAAACTGATTGATGGAGAATATATTGTTTGGCTCGTGGCACAGAGGCTCAGTGATTAGTGCTGCTGCCTCACATTTCCAAAGCTTGCGCTGTTTTCATCTTTGGACCATGTCTGTGTGGGTTTTCCTCCCACAAAGCAAAACCCTGTAGCGAAGGTTGGTTGGCCGCATATGAGCAAGTCCCATCTAGGTCTGGTGACTGATAGCATCTTGGTTCCCCAGGGCTCTAATGAAATAAACAGATTCAGAAAATGCACATTTATACTTTGCAGAATAACTTCAGTGTAATTTAAGGCCAAGGTAGGAAATGTCCACTTATGCACACCTCCACATTCACATTTATTATCATGTAAGAACAGGATAAATGAATAAGATGTAACAATCTTCCACCAAGCAAGAAAAAGACCCTCCGTTACAGTTCTCTGATTGGTCTTCCAGCTCTCAGTAGAATGTCAGCATTTTTACTTGTTTTGTGTAAGTGTTAATGTAAGACACTGAGCACTGTAAACCTTGACTGACTAGATATTGAAAGCTGTAATCTTAGAGATTACAACATTGATATGATATCCAAAAAATGCACCCATGAGCCAACGGCCTGAAACCTGAACACATACAGAACAGTATAAGTTGGCAGCCTGAGGTGAAACACAGGCAGCCTGGCAGGCAGAAACACACTGAGCGACATTCCAGAAATTATTAGTGGCCAATTACGATGCATTTCCCAAACTGCCATTGTCCAACTGATAAAAGTGGAAGAAGACAAGAAGACTTCTCACTGTCAACTGGGGGGCATTTCATTCTAGCCAATGTCTTAGTTAGACACTGTACCGACCTTGTCATTGATAACGAACAACTGCAACTCTGCAGAAATGCACAGCAGTTAAAAGTGACAGTATGAATTGTGAACTTTAAGCCAATAATTTCTTATTTAGAGTAGGACAATTAGATGACATTGAAAACCAGACATGGGCCTTGGCTCATCTTAGGCTACGTCCAAACTACTATATCTTCTTTTAAAAAAAGTGTCGTAAGAGCAATCCACCTGGGAGAAAAGGGGGACCCTAACTGAGAAGGGAAGCCAGAATGGAAGAACAGCAATGGACTGGCATCCTGTCTGGGATGGGTTCGGGACTCGGGGCCCTTACCCAGATGGGAGTACAAAACAAAAGAGCAATGGGGTAAGGCTCCTTTTCCATAATATGTTTGTTCCCAATCCTCTAGATGGTTGCATCGCAAGACCTCAGTAATCATGTGGACACCTACAGGGCATGATGGGAGCAGTAGTGCCGTGAATCAGCCATGTTCGATCCCGTGGGCACTGCCATCCCTTTTTTTAGGACTTCTGCTTGACCTGGAAGTGCTTCCATCGAGCTACTCCTGGGTTCAACATAAAAGTGGAGTCAGAGTCAGAAGAAAGGAAGGCAGCACTCAGTGGTGCGAGGTGGACGGAGAGAAAAGAGAAGGAAGGAAGAAGAATTTGCTGACAATTGCGCTCCTTTGAAGAAAGTTTTGTGAGGTATTTTTATACTAAAAACCTCTGTTTTTAACCTGTGACTACATTTGTGTTAGTTGTGTCCAGGGTTTAGGGCTCACCGCTCCCCCATCTATTACATTGCTTTTCAACTAAAACAATCTCTGTGCACACTACAATTTTCATTTCAAAAGTCTCTCCGTCCACACTAAAACAACCGATAATACCAAGGACACTCATATACACTAGGCATGAGGGCATCAGCGGTCCCTGCAAGAACTGTAATACTGCCAGGCACAGAATTTATCAAAAAGCCACAGCAACCTGTAAATGATTTGCCTTTTGTGCATATAAGCATCGTTTGGACTGTACAAAATGCCATTTACATGTATATAGGTAGGCAATAAAACAAGCGCTCTGGAAAGCAGCTCTTCTGTGTGTGCTATGTTGGAATGGAGATCTAGTTTATAAAATGTGACCAATCAAGGAATGAGATGTTGTAATGAGCAGGATCCATCCTGAGAAGAGTCACAAAATAAGCCTGAACGAATCAGAGTGCAATATAGAGTCAGCATTTTCAAAAGTCTACGATTTCACCCATATACATTGCAACACTGAGCCGGCGTTTTCAGAAGTATGCAGCTCTGGAGAACGTTTTCGAACGTCTCAGTGAAGATGAAAACAGAGACTAATGTCTGTGTTTTAAAAAGAAAACACAGTAGTGGTGACACAGTCTTAATGTTTTTCAACTCTGAAGTTTGTTTCATTTATACACCTAAGCGGAGTCCAAGACTTAAAATGTCGTCCCATCACTCTGTCCACCAATAGACATGAGAGTAGACTCACAGCAGGGAAAGCCTTGCCTTTACTCTGGCATTGAAAGGTGACACACAAGGAAGTAAACAATGTCACAAAAGTAGATTTTAGCATTAAGGGTTTGCTTGCAAGATTCCTTGACAAAGATATCTTCTCGGAGCTGTAGCAGAAGGTCGACATTCTAATGCCTTCTTTTCATGGAGTGGGTGATCTCACCATACTGCCTTCAAAGGCAGGACATCTTCATCCCTCGGTTACATAGGAGTGGGGAGAAACCCTCCACCTGTTCTATTAAGGATGAGGGCCATACCACACACTCAACCCTGACTCATTTCAATTTTATAATGGTCAATGTTCTATCTGAATTCTATGCACCTCAGTCCAGTCAGTCTCTTTAGAGAAGCATTGAATCCACTGAACTGCCTTCTAAATTTGGAATGGAATGTGGCATTAAACATTTTTTCTTTTATATAGTGCCTTTCACATTAAAATACAAGATCCTCAAACTACTTTTTACGAATCCCAAATAGTGTGACTTGCACTCTACAGTGTTTTCAGAAGTAATTATAAGACCTTGGTTCCCACCATTGATTAACAGCAGAATGGATGAGCCTCTGCACTGCCAATCAGCACCTCTAAACTGTATACAGCTCACAAAACACTTTACAAAGAAGGGCCTTCACCATAGTTCCTTCCAAGAAACACACCCTTTTTGACATATCAGAACACAATTGAACCCCTAACCTTCATCTCCTCACATGTTCTTCCTTCTAAAAGCATCCAGCCTCCACCATTGACCATAACAGCTTATGCAGAGCTGATTGTTGTTTAAAGTCCCAAGATCCTAGGCTCCATTGCCATTATCAGATACAGCCGCCAAGGGAGTATCTAATAAGGTAAGTACCGGGGAAAAGGAGAGCAGGGTGACACATTTTTTGACACCTTTTCCCTTTTTACCCATAAACAGAGGACAAATTCAATGAACAGCTCTGACATCAATTCCTCTACTGTGTCAGAAATTCTGGCTCTTCCACTCCATCAACTTTATAAGAAACAAGATAGACCAGAAGTCACCGTTCATTTGCGAACCTGACTGAAGGAGACAGAGCTCATTCCTCAGAAGCACATTTATGATAGCAAAAGCTGAAAACATTCACTATGTGAGTCTTGACAGTTCCATTTCTTATATATTTTTGCAACCATCATTAAATGAAGCCACTACTTTGGACCCAAATACCTCATCTTGTGTTGTTTGTATTGTTACACCATCCACAAGTAGAGATGAAGACCACTACCAAATAACACAAAATGTGCAGCATAGGATAGAGGGCACAAAGATATACAAGAGCCACCACCAAACCAATCTCTTGTCACCACCTCTGACCAACCCCAAGTGATTTACTCCATGTGAACATCTTTCCCAGAGACAATTGCAAAACTCTGCAAATGAAGTGGAGAAGCCAACTCTTCTACCTACCAATCCTGCGACGAGAAACCAATTAATCAATCTTCACTTTATAAAGCAACTTTCACATTGACTCTAATTGTAGGTACATTTATGAAGCAAAATCCCCCTCTCAGCTGCCAAGCAGGACATTTAGAACACTGACTGGATGTTCCTTCTTCCACAGTCTAGTCCCCTGATTTACAGTCTTCCCTCATTCTGTAATTGCACATTTCACAAAATATTACTGGAAATTGTGCTGTGAGGTCCATTCAGGCCGAAGAAACTTCCTTACAGGTAGGTAAGCAAATGAATCTTTTCACAATCACAGACTGTCAAAATAGTTGTCAAGTTTTTCATAATCCGTGGGCCATTTTTATGTTGGGATCGACACAACATCATCTCTGATGCATTTCTGTGCCATGACTAGAATGTTTGACACCAAGTCAAGTCATGTTTGTTGTCATATGCACATGGGATTTAGTTGCATGTCTCCTCAGAACCGTTGACAAAATACAATACAACAAATAAATAAAATGTATATTTAGTGTGCAACATACAGGATGCACTGATAAGCCAAAACATTATGGCCATATATGAGGCAAATGATGTTGACCGTCTTGTAATAACTGCTGATTGGGTGATGGATGGCCAAGAATCATCTATGTGAGAGGTCAATGAAGGCTATGCTGTCTGGTAAGAACCAACAGAAAGGTTACTGTGGCATAAATTACAGATAAATGCAATGATGGTTATGGGAGTATTTTGTCACAACATACAATGTATAAGATTGTGTAACCAAGTTCCCATACTAAGCCCTATCTCCCATTGAAAGCATCTATAATGAGCATGTGAATGTTGGAACTGGACCATGGAACAATGGAAGAAGATTGCCAAGTCCAATGAATTCCATTTTCTGTTTCATCATGCGGATGTCTGGGTATGTGTGTGTCAATAACCCCAGGAAATTGGCAGGCCGGTGGATGAAAGGTGAATTCTAATTTGATATGGTTCATATTCCTAAATGTCATTGAATTTCCCAATGTAAGTGGCAACCTTCAGCAGGGTCATGTGTCCTGTCCCACTGCATGAATTGCTCAGGAATGGCTTGAGGAACCTGATAAAAAAGTTGTCCTGACCTCCAAATTCCGTCAGATCTCAATCCAATCAAGTATGTGGATGTTAATTTGATGGTTACCACCTATCTAAATGTTCTTGCATGACCAGGTACACACCTTCATAGCAATGGTATTTTCCGATGGAACCTAAACATCATACCTAAGCATCGCCATATTCCCTGATGAAAGTGGTGTCTTTCAGCAGAATCATAAACCCTGCCACACATTGATATGACAAAGAGTTTAAGGTGTTCTCGTGGTTTCCAAATTCTCCAGATCTAAATTGATCTGTGGGATGTCTTGGAACAACAAGCCTGATCCATTACAGAAGTTAGAAAAGGTTATGCTAAAATCCTGGTGCCCTATACCAGAGCATACCCTCAGAGGTTTCGAGGAGCCCATGCCACTCAGAGGAACAAAAGAATATTAGGCACATGGTCATGATGTTTTGAATTCATCAAAATTTGAATATGGTATATTGAAGCCGTGCAAAATGCCTTTATTATCAAGAAAATCCACCTGTCTTACCAGATTGGACTGAATCTCATCTTTTCAACAATATTCCTTAAGTTGGCAGACCATTGCTTGTGGAGATGGACAGGATTGCCTTTGCTGCTACATCCAGAATGTCATGCACCACATTCAAATCTAGAAGAAACCCCCTTACAGGTACCTTGACATAGAAATTTCTTATGGTTGTTGACCACTCCTTGTTGAGATTAAAATAAACACATGCACAATGCAGGAATGTGCCATGTCCAGAATGTCTTGTAACATATTCCAAGATGGAAGGAACTTCTTTATAGCTAAGGAACCCACCTATCTTACCAGCATGGATTGATGCTGTCATCACTGACGCAGTATTCGTTACGATGATGGGCCATTACTTGTTGACATGGACAGAACTTCTTCTGTAATGGAATGTTTAGAACCATATTGTCATGTAAGCACACCAGACATGACCACTGCCACTTAATTCCACTCCACTCCGTACATTTCCATTATGCATTCTAAGCTGGGATACCCTAATCAATCGCAGAATCCAGACAAATCATCTCTTATTCCAAAGCTTTCTCAGAGAAGACTTTAAGATCTGGAGTGGGTGACCACTTAGCACAGCTGCATTCCATATGGGTGGTCACTTTATGTAATTATGCCCTTCCCCCTCTTAACCTACGACTTTTATCTTCTTTAATAATTTACACAGATGCAATAAACTGCTAAATGTTGCAGCTGAGATGCAGAGATAAAAATACAATAAGTGACATTTATGAAGCTCACCACTTTCCCATGCATGATCACACTGGCTGGCATAGTTCATTTAAACTGTGCTTAACATTGTAGGCTGGCGCGTCCCTTGCTAAAGCGGTGTGGGGCCTGGCTATGATCTCCTGGTCTCTTTCTCCCAAGGGGTTCCTCACTAATGAACTGAGCTCCGCGTTTCTTCCCGTCAAACATGTTCACTTTTTTTAAGCTCTTTTTTTATGTTGACTCTTTGAGAAGCAAATAAAAGAGAGTGATGAAGAGGAGAGGGGGTCGGAGGTTATTGAGAAAGCATGATGGCATATTGTGTGCCATACAATCCCTGCCTGGCTGCGCCGTTCTCCTACCTTGTCTTGTTGGCATACAAATTGAATTACTTTGTCAAAGGTTTTCTATTTCCTTGTTGCTCAATGGCGTCTTTGAAAAGCGGCTCTCGCTGCCTCGCTCTCTCTTTCTCGCTCTCGCTCTCTTTCTGCGCCCCTGTCTTTCTCTCATGCTATTTTGTGCCTGGTCAGGTTGAATCAATCTTGAAGTCAGCTTCAGTCTACAAAAAAAAAGGAGCCCCTTCTTTCACAAAGACGTGGGGTTGACAGCCTTGACAAGCCCGGTGATTGATTGCGGTTGGGGAAAAGTAGAAAAACACGTGACATTCCAGTTACGCTAGCATTCATCTGGTCCGCAGCCAGTTAAACATCTCTCTTTTTTCAGCCAAATAACAGAAACAGTCATTGAAAGAAAACAATAGCCAGACGCTTAAATAAAGTTGTGGGACTGTATAGCGCCTTTCACTTACACTGCTTTGATTTCCAAATGCTTTAAAACAAAAAAAAAAGCTGTTATGAAATAAAACTACAATGAGCAAGATGAGAAAAAGACAAGGTCTAAAAAAGACTTAAGCGCAAAATTGAGAAAGAATGACAGTTGTAGGATGTTAAACTGTGAATCTAACAGCTGTGCCTACACCTTCATTCTTTTTTATTTTCTTTTATATAAAAAAGGCAACATGGCCTAGAGGCAAAGGAAGTGGACTTTTATGTTGAGGTGGACAGAAATGCATTCACAATGCAGGACTGTGCCACATTTACAATGTCTGGTGACATATTCCAAAATGGAAGTAACTTCTTTATATATAAAGAAATCCCCCTATCCTCTCACTGTTAGTTCAGTTTCTACCCCTGACTCTCTCTGTGATCCTGAGCAAGTCACCTAATCCTAGTGTGCTCCAGGTATAAAAGTTCCATCCCCCTGGTGCAGACTTTTTGCTGATGATATTGTGTTGTGTCAAACCAGAAAAGGAGGAAGTGGAGAGGAAGTTGGAAGAATGCAGAAGGGCTTTGGAAGATAAAAGTTTTGAAGATAAATAGAAAGATGACAGAATATATGAGGTCTGATGATGATCAGGCTTCAGAAGTTAGCCAGCAGGGAGAGCTACTGAAAACAGGGGATCAGTTCAAATATCTAGGATCAGCAGTAGAGTGAGATGGATGACTAGATGCAGAGATAACCCATAACGTGCCGTATGGATGAAACATTTGGAAGAAGGTAGCAGGAATACTGTGTGACCAAAGAGTTAAGGCAAAGGTTAAAGGTAAAGTCTTTAAGACAGTAGTAAGACTAGCAATGATGGATGGATTTGAGATATGGGCAGTAAAGAGAGTGCAGGAGAAGTTAGACCTGGCAGGAATGAGAAAGCTGAGGAGGGTGTGTGGAGTTAAAAAAGGACAAAATAAGAAATGAGACAATCAGAGGTACAACAAAAGTGGGAGAGATATCTAGGAAAGTACAGGAAAGTAAGCTGAAGTGGCATGGACATGTGATGAAGACAGACAATGAATACGTAGGCAAAAGAGGATGGAATTGAGGAAGAGAAAGCAATGATGCCAAAGTAGAGATGGATGGATAAAGCAAAAGAAGATTTGAAGGAAAAGGAATATCTGGGGAGGAGGTTCATGGCCAAGGTGTATGGAAAACATTGATCAGGCACAACACAGAAGTGGAAAGAGAAGAAGAAGAAGAAGAAGAAGAAGAAGAAGAAGAAGAAGAAGAAGAAGAAGAAGAAGAAGAAGCTCCAGTTATAAAGAGTAGTGGAGAAAAAGCCATCTTGGGTCAGTATGTTGGCCTAACCAGCCTTACCACCTGCACTTAAGAAAAGATAATCCACCTGAAGCTAAACATGTTTGGGCCCAGCCAATATCTGGGTAAGATGAGGTCTGTGTGTAAATCCCAAAGCCACAGGGCAATGACAGGGAAACAGTGCTATAAAGATCGTCACCATCCTTTGGATAAGATAGAATACTGAGGTTCTGACTCCCTGTAGTCATAAAAGATTAATAACCCTAACCCTAATCCTAAAACTAACTCTGAACATCATTTGAAAAAGCAGAGTGTTTCCCATTGTCCTGGTTAAACTGCCTGCCACGGCCTGGTCATACTGGTGGTTGAAGTGATTCCCCATTATTTATTAAAAGCTTTGAGTAGTTAGAAAAGCACTACAGTATATGAGCTGCATTAAGTATTTAATTGGAATCAGTGTTTATTTAATGGAGACGCAAAGTAAAATACTACGTAATATTCTCAATCCGACTTAATCCAATGCTGAGGACTATTTGGCATCAAGCACAAGGATGTGCCAGTGTATCACAGCGCCCACACATTCACACAGGGCCAGTTTTGAATCATCATTTAATCTAACACAGACACACACTCTATGTCTTTGGAATGTGAGAGGAAAACCGGAGTGCTAGTAGTTAAAAAAGTAAACAACCTGCTGGCTTTCCATGCATTACCCAGTCTAGAAGAACCACTTTCAATCCTGGTCTGGCTCCTGCTTTGTGCTCGATGCTGCTGGTATAGGCATTCGCCACCAGAGACCTGAAGTGAATTAAAGAGATTTGGTGATGAATGGGCGAATGGAGGTGATTCTGCCCATATATACGCATGCATAGCACAGATCACTCATTTTGGTATCGTTTGTATTCTTTTCCAGGCCCTTGCACACACATGCTAATCAAACTTTTCAACAATACATCACCGGGGTATTCTGCTTTGTTTGGAGGTTCACGGATGGCTCCTCCTTAACCTGTTGTGCCTGAACTTCATTTGACCCCACTCCTCCCTTAAAAAGTAAACGGCAGCCTATGGATTCCTTCAGCTTTTGAAGAGAGAGAGGGAGTGGGAGTGGGAGACAGAGAGAGCCTTTACTTTAACTTATCTTCTTGATTCTGCCAGATACCAGCCTACTGGCCTCCACTGGGCGTCTGAAGGGCAGCAAACCTTTTGAAGACAGTTCTTCAGCTCATAACCAGCAATGTCATCATTATGACTAGAGCTGCCAAGTCAATCTTTTGTTTTCAGAAAAAAACTCTTTAGGCCTTGCTGGGCCCTCAGCACCCTAGTCCCTCTTTTTGTGATTTTACGCAATGACTAAATAAATGCCATGTGATTTTAACTTAACCAGACATTTTGGAGTACTGTCTAAGCAGTATACACACATTAGAACCTCTCTGATCTCCTCATATTTACTGTCATGCATTGACCATTTAATGAATAAAAGGGCATTGCCTATTGGCTCTGGTAAAAAAAAACAAAAAAACAGTAAATGCATTAGCTTTTAATAATAATAATAACAATTATATATATTTATATAGCACTTTTCTTACTACTCAATGAGCTTTATACATAGACAGTGGGGAGCCACTTCAACCACCACCAATGTGCAGTATCCACCTGGATGATGTGATGGCAGCCCCAGTACGCTCACCACACATTAGCTATTAAGTGGTTACGGGATTAGAGATAGTTAGCCAAGTAGAGACAGGGGTGGGATTAGGAGACCAAAATGACAAGGCCATGGACAGACTGCACATCAGGATACACCCTTTACTTTAGGAAGGATGCCCAGGGATCTTTAATCACCACAGAGAGCTTCTCTATTTATATTGTTCTGTTCACACTAAGCTCTTGTGGTTAAAAACTATTCTGTTGTTGATGGGAAAACATGGAAGACCCTTCTCCTTTTCACACTGGTTGAAATGAAGAATAAGAACACAATAAAGAAAATGTGTTAGGTTCTTATTTTCTGCTTCACTAAAACAACATTCCTCCCTGGATTTTGTTACAAGGAATAGCTGCTTCAATATGGCAGGTAACTCAATGGGTAGTTTCAAGTAGTCTAATGAGAGGAGTCACATTCCACTCTTTTAACAACACTGAATTGCCACCTCATAATTTGATCCTCAAAGAGGATGACCCTGGAATCAGACCTCTAATGTGATTAGAGAGTGTCAAACATATGTGTATAGGGGACATTGTCTGGGCTTATGCAAACCACTAAGTGCCACCCAAGTTGGTGTTGTTGCTCATGTCACCTCCTCTCTTGCCCTCAGATCTGAGTATGAGGAGAACAATCACTGACATCAGTTTCGTCTCCAACCCAAAATTTCTGAAAGCACCACTTTGGAGTTTTCTACACCTTATAATGAAAGAAAAAGTCACAAAAAAATCATTCCTGAATGAGTGTTTCAGTCTACAGAACATAACCCAGGACTGACCAGTTAAACTCCAAGCAGTTTGAAGTTAAAATAATCTAAACTACAAACCTAGAAAAGCTTCATGTAGTCAACTAGACCAGAAATATAAGTTCTACATGTTTTGAAATGGGACATGGCTGTCCAGGCTTAGGCCAGGCATACTGCCGGAATCAGAAATAAATTGTCTGTCTCCCAGGAGAAACAGATTAGAGGAGATCAATAAGAGGGACAAATATGAGAATGTGTTCAATGAGTGCCACAGTCACTCGTTGAACATGGCATGGCATGTGCCCATTGAGGTAGGCGGTTGATATTGTACAAGTCAGTCTATCTGTAAAGTCTAATTCTTGGTATCAGAGAGACACAGAAGAAGAAGAAGAAGAAGAAGAAGGCAGCCATGAACATGATCACTGAGGCAATGAAGAGAACCTAGTGATCAAAAGGAACAATTTGTGGTTAATACATGCTGATCAGACACAAACGGTGCTATGATAAGCCCTCACCGGAGTCACATGAGGGAGGAGGTCTCATACCGAAAAGCCAAAATCACCCAATGATCTCAAATATCATCCAAGAGCATTCAAAGATATACGATTTGCTTTAGCTGTCTGCACCCATGCAGGTCTCATATTGAAAACTTCAAAGTCCATAGGTTAGACTTGCACCTCAAAAGTTTCATTCCTAATGCCAGGGGATTTGCACTGTACAGCGTTTGCTGACATTTAGTTCAGTAACAAAGATGCTATGGCAGATATCTACTAAAGAAGAACAAAATGGGAGTGCAGGCAAGCAGAGAACGGGCAGTCTCTCTTGCTTCAAATCACTCATTTAATTGAATTTATTTTTCAACGTTGAACAAAAAAAAAAAAAATCCCTGTAGTCTTTAAAGGTAATATTTTATCCAATTGTTTTGACATGACACCTGCAATAAATATGCCACAACTAGCAGAACCGTAACGTGTAGTCCATTTCCAACATGTTGTTGCGCACAAGCAGCAGAAGATGTAAAAAGCTGGAGCGAGAGCCAGCGCCACGCTGCAGCCTTCCAGTAAATGAGCCTCAGACCCCTCGGCTATATAATCTGTTAAACATCGGGGGTGGACGGAGCACATCGACAAATTTGTTTTCCAGTGGGATCGTTTATTTTTGCCTTCTCTGTCAGATGAATAATATTGCCAGGCATTTTATGTGGCGGCAGTTACTGCATGAAGGCAGCAATATTTGACTGCATTACAAATCTTTTTCAAAGCCCTCTCTTGCTAGAATCAATAAACATTTTGTAGGATTTCCTGTAGGGTAAAATGATATTGCAAACTGCATTTGTGCCGTTACAGTGTATCCTAATGAAACGCGCTCTGGAAATCTAATCCGTACCCTTCAGATAATACATACAGAAATCCCACTGGATGGTTTTATCAGTCTGTTTGGGAACTCTTTTGCATTTCCTGCTGAGAATCTGCTCAAGCCTATTGAAATTCTTACAAATCCCTATAGGATTTTCCTGTTGGGTTTCCAATATGCCTTCTTGACTAAAGATAATATAAGAAATATAATGAAATAAAAAAATAAAAAATACCAGGCTATGTCAATAAAGAAAACAAATGCCAATTCAAAAATGAATTTAATGGCAGACTTACATGGACTAAAATAAGAAAAGCAAACTATCTCCTCTGTTGATCTGTGGGCATTTCTTATTACAATACTTAAATTAATATTTAAGCAGCCTTTTATAAAATGAATTCAGCGTTCAGGGTTGTTTTGACAGGGCTAGCAAACTGGGACAAATATTTCTCTGTTTAAACACCCAGTCTTTGCTTTTATTTATTTTTCTTTTTTTTTTCTCCAGAAATGGATATTGTAAATTAGGAAAACTCCAATTTGCACTTTGTGGTGCTGCTCATATACAGGTGCTGCTAAAAAGTATTCACCCTCACATTTTATTGTGAAGCAATGGTGGATTTCATTTGGCATTTTTGAAACTGAAAAAGTCTCAGAAGTGATCTGTGCAAAGTGGCCTGCATGAATTACAAATATAAAACACAAAATAATTGATTGCATAAGTATTGGATATTTCGTAGTGGCACCTTCGGCAGCCATGACAGGCCTTGAGTCCATGTGATCAGCTTTGCACATCTGCACACTGCCAGTTTCCTCCTCTTCTTTGCAAAACTGCTCAAGCTCTGTTAGTCTGAAAGGGGATTGTGAGTGAAGAGCCTTCGTCAAGTCCAGCCACAGATTCTCAACTTGACTGAGATCTGGACTCTGACATGGCCACTCCAGGAAAATTAACATTGCTGTTTTCAAGCCATTCCTGTGTAACTTTGACTCTATTCTTGGGGTCGTTGTCCTACAGGAAAATAAATCTTCTCCAAAGGGCCAGGTTTCTTCCAGACTACATCAGGTTTTCCTCTAGAATTTCTATATAATCTGTTTTATTTTTATTTATTTTCACCTCTACCCTCACAAGCCTTCCAGGGCCTGCTGCAGAGACAGCCTGATGCTGCCACCATCATGATTCAAGGTGGGGATAGTGTGTCTTTAGTAAAGTGCATTGTTCAAGCAAGGCATTTAGTCTGATGGCCAAAAAAGTTCAAGTTCAGTCTCATCAGACCACAGAACCTTCTTCCATCTGACTTCAGAGTCTCCTGTGTACCATCCAGCAATCTCCAGATGAGATGTCATGCACATATTTTTCTCTTTGCCACCGTCCCATGAAGCTGTGACTGATGAAGCATCCGGCAATAGCTGTTGTCTTCATGGTCTCTATAATCTCACCCACTATAGCTTGAAACTCCTTCAGAGTTCTCATCGGCCTAGCGGTGACCTCCCTCACTAGTCTTCTTGCACAATCACAGTTTTTGTGGATGCTTGCTCTAGGCAGTTTCACAGCTGCCCCATACTCTTTCCATTTCTTCATAACTGGTTTAACTCTGATTCCAAGGGATATTCAGTGGCCCTGACTTGTGCTTTTAAACCACCTTCTCACTGAGTTGCTTGGAGTGTTCTTTTGTATAAAGATTGTAGATTAGTCCACCATGCTGGCCCTTCCAGAAAAGGGACAGTTATACAATAATCAATGGAAACCCCAGACAGGTGATCTCCATCCAATTAATTCTGCGACATCTAAAACTGGTTGGTTGCACCAGTGATGATTCAGGTGTGTCGTACTTACAGTATGTGATCGATTATTTTGTATTTTATACTTGTAGTTAATTTAGACTTGTTTGCAGAGATCTGCTTTTCACTTTGACATGAAAGAGTCTTCTCTGGTGATCAGTATCAAGAAGGACATTTTGACATTAACAAAGCCACTGTGACTCAATGTTGTACAGTATAACAATAAAATGTGAATACTGTACTTTTAAGGGGGTGAATTCTTTTTATATGTACTGAAATTACTACCCCACTGACTCATCAGAGTATGCCCACCCCCATAAAACCCGAAATCCACTCCCATCTCTCTGAGTATCTTTATTTCACCTTCAAGTGCACCAGTTTAAACGATTTACTGTTATTAAGGCTCTGTAAGCACATCAATATGGTATTTAGTGCAGAAGCATAAATCAACATTCTATAGTCCACTTAATGCATTTCTGGGTCATGGGATTAGATGAAGACCTCCAAGCAGCATAAATTGTAAGGCAGAAACTAATGCCAAATGGGATGGCAGTCCATTGTAAACCCACCAACACAAATGCTTACATTTAATGTCACGAAATAACTTAATGCATGCATCTTAGGTAATGTGAGAGGGAAACCCATGCAGACACGGACATAATGTGTCTCATATACACTTATTCATTTTCTAAACTGCTTCCTTCCATTGTAGATTATTATTTTAATAACTGTTATTAAAATTATAAATTTGTGCAATGAATCATAAAGGATGATTCAAAAAGAATTAAACATTGTCCAACATGCAGTGGCTAAGTATAACATGAACATGTAGTCTAATCCAGTTTGTAAAGGAGCTCTCACAGTTTTGTTTTTATTTTAATTTACAAATGCTCAGGATGCGTCCCTATTAATCTAACAGTTTAATTCTTCCCTGATCCTTTATAACGTAGCATCGCCAATGGGTGCATTCCTTTACTACTTCAGCACCAAAGGTGGGGAAAAATGAAAGGTAAGTCTACCGTTTGGTGTGCAGTATGTGTATTAAGAATATTTGACTACGTATTAAAACATTTTTACATTTACATTTTTTTTAATCACCTGTATAAGAAAGGTACTCAAGTTCAACTTCAAACGTATTGTCACACCAGCCATCTTACTTATTGAACAGAATAATTTTAAAAATATCCGATCTCTCTTGCCCTATATATACCTTCAACATTCCTCAAACAGTATACAGTACCTTTCCTCATTATCCTCATGTGTCTGAACCTCTCTTGCGTGACGTTCCCACTATCAAAAGTCTTCCCATAAAGCCTGAATCTCAGACTCTGTCTTTTCAAGGTGCGTTGCTCGCTTTCTGTCCATTTTTACACTTCCCATCCTTGAAGGTGACTCTCAGCATGCCTCCTATGCCTTGACTACTGCTCATGTGCCTCAACCTCTCTTTCCCAGAACTTCATCTGTGAATCGCATCTTCAATGCCAAACTGTCCAATCAGATTGCTCGGAGCGGCCAGACACACATCCACAAACAGACAGTAGCATTTTATTATATAGTACTGTAGATGTACACAGTACAGTGCATGTCTAACCAGCATATCCCACGTCACCACCATCTCGTCCCATGATCAGCAAATTGACAAATAGCTGTAATACTTCTTAATATATATGTATTGTATCTGACAAATTATTGCTTTCAATAGTGTTATTTTTGAATATTTTTTATATTGCTATTGTTATTACATGTCGAACTGAGATATGGAAATCTGTATTAGGTCCTAATATTATTTTAACTATTAGTTATTAATATTAAAAAATATCTTATAAAAAATCTTTTTTATGAAAATCTTTTTAAGTAGCCTAACATGAATGTTTGGAAACAAATAATTAACTCTCATATTCATTATGTACAGCCATAGTACATTACAATGCGTATAACATCAGTGCCATTTCTCCTGCTGATTAAAAGTCTGCTGCCATCATTTTGCTGCCTTACAGAAGTGGTGGTACCGGATACATCCTAATTTTTCTTTTTCATCTTTTTGTATACCATAATGGTAGAAATTATAAATGTTTGAGAGTTTAAGAATATATTTCTTAAACAAAGCAAATCCTTATATATTTTGTAGTGAATTTGAAGCCCATTGTATATTTAGAGTGCAGCAAAGGATTGCTTTTCATGTACTAAGAGGTTCTCAACACATCATAGCTTAGGCACAAGCACCAGGACGTGTGAATGTGTTTATGGATGGTGAGTGGGTGACAAGAACAGTGTGACAAAGATACAATACTAAAAGTGTCAGGTGAGGGCTGTCAGGGCCAGGGTGCCATTAAGGAGAGATCAAGCTGGGCAACTTGGCCCTTGTAAAATGTCTGAATTCATCACTTGATGATGATGGTCCCATTTGCATAGCACTTCACACCTCCTGAATTGCCCCAAGTGCCGGACAGATCATGGGAACTGATGTGTGTCTCATCTGCCCTAAAAGTGGGGTGCCTCATCCATGCACTTGTGAGTCACAGACACGGCTTAAGCATACACTCCCTCATTCCTGAAACTCTGAAGAAACTAAGAAAAAGCAGATGACAAACGAGATGAACATTAAAACACACATCACATGGCATAACTTGATTGCCAACACTTACGCCAACTGACACAACTATGGCTCACCCTGAATGACAAAAGGTGGCTGGATTAAACAAGAGAAGTGGCGGTTCTGGGCACACCCATGTCTCAGGCCACTCTTTCATTTATGCTGAATTACATGTGAGCATTGCAACCACAAAGGAGAGCAAACAGAATTAAAGTCACAAAGCCAGACAGGGACTTCCAGTGTGACGTGAGCCGAGAACCTGCTGCTTTCAGTTCAGCTCAGCCTTTGTTTTTCTGCGCTGGCGTTAGAGAAGAGGTGGGCTTAGGGTCACTTGAACGACAGAGCTTTCTCTGATCGACTCGTTTTTGAAAGTGCTAATGTCCACAATCTTTATCGACTCTTCTGCCGAGAGAGATACGCCTTATACTGTCTTGCCTTGGCGTGAAATGTGGAACGGATTTGGATAATGCGCGCGGGTTAAATATATGGCTGCTGTGCATTCGCGCACCCCCATTGAACGGAGCAGCAGAAAACGTGCGTTTTAAACCAAGTTTCATGAATATGACATGGATTTTTAAAAATCAGTTAAAAAGCGTTTATGTTTTTCCTTTTCTTCTCAGTTACTGGTATACTGTATTCCAGTGCAGACGATTTCAACTCGAACAGCAATAAATCCCCAAGTGCTGGAGGTCGGAGTTGCTAATGAGAAGGTTGGGCAGGACTAACCCCCACACCCCCCTCCCATTTCTTTTTTTCTGGAGAAGGACACGGGACTCGTTGTAAGGACAGCCCATTAGCCCACCGCCTAGTCCAATTTAGTCTCGGCGGCCTTGCCTCCCTCCCTCCTGGTGAAGGCGGAGGAAGCAACAATCTCCGCCCCCGATTCCCCTTGGTTCTTCGCAAAATTGCCACACCTCCTGTCGCTGATTGGAGCGCGGCGCAATTACTTTGAAGTTTTGCCTTTCTGATCCTGTGATATTTGAAGTGTTGATGGATTAGGAGGCATGTTTGTTCAGAAAAAGCTGAAGAGAAAGGGAACGGAGCACCTCTACATCGCAAGAAGCGCATCCGCTTGGCTCCTTAGAGCTCCGTTTAAAACGCTTATTATCATGAGTGGTTCAGCAGATTAAGGTCCCAGTTTCGCAAAGACGGACTTGTGCGACTATAAGAGCGAACCTCTCTTGACATCGGTGCGGTGGACTTGTGCATAGTACGCGGACGGAACGTTCGGCTTGATCACCAGATCAGTTCTCAGTTCTGCTCAAGGACGGTCACTCTTCTTGTTCAAAGGACGGACACCCGACGCGGCAGAAGGCGGAGAGGAGAGAGGGGGCTCTTATCACGCCTGAAACCTTGCTCCTCAGCCCCGAAACCTCCAAATGAACGATTCTCCTTTTGGATCTATTCACAGTAGGACCGCGGAAAACACCGGACAGAACGACAGCCTCTCACCCAGACCCTCAAAGAAGAGCGCCCCCGTTTCTTTTCTGTCTCCCTCGGATCCTATTAGACAGGCGAAGCGACTCCCGATTAAGGTGCTCAAGATGCTGACTGCGCACAGCGGACATCTCCTTCACGCCGAGTACCTCCAGCCGCTGACCTCCGCCCCGGTCAGCATCGAGGTAATTGAGTGCCGCCGGGAAAGCGGGGTACTAGTCAGCCAGCTCGTGCTATGCCTATATATCATGTCATTTTCTTTTACTTGTTTGGCAAACGGCTACTATTTTGCATAAAGTTTCTGTTTTTACTGCATTGTGTGTATTTTCGGAAATAAAATACTACCTTCAAGTTACGAATGTTAGAATTGGGATTTCAAATCGTCTGACATCTGTGCACAAGGAATAAGAAGCCTTTTAAATAGACTTTGTGTGCATTCAGTTGTACAGCGTTTATATCTCCATCTTCGAATGCGTTAGCTGTTCAAGTGTTAATTTAGAAAATGGGGATGCGTATTTGCGCGTTGATGTATTGGTGTATTATGGTAGTACGAATACCCTTTTTCTTCTATCTTCTAGATTTTCTTGATTGACGTTAAACGCTAAATGATGCGTACTTTACTTCAAACCTGTTTTGCGTTTTACACACAAGTCACAATGTCAAATACGATACCTGAGATCGGTGCGATCGAGACTAATCTTGGTCTCTGCTCTACCGCGGAAGTGCCGACAACTGAATTGGACCAAATTTATTATAATTTCATAACTTCGTCACTCTTGCAGTACGTTGAAAAGATCGTTTTTGTAGAGCGCATGAAGCGATCGCCTCGTTTAACGTTAATGACATTTCGTGCTTTGTACGTATCTGCCACCGCTGCGGGCGTTCGTGTTCATTTCCGTGATCGGAGCATCCCTTCAAATCACGGAGATAACCGCAGAGACAGAAAACGTTAAAGCCCCAATACTTACATTCTTTAAAAGATAACGACGCATGGACCAAAGTTTTTGAAACAGGGCTGGCTCGGATTTTCCGTCTTGCCGACATGACAAGTTCTGTCTCAGCTATCATGAATTCGAATGTTTATACCGTTTTCCGATTTTTTTATCTTCTTGGGCAGATACTAACCTTTAGGGTGTGACTGTTAATGCAAAAACGTGTCTTTGTGTCTGTGGTTTTGGTGATATGCTGCGGTGTACTTTTGCATTTGCTTTAAAGATAAATTCGGCCATCCATAATTATTACTGGAATAAGCCAGCATTAAATATTTATGTCCGCGTGCAAAAAAATTGTACATGTTTGTTGTTTTATTTTCGTTTTGATAAATTTCAAATAATGTATAGCCGAGTTCCATTAAGATTCGTGCCTGGGCCGGGGGGCTGCGCGCACGTGACATCTGAGACGTTGAACTTGCTTCACCCGGAGATAAAGATCGCGGGTGTAAACGTGCTTGTCAGGCTGTCGCTTTTTATATCTGCGTTTCGCAAGGTCAGACACTTTAAACTGGGACGGAACGCGTGTTAATTATGGAACTGAAGGCTATACGAGTAATAAAATCAATCACCTGTCCATCAATCCGTTTTATGAAACTAAAGGAACGTGGCGAGCCTAACTCGTCAGAATTCGGTGTTAGATAGGAGTCGAGCCTGAATGGTGCGCGTTAACCCACTCCTTCGGGGCCAGTTTTCGTTCCCTAGAATTTGCTTCAGATAAGGTTGTTGAAGAAAATAAGTGTCCAGAGACTGTGCAGGCACAAACGAGGGGAGCGAGCGAACTCCACCCAGGTTTCTGGAGCTGCGATGCGCTGCGCCACCATGTCGTCGTCGCCGCCGCCGCCTTTCTTAAAGTTCCGTTTATTTCACACAAGAATCATCATCTTGTACATTTACCAGTTTTCCACCCCATTTAAGGGACGTCAATCACTTTTATGCCCGGATTTAGCCCAGACACGCTTATAAACAGGTTTACGATCTAGCGCAGACGCGCCGGAGTTTTATATTGCAGTCTACCGATCTGTAATTCATCTTCGCTTGTCTTGCTCTCGGAACATAAAAACGCGGCTTCGTCAGTTCCCCTTCCCCCCCAAAAAATAATAAAAAAGAGCAAGTTTCCAGACATCTGAATTTGAAAAAAAAAAAAAAAGAATTATTCATTACATTTATAGAGGGCGGTTTCCCAGGCGATCGTCCAGGTTTTCGTTCTTATCCGGACCCCTTAGAAAACTTTAAATTATAAGATAACATTGTCTTTTAGAAGACGCTCTAAATTAACCCGACACGTGTTAGTCTGAGGGGTGATGGACTGCCTTCTTGTCCCCAATGCTGGTACTGAAAACTGAGCGGCCGGACAACTCGGAGGGGACAAATGCGACACGCATCAGGAAGGGTCACCTGAGCACCCGGGGCAAATTAGGAAGAAGTGGGGTGGGAAGGATCTTTCTTTCTTTGTAAAATTGCAATTCATTCCATACATTTGCCATAAGCTGATTTATTAAGTTCATCATTGTATAAACATAAACCTTTCAATTATGTGAAGAGAGCTTTATATCAATATACACATATAGAAATTTATATTTTTCGTTCTTTCTGTTGGCTATTCATTACACACCCTTGCCATAGGCTCACGTCTTATTACGTTTCTCGTGATATTTATATACAGCACTTTATATAAGGAGTGTTTTATATGAATATATTAATGACACCGCTATAGCATTAAAGAAAAGTTTGAGCCCAAATTCAGTTCAATTCAGTTGATTTTTGTGGAGCGCTTTTCAAGAAGCGCATAGATATTAATATTGCAATTATGGGAAATCCCATGCGGTATTCTGGACAGCAGAGTCCAATAGATATTTGATGTGAAGCCTGGATGAATGGGTGACTGCAATGGACTCTTTGAAGGACTGGCACCGTGCCCGCTATTGTGTCCTGCCTTGCGCCCAGTGCTATCCCTGTGACCCTGAATCAGATTAAGTGATTGATTTGTCATGGCTCAATTGGTGACAGCAGCTGCATGCTTTATAACTCATGTTGTTGCTTTGTGCTTGTTGCTGACAGTCTCTCCCACCTCCACATGACCCTTAGTTAGAAAAACAAGATTGACTGAGTATGCTATGTTTTCCTTAAAGTGTGTATAAATCAATCCACAGTTTACTTAAAAAATATTTAGAAACTTTGGGTAGCATTGATTGGCACTTGTAATTAATTCTTGTCTCTCTTTTGCTTTCAAATTCTAGCTGGATGCAAAGAAAAGCCCCCTGGCACTTCTTGCACAGACCTGCTCCCAGATTGGCAAGCCGGATCCCCCACCTTCGTCCAAGCTTAACTCCGTCACTTCCAGTGGTGTCAGTGAAAAGGATTCCAGCAGTAGTCGGCAGTCTGGTGGGAGCCTTAAGCTGGCAGGTGGGGATCACCATCAGTCCATGGAGGATAAGTCCAGCTTCAAACCTTACTCTAAATCGACAAGTGAGAGCCGGAAAGATCCGGGCAGCTCAAGTTCAGGCGGAAATGGTGACAAAGCTGGATTTCGAGTGCCTAGTGCCACCTGTCCCCCATTTCCTCCGCACGCTGCCTCACCCAGCTCTAGGGTGGGCTCCCCTCAACAACAGCCAACGGCAGCTCCTCCGTTACAAGCACAGCACGGGGAGTCCAAAACAGCAGGCAGTGAATTGAGTGGGCAGGACAAAAAAGAGCAGGAACTACCCAAATCCAATGTGGACAATGCACAGATTGCCAACTCGAGCCTCACCAGAGCCAGCGCCAACTCCAGCAATGCTAGCTCTGAGAACAGCCCACAGCACAGCAGCGAGGGCAAACCAGACACAGGCCTGAGCGCAGGTCACGTAGCCCCCGTGTCGCCTTACAAAACGAGCCACTCTGTGTTTCCGCTGCCGTCCTCTAGCTTGGGATACCATGGGTCCATTGTGGGGGCCTATGCCGGATATCCTTCTCAGTTCGTACCAGGGCTGGATCATGCCAAGTCCAGCCTCGTGGGGGGGCAGTTGGCTGTCCCAGGAAAGCATCCTAGTTCTAGCCCACTCACTGGGGCCTCTCCTCCATCGTTCATGCAGGGATTATGCCGGGACCCGTACTGCCTAACCTACCACAATGCCTCCCACCTTGCAGGCAGCAACTGCTCTTCCTGTGTCCATGATCCATCCTCCTCTTTAAAACAGGGCTACCCATTGGTATACCCCACACATCCTCTTCATTCTATCCACCCCACTGCCTTATCATCAAGCAACACGGCCACCCTGTCTGGGCACCCCCTCTACACCTATGGCTTTATGCTTCAAAATGACCCAGTGCCTCATATATGCAACTGGGTGTCTGCCAGTGGACCTTGCGACAAACGCTTTGCCACCTCAGAGGAACTTCTTACCCACCTGCGGACCCACACTGCCCTGCCAGGGGCAGATAAGCTCTTAGCAGGGTATCCCACCGCCAGCCTGAGCAGCGCAGCCTCCTGCCACCTCCACCTCCCTCCAGCTGGGCCAGGCAGCCCAAACACGTTGCCGGGATCCTTCTCTATGAGGAGTCCGCACACCTTGGGACTAAGCAGATACCACCCTTACAGCAAGACTCACTTGCCGACGGCCAGTGGACTGCCAATGCACACGTTACCGGCCACAGCTGGGCCCTACTATTCTCCGTATGCCTTGTATAGCCAGAGACTGACGTCAGCATCTGCCCTGGGCTACCAGTAGGGACTGAGGGACACTGGGATTTTTAACGTTTGTCACCCCACTACGACTGGCGACTATTTATTTCTTGGTATGTTTGGCCTCATAGAGAGCAAATATCAAATATGCATTATTTCATCCAGTCCACCCTGAATCAAGAAAAGTACACTCAAATACAAATGAGTTTGGTTTTATATAGATATATATAATTTAAATGTTTTCTTGTCTTTTCCAACTATTTTGACTCATTTGTCTTTTCTTTTTTTTTTTTTTTTTTTATTTTTTTTGTTTGTTTTTTTCTTGCATGAGCTGACCTGTTGGTACAACGACCTTGATGACGGACCGACTGACTGACTGACTGACTGACTGTTTGTTTTCTTTTGAAATTCCATTTATTTTTAATTTGTACATTTGAAAGAGACATACTATTTTTTTGTAATGCTTTTGGGGGAAAGAAATCAAGCAAAACTGAGAAGGAACAAAATACCCCAAAGATGTTCAACAAGATGATGGCAGTGCTATCCAAATACAAATAAAACAAAAAAAAATGGGAGGTCTTATTTTGTTAATAAATGAAAACTTGATTATATTTAACTTTTTCAGTTTCCTGGTGTATATTTTGATGATTTCTGTTTTCTTTACTGTTTCAACCATTCTTTGTACTTGCCTGTCATATTTGCTGTAAAAAAGCTCTGTTGCACAACCTCCATTTATACGTTCACACATACAGGCATATATGCATAAAACACTGCATACAAATGCAGAAAACAGGTGTGAGGTTTGTGTATTTAATATATTTACACATTTTACAGTACAATGTGTTAATATAGAAAGTGTCTGTCTATATGCATGCATGCACATATTTATATTTATTTATATATGTGTATGTGTGTGTGTGCATATCACAAATGGGTGTGCATTTGTGTATTATATATATATATATATATATATATATATATATATATATATATATATATATATATATATATACTTGACTTCAGTCCCTGAGGTTGTGGGTTCAAATCCTGCTACTTACACTGAGTGTGCCAATGAGCAAGTCACTTCACCCATCTGTGGTCCAACCGGAACAACAGCTTGCAATGTAAGCAATTGTCTCTGAAATGTTGTACGTTGCTTTGGATAAAGGTGTCAGTCTAATAAGTAAATGATAATAAAAAAATGGTTCATTCGCTCGAGGAGTGTGGGCGGTCAGACCCTATCCTGGCAGCATCAGGCATAAGACAGGAAGCACCTGTGGAGAGTGTGCCAGCCCATGGCACTGGATCCTGCTGCAGAAGCTCTGTGTTTAAGGCAAGAACTGACCCTGAGTGGGGTGCCGCTCCTTCACAGATAATTTTGAAATAGATAGATTGATAGGACACTTTTTTTTTCTTTTCTTTTAGATACAGTTACCATTCTAAAGGGCAAAGGACTTGCTCCTGCAGAAATATTGAAGCAGTGGTACTATTTGAACCTGTCACCATCTTAGTCTTAAGGAGATGGAGTGCCACACAGAAGAAAGGTGATCACCACTTCATTGGTTACATAAATGTTTGTTTAGCTCAGCAGGCTGAGGTGTCCGTTGTTCCACAGATCACTGTGAGGGGACGGAGTGACCTGCTGCACATGCGGTGTCATCTGTTACATTACCTGTGTATTGGTAACATATGGCACTGTTCAGCTCTAGCCGTTCTCGAACTGCTTTACATAATCATTAAGAATATTATCGTATTATTATATTCTTGACTGTGTTGTAAAGCATTTGGGTTGTCAAGGGTAATAAAAAAGATATGTCACAATATAATAGGAACATAACCTCAGTGCCTTCCTGCATTACACCAAGTGCACTCTTTTATTTGAGCACAGTTCAAAGTTCCCAAAACAGACAACGCAAAAAGACTCGAGAAGAATTTGAGATATCATGGAAGTGTGTTTTTGCTAGGACATGCTTCAGGAAAACAGTTTGAACAGTCTGAAAGTTATGTGTCACAAAAGCAAGCCTTCTATCTGGAAAAATAGGGCTTCTTCTCTCATTCCTTTGTTAAATGCAAACCAAATATTATTTAAAATATTTTAAGCTGAATTCATTTCAGTTACTAATTTTGGGTCTACAACGATATAAAAATTTGGACGCATGCTATTTATGGCTTTGCATACTATAAATACTTAGCTGGCAATGGCCATGTTGATCTATCTATCTATCTATTATATAGTGCCTCACATATCTATCTATCTATCTATCTATCTATCTATCTATCTATCTATCTATCTATCTATCTCTCTCAGATATACAGAAAGTCTTTGCACTTGGCTATTGACTCACGAACACAGTAAATAAGTAAGCAATCACACACAAACAGGTATAAGTGATCAGTTCTTACAGTCGATGTGTGTGTACAATTTAATGTCACTACACTCACACATGCAGTGCACACTTGCACTTGAACTGAGGTTGAAATAGCTAAGGAGTTAAGGCAGGCCTGTAGATGGCGCTACATTCGACCCATTTACTTAAAGTACTGTGCAATTCTAAGCAAAGAAATGGAGTTCAGTCCAGACCACCTCTGCTCAGTCCCAAAGGGTGTAGGACGTTGTCACTTGACAATTTTCTGGCAAGGTGATGGAGCCTGATAATCAGTCTATTGTTATGCATGTCTGGGTAGCCTACAGAATATTTCATTACTTCACCTACTACTACTACTACTCATAATAATAATCATAATAATAGAGTAGCTCCCATTTAATATATCAGATCCCGAGATTCCTGAATTTCTTTCCGTGTATTCTTTTGCCATAGTGAGCTGTACAATTGGACTGACACATCGACAGCTATCTGTTGTATACTGTATAGTGGCATTGCTATCTCTCCAAGTATATCTATTATATAGCGCCTGTCTTGCAACTGAAAAGAGGAGGAAAGAAGGATAAAACCAAATGGTGACTATATGATGGATTGATCAATAAATCAGGCTTTATTTTATACAACAGTTTTTCTACTGTGACTACTGTCTCAAAGTATTGCGCAGGTAATGCAAGCTGACATAAAGAGTATTTCATCCATTTGTTTTCCATCGTGCTGTATTAAACAAACACACACACACACACATACACAGTTTAAAGTTCAAACTTTTCGGGGATTTTAGTTACTCTGAAAAGGGTGCCAAGATGGCCACAGTACGTGCTTTTGTCAATTAAGTGATTCTCATTAATGGTTTAGGCGCTGTAAAAATGCATCTATTACTCATTTACTCTTATATAACAAGGCATTAAGAAGCAGTTCTTTGGTGCATTAGTGAAGTGTTTATTCAGCTCAGTAATGTGACCTACTAACAAAATGTCACTTTGGAGTCGTCTATGATGGCTTAACTGAGACACATTGCTCTTGATTTTACGTATTTAGTATAAGACTTGTAAATCCTTGATATCACCAAGTCATTTTACCGTCATGTCAATGCGACACGCAGCACAGAGATGAATAACCTACTATACCTACTGAAGACCCAAAGAAGTGTTTGTGAAGGTCTTGTTATATACCAGTAAATGAGTAATAGGGGCATTTGTGCAGCACCCAAGCTAAAGTGTTACCTCATAAACCATTCTGGTATGGGTTCACAGTAAGAGGAGTTGTTAAAAACTGACAAACTGATGTCTGATTTTATGAAATGTAATAGAAAAATGTGAAAAATGACTTATAAGCACTATGGGAGCTGAAGTATCTTGGCAAGCCTTTCTACTTTTTTGTTTGCTGGACGGAGATTTCAAAATGTCTTACTTAACAGTTAGAAAGGTGCCTGCACTCCTCCGTCGAGGCAGTAAATAGAGAGGCTGGTGGCAGTGTCCGCATCGCTGACACATTACTGGGATTGGAACATTAGTGTCGGTCACTGTGTGGTTAGCGGGAGCCATTAGCACATCACAACAAAAATAAGAACACTACTGGCATATGGGAAATCTGATCACATTGGGAGAGGATCTGCTTTTTATTAGTCATAGCCAACATGTTTAGTAAGTTTAAAGGAATACTTCACCCAAAAATGCTATACTTTTTATACGATACTATGTGAACATGTGTGCTAATGTGTCTTATTTAAAGGTGCACAAGGTATAAAATCTCCTCAAGCTCTAATCGTTTCCTTGTGTGTAATGTTTTTATAAAACATCAAAGATTGGGGCCCAAAATTTAATTTTTTATATGTTACTTAAACAATGTAGTTTGTAGTGGTGGGCAAAAAAAAAAATATATAATCTGATTAAGTGGAGAAAGGAAAGAGTAAAGTTTTGAACAGAACTGGACCCAAAGCTGACAACATCAAATAACATCAAAATCATACATGAAGAAATCTCAAGCCTCTTCACCTGCTTTTGAATTGAAGACCTGCATTTTCCTCTCATTTATTGGTCAAGAGTCCTGTGTTCAATTTAAAAGCGCAACTCTGCTCTATGGACGTCTTACATTGTCCAGAGGTATTTATTTAACAATTTTCTAGCAAAAATTACATATTTTATATGTTCCGAGAATACAACTGGATGACTTGACAGGAGGGTTATGTGACTCAAGTAATGGGAGATTTTTTTCATGGATGTTTAATATTGATGGCTATTGTTAAATGTTGGTCACCACTGGGTCCTGCTCTATCCGAAACTCATTTGTCTTTTCTCCACAAAAACATGAGCTTAAAATTTGTTCTCAGCTAGCACTACAAACTACATGGATTATGTAACATATAAAAAATATATACTTTTTGGGCAGAATATTCTTTTAAGAATGCTTCAGTCTCTGGTGTTTTATATAAAGACTACACACAAGGAACCAAATAAAACTTGCAGAGATGTTATGCTGTGTACCAATATAAATAATACACACAAGCATACATGTTCACAAGTTGGCAAATTAATATATACCCTGTATATATATTACATATATATATATATATTAAAAGTAGACAACAAAGTTGACTAATGCCTTACTTGAATCATTCCTCCGTTGCCCTTACTGCTTCAGTGTCTGCTTTGCTTTACAGGTTTCATCTACAGTTAAATTATCATTTTTTTTTTTCGTAATATTAATGTCCAAATATTTCCCAGTAATTTCCATGAACATGTTTACCAGCCCTGTAGAGGAGCGCAACTACATCACTGCCGAATCAAGGAGTTTTAAAAATGTGCTGAGCTCTTTCTTGGCAACCAACTATTAAAAAAAGGTTATGTGTCGCCACCTAGTGGAAATTATGTACAGTAGCAAGAAAGAAGAAGTTCAGTCAAAAAGAGATTTTAAACCTTCAAAGCTTTACATGGTCAATATTGGCTGCTGTACTTCAGATATCAGAATTGTGGTACATTTGTTTTTAAGCTGTTTAGTTATTGATATATGAATATATCCATCTCCCCATCATGATTCTATTTTCGAAGTCTAATTTCCCTGTTTAGACCCCAGCTAAACACTAAGTACTGTTTAAAGTAATCTAAGAGGTGTTTTCAGGACATCATTGAGTATCTTTTGTTATTGTTTATTTGTTTATTGATTTATTTTATGGCATTTCAGTGTAATTTATTCTCATAATTGAGAATTCTCTAAATTGAAATTGAAATCATTAAAAAAAACATTAAAAAACTATAAATACAGGTACTACTCTTAATAGTGCATCATTATGCAAGTTAGACTTTTTGAGTACAGAGAAATACAGCCATATTATGTAGCTCTTCACAGATAGACTTATCCACCCTGGCATGTTACACATTTTCAATTAACTTCAACACAGCATGGTGGCATTTAATGGTGGCACAGAGTCTGCCATCAATGCCAGCTACCTTTAGTCTGCATGTGCTCTTGGGTTCACTTCAGGAATCCCAGCTTCTTACCCCTGGCTGTTCACATGGCACCTCTATAACTGATCTGTGCGCCCTGGCCTTCTGACCCTGCCTGAGATCTTTTGCTACCAGCATAGCTCAACATTGAGCTGGAAGAAACAGGTTTAAAAAAAATGGATGAACTTCAATGCTCCTCTTGACCCTAACCAGGAAAGAAGGTGTTAAAAGTATTGTATATTTATTAGGAATGTGGAACATCATGCACTGTCCTGGCTAAAAGTAACTCAAGACATCAAAACAGCTTTGAAGAGAATGGCAGTTGGCTGCATGATTGGCCAAATGAAACAAAATGGCAAGAAACATTGAGCATCTTAGGGACTTCTTCTTTTCTTTGAGGTGCTCCCGTTAGGGGTTGCCACAGCGGATCATCTTCTTCCATATCGTCCTGTCTTCTGCATTTTGCTCTGTTACACCCACCACCTGCATGTCCTCTCTCAGCACATCCATACATCTCCTCTAAGGCCTTCCTCTTTTCCTCTTCCCTGGCAGCTCTATCCATAGCATCCTTCTGCCAATATACCCAGGATCTCTCCTCTGTACATGTCCAAACCAACGCAATCTCGCCTCTCTGACTTTGTCTCCCAACCATCCAACTTGAGCCAACCCTCTAATGTCCTCATTTCTAATCCTGTTCATACTCGTCACGCCCAACACAAATCTTAGCATCTTTAACTCTGCTAACTCCAGCTCTGTCTCCTGCTTTCTGGTCAGTGCCACTGTCTCCAACCCATATAACATAGCTGGGCTCACTACCGCCCTGTAGACCTTCCCTTTGAGTCTTGCTGATATCCGTCTGTCACAAATTACTCCTGACACTCTTCTCCACCCATTCCACCCTGCCTGCACTCTCTTTTTCACCTCTCTTCCACAATCCCTGTTACTCTGAATTATTTAAACTCATCCAGCTTCACCAACTCTACTCCCTGCATCCTCTTAGGGACTCCAGTGTAGAAACTTAATGGATGAACGTACCAACAGCAGAAGTCATTCCAGCCTCTTCTCAGACTGCGGTCTAAGTTCCATTAATCCTTAAGATTCTCAATGGTAATCCCTTTTCACACAAATGCCATTTTTTTCAACCAACTAACATACAGTTATTTGTTTATTATAAGCAGGGACACACTGTACATATACATTCTCAAACCTACTTAATCCAATTGATGCTGAGCTTACCTCAGCAGGCACGGGGCATCAGGAGGGAAACAATCCAGAGAGGGCTCCAATGCATTGCAGAGCAAATCAACATTTTAGTTTTGACGGATGGCCAGGCCGTTTCCTGGCTGGGAGACCATTGCAATGGTAGGACTGGGGGAGCTGATGTATGTAAGGCACTGCCTCCCTCAGAGCACTACATAGCAGCCCTCCTGGGTATAAGTGGCACCTCGGATTCCTGGAGGGCTTCATGGGAGTTGGAGTTTGGCACAGCCCTGTTGGGTTCTGTAGGGGCAGCTAGGGGGAGCTGCAGAGCCCTACTTTGGGTTTCCACCATACCTGGGAGTGCAGATAATACTGATGAGCCACCTGAAGCACTTCCAGGTGCAGCATAAAAAGGACCGTCTGACTTCACTCAAGGAGCCAAAGTTGGGAGGAAAAGGATGAAGCTTGACAAAGGAGAAATGAAGATGGAAGACAGAGACAGAGAGAAGGAGAGGAAAAATGTTTATACTCTTGTGCTGTGTAATGCGTGCTGGGACTGTGCAGGGGAAAACAATCTGGGAAGCATTTTCCCACACTTAAACGGTCTTGTGCTTAGTGTCTTTCTGTGTCGGGTTTGGAGAGCTGCTGGTAGCACTGTATACATGGCAGATTTTATTGATAAGTCAGAAACATGTAAACTTGGATGACTTGATTCATCCAGTTCAGGTAATTCCTTCCATTCATCCATCTACTGTGCTTGTCCGAGGTACAGAAGGGTTAAACAAAGGATGAATTTTTGGGGTGCCTATTTACTCTCCGCCTTTTTAAACATAACAGACACATGATGGTATAAAAATGAAAACAGTTACCACGTGGCGTTGAACTGTTGAGCTCAGTCGTCGGGTTGATAAATGGAGAGCTCCTTCACTCAGGTTGTCTGTCTATCAAGTGACCACTCTATCCAGCTGTCGCCCTTTTAAAACCAAGGGACTGGAAGAGTCAGTTACCCTCACTGGGTGGTTTCTCGGCACAGAGGAAGAAGAACATGACAAGACAGTTAGTGGCAGTGACCCCTCTTGGCCCGGGGTGGTATCACATACTTAGGAAAAGCTTGGATGTTGACATCATCCATTCATTATTAAATTATATTTAGGACAGACACACACTATGCAACTTAATAGCTTCCAAGTGGCTTTTCAAATTGGCACCAAATCACAAGTTAATTATTGAAGGTTGTGAAGTCGCTGCCTATGAGGCATGAGATAATTCTGAACTGATCTGTGAGGCTCACGCACTCCAGAGTGTTTTTTGACATGTTAAAAAAATTCAGGCGCTGTTAGCTTGAGTTCATCAGGCAAACTGATTCTGCGTTCCAATTTTATCTGACCAATCAGGAAGCGACTCTTGTGGACCAGGCTGTGAAACATTTGTGGATGTTTGAAAAGGAGGATAAATTCACCAAGTTCTGCTAAGAGAAGCATCTTTTGTATAATATTTCATATATGAAATGTCAGGATTGGGTCTTTAAAGAAGAAATATGAAGAACATTTCATAGCAGCTGCAAATTCCTGGAAGCATTACACGTTCGCAATTCCAAGCACATATGCACAACATTGTCTTCACAGTGTCAAACATGAATGCTTCACCTAGTGGTCTCACCGTTGAATTGCACAAGAGGCCTCCAACTGTTCATGAGCCAGCACAAAAATAGTCATTAAGTCAGAGATCTCCCGAGTGTCATGTCTATGCCATGTTTTGTTCCCTGGCTTAAGTATAGTTTCCTTTTTGTTATAATTTCAGTTGTTTTTGAATTATAATTTCTCCTTTTCTGGGCGACACGGTGGCACAGTGGGTAGCGCTGCTGCCTCGACCCGGCATGGAGTTTGTATGTTCTCCCCATGTCTGCGTGGGTTTCCTCCGGGTGCTCCGGTTTCCTCCCACAGTCCAAAGACATGCAGGTTAGGTGCATTGGTGATTCTAAATTGTCCCCTAGTGTGTGCTTGGTGTGTGTGTGTGTGTGTTTGTGTGTGTGTGCCCTGCGGTGGGCTGGCACCCTGCCCGGGGTTTATTTCCTGCCTTGCGCCCTGTACTGGCTGGGATTGGCTCCAGCAAACCCCCGTGACCCTGTGTTAGGATATAGCGGGTTGAATAATGGATGGATGAATGGATTTCTCCTTTTTGTGTCATTTTGTAATTTTTGTTGATATTGTTTTTGAAAAATTTAAATAACTAACCAGAAGACAAGACATGAACAAATGAAACAAGCAAAGATTTGTAACCAGAAGGTCAAATAAACACTAACATAAAGCCAAAATGAAAGAGTCGAAGTCAAAGTTAAACATACGTACATCAGAAATTGTTTACCCGGACCTCTTACTAAATGAACACACACTATTCTTTTGTTCTTTTTCTATAAACTTGGATAGGAAGAAAGTGCTTGGGAAGAACTTAATACCTTTGACTCTCAACAACATTTCTCTTGTTAAATATCTAGCAACAGCAACACCAATCCAAAAAATGGAGGCAGAACAGAATTCAAAATGGCATTCAAAAAAGACTCCTGACTTATGGATTAGCAACTGTATCCAGGTCAGGTCAGGTCAGGTTGGGGAGCATCCACTGCTACAGTGGATCCCGGTTGACAACCCCCCCAGACAGACATACAGTCCAGTCCCACCCTCCGGAAATGACTCTTAATCTGACACAGCCAGGTGTTATGTAGGCGGCCCCTTGGCCTGGTCCAGCCACTTGGGTCCCCAACAAAGAGGATAACTTGAGCCGGATCACCGTTGGAGAAACGCGCCACATGGCCGTAGCTGTAATTGACGCTCCCTCACAATGCAGGTAATGTGCCTCATTTGGGACTCCATGAGCAACCACTCAAAGTCAAACCAGTAGACACAAGAGACACAGTACCAAAGGAGTCCAGTGTTCATCTCAGGTCACTGGATAGTGTCCATGTCTCGCAACTATATAGCAAGACAGGAAGCACCAGGACTCTAAAGACTTGGACCTTCCTCCCTTTTCATAGATATCGGAAGCGCCACACACCCATTTCCAGCGAGCTCATGCTCTCCCAATCTGCCTACTGACTTCATAGGAAGGGTCACCAGAGACGTGAATATCACTGCTGAGGTAAGTAAACCTCTTGACAAGGTCGACACTCTCTCCGCAGACAGACATACTGCTTATGGCTGTGCCTAAGAGGTCATTAAAGGCCTGGATCTTGGATTTTATCCAGGACATTCACAAGCTCAGACACTCAGACTCCATTTCAAATGAAATCATCTAAAGTGTGCAGAAAGTGAAAGGGTCTGATTACTTTCCTAAACACACTGTATTTGAGCTTGTATTTATTGCACAGTGTTGAATTCATTGTCTGTTGCAGACACTAATAATCTACCACCAGTCTATGACAGATCTACAAGTCCGCATCTCCTTGCCCTGTGTAAAATAATAAACCTGAACGTGAGTTCTCTTATTTCACCACCTTTCATCTGAAGAAGGACAAGGTGCTTGAGAGCTACAGATAAAGATATTCTCAGCGCATCCTGCTCAGTGACTGTCCTCTCATCTTTCCCAATGACCTGTTGTGTGCCACTCTGTCATTTGAGATATCCCCTCAAAGTGCGTCTAATCACATTGGGATGACTTTAAGATTTTCTAAGAAATTATCCTGAGGGCAAACTCTGTAGTTTAAGTCTGAATATATTAACTGCCTGCCCCTGGAGACTGAAGCTCATTCACTAGCATGTTTTGCATCACTCCTGTGAGTTATTATTAAAATATGAAAGTAAAGTGGCACTGACCAAAATCTTGATTTGTCAAGTAAAGGGAGAACAGATTCCCACCCGGTCATCAATATCCTGTCCAACGTATTCAAGTCCGGTTAGCAGTGAGACCAAAGTTATCCTGATAGCATCCAGAACAAGGATGAATTTGCTACTTTCGTCAGGGCATCACTGTTTATACACCTCTTGGCATCAGGTCAGCACCATGTAGATATACAGTAGTTACCCTGCATCATTGAACCCAATCCATTCAGTTGAGGGGTTTAAACCCACAATCTACATACAATATTTGCTGATTTGATAAAAGTTTAAGTAAAGAAATATACATACTGTACTATCTGGTGTCTTTATTGAACATCTCAAAATCAAGGCTGATGGGACTAAGCATCTAAGCAGACTCCTCTTTGAAGGGGGAAGCACAGTCGAAACCTTCACATATACACTAAGAAAGAAGTTGGCACAGATTACACTGCACATTCGCACAAACTTGTCCTGCAGATCTCAAAGTCACCACAACAGGACTAGACTTTATTATTCACATTTTTATCTTGCATTCCTCATGGAAGCAGGATGGTCCTGGTCATACATTCAGTCATTTAGTCAGATGTTTGGCCTTTGGGTGATTTCATCATTGTTACCCACAGAGGACTAGGACACCTGCATCATAACAGCTCATTTTATGCACCTCACGGAAGTTGGTGAGAATCATCATGTTTAAAGTGAGGAGCTTTTCCAAACCGTCTCACAAAAGATCTGAAAGTAACTCCAAACAGAGTATGATGGCTACCATCAAAACATCTCATAATACACTGCTCATGAAAACAGATCAGCACAATCATAAATTGAGAAACCTGTCTTAAGATCACAAAGTTGACTTCAAAGAGCCAAGGGCACCTTTATCAGAAGATAAAGACAGTTGCATGTAATAGGATGTTAAGGATAATACCAAAGAGTGGAGAAACGTATGTATGTTGGTCAAACATCCAAGTAAGAATCTAAGTGTACTCTGTGTAACAAAACTGACCTTGAACTTGATATTTGTATGCCATAAGAACACGTTTGACTTTCAGCAAGAACAAGTATGGAAACTCCATCACTCAAAACCCACAGATGGATGGTATTGAAAGGATGTTCTTCACTGCATGTTCATTCCCTGCTGCGGTCAATGCAGGATTCAAACAGCAGTCGCTGAACTCCTCAGACTCCACTAGAAAGCAAAATATTTTTTTCAACTGAACATCGGATTTTATATCAACTAACGGAGATGTAGTTCAGGCTTGTAAGCAAAATGATATCTGACAGCGAAGTTCAACACAATATGAGAATCTGTAATACAACGAAAGGGCACTGTCTGAAGCGTTAACTTCTCAGGGCACAGCTCTGGCATTCCCAGCACCCACTTCCTTCAAAATGTATAATGTTCTTTTATTAGAAATGCCTGTGGTGATGGGGCAGACAACACTCTACTGTATGTCACTGATTAAGTACTGTCAGATGCCACTAGATGACTACTTGTTAAATTACTTTAAACATTGTGCCATGCCATTGCAGTTCATGCAAAGCTGCCAGTTCAAAGGAATGAACAGTTGGCACCGAGCTGATCCTGCAAGAAGAAAAACAAGCTATTCCAGAGAAATGAACATCCTCCCCAGCAATAACAATATGTGGTTTATTTACACCAAGACTCTCACATAACCTCATGTCTGTTTTATTGTAAGTCCTCACCATGACATTACTTTGAAAATATTTCACAATAAATAAGGATTCCTGCATGGACAGGGCGGAAAAACTGACCCCACGTGGGTCCTTCCCAGGCTGTCAACCTAAATTTAGCTTTATTATTGAAAATGTTAGCTGAGGCTGCAACAGAAAATTAAAAATAAGGAAAGGCACTGCAGCAAAGTCAGCAGTTTTCCCAAAATGAATGTTGGTTTCAATGCATACAGTTCAAAAATGTGATTTACTTCCAGTATTGGTTGTTTACCTGTAGTAGATGAGCTGTGATTTTGGACAGAAAATAATAATAATATGGTGTCTACGTCTCAGTAAGGAGACCAGGGTTACTGTCCCAGGTCGAGGGGTTTACTTACCGAGACGCCGACCTTCATGTCTCTGGTGTCACTTTCTATGAAGTCAGTAGACGGATTGGGGGATCATGGGGGCTGATGAGGTCACTGCAAAGGGGTGTGTGGCGCTCCTGATGCCTATGCAAAAGGACTAAGATCCAAGTCTTTACAGTCCTCGTGCTTCCTGTCTTGCTATATGGTTGTGAGACATGGACGCTATCCTGTAACCTGAGATAAAGACTAAGTTCCTTTGGTATTGTGTCTTTGGAGAATCCTTGGGTATTGCTGATTTGACTCTGTGTTGAATGAGCGGTTGCTCACAGAGTCCTGAATGACGCACATTACCTGTTACAGCACTACAGCCATGTGGTGCAATTCCCAGAAGGTAAACCGGCTCACAGATTCCTCTTTGCTGAGGACCTGAGCATCAGGACCAGACCAAGGGGACGCCCATGTAACACCTGACTGTGGCCAGATAGATGGTCATTTCCGAAGGGTGGGACTGGAGCATGTGTCTACCTGGGGGGTTGCCAACTGGGATCCTGAGCTATTTCGTTGTGTGGTGGGAAGCAGCAACGATACATACCAGTGCATACTATCCAACCTGACCCGATTCCCTGCTCTCTGTATGGCTTTCCTCCGGGTGCTCTTGTTCCCTCCCACTGTCCAAAGACATGCAGGTTAGGTGAACTGCAAACATTAAATTGGCCCTAGTGTATGTTTGGTGTCTGGGTGTGTATGTGAGTGTGTGTGGTCACCCTGCCAAGAACCGATGCCTTGACCTGGGTTTGTTCCTGCCTTGTGTTCTGTGCTGGCTCAGATAGGCTCCCAACCATAACCATAGCTTGGATTAAGTGGGCTAGCAAATAACATGACACACACTTTATTAAATTGGTATGTGTTGGGCACAGATGTCAGTCAGTCAGTCAATATCCAAACCGCTATATCCTAACACAGGGTCACGGGGGTCTGCTGGAGCCAATCCCAGCCAACACAGGGTGCAAAGCAGGAACAAACCCCAGGCAGGGTGCCAGCCCACCGCAGGGCACACACACTAGGGACAATTAAGGATCGCCAATGCACCTAACCTGCATGTCTTTGGACTGTGGGAGGAAACCGAAGGAAACCCACGCAGACACAGGGAGACTCCATGCAGGGAGGACCTGGGAAGTGAACCCAGATCTCCTAACTGCAAGGCAGCAGCGCTACCACTGTGCCACCATGGACACAGATGTCTTCACGACTATCAGGAGTGGTGGCTCTGTGATTAAGGGTCTGTATTAATATCTGGAATGCTGATATCTGGTTTAAATTATGTTACTGCCAGAAGGGATCTTACTCCGTTGGACCCTTGAGCTAGGCCCTTAACCTGAAAATTGCTCTAGTGGTGCGGTACAATGGCTGACCCTGTGCTATGACCCCTAAAAGTCAAATGAAAAGACAAATTCTCCTTGGAGATTAACAAAGTATATCAAAAAAATTAATAGGAGTAGAAGCACAGAAGATATGTAACACTAGAGAGAAACTAGAATAAAAGCAATAAACATAAGACATTTCACAAATGAGAGGAGACCATTCTGTCCATCAAGCTTGTTTGTTTAGCTAATCGCTAAGATGTTCCAACATCTCACGTAATTTCCACTGGTGTCCTTGAGCATGTGATTCATTGTTAAGTTAAAAGAATTTTGCCACATCTAATTTATCAATACCTTGTAGAATTTTGAAGACCTCCCCATACAGTCTCATCTGCTCAAGGCATAACAGGTTTAATTCTTAGAATCTGTTTGAGTAGGACATGTCCTTAAGTCCCAGCATGCACTTTCTTGTATTGTGGTTATCAGAACTATGAACAATACTCCACATGCGATCTCTTTATTGCATTATACACCAATCAGCCACAGAGTTAAAAATCACAGGCAGGTGAAGTGAATAGCATTGATTATCTTGTTACAATGGCATCTATCAATAAGGTGGGATATATTAGACAGCAAGTGAACAGTCAGTTCTTGAAGATGATATGTTGGAAGCAGAAAAAGTAGGCAAGTGTAACGACCTGAGAGACTTTGACAATGACAAACAATAATAACAAACCAACAATAAACATTCAGGCCAAAATGTTATCTAGATCTAGATGACAAAATGCAGGTAGCTTATTATGTGACTAATTGACTGCCAAGTAGGGCACACCCACCAAGAAGATAATGACACCCTTTACGTGAACTAAAGACACATTCATGTCGGTCGCCCACCCGTCACCTCATTTTCAAATCTGCTTTTCCTCATTCTATGAGGTGATGCCAACTGAGTGACAGGAAAGGGCAGTGCAGACCCCAACATAGTACACCTTAAATTGGTGTGATGCCTTAGAATTAATGTTGGGATCACAGTCCTCAGCCTTTCTGGGTAAGTCTATACCAGAGTTCTGGAAAATAACCTCAGATCTAAGAGTTACAGTTTGGATTACTCCATGGCTATTTAACTGTAGCCCAGCCTAGAAAGACACCATGGAAAAATGTGATTGACTCTCTGTCAAGACCAAGTCAAGGCTGTGTCACACAAACTCCCCTCCTAATCCTTAGAGTGCCAACCCTAAGTGAATGTGTCTCACTGCAGAAAACAATGAGTGAAGGGAAGGAAGCTTACAGAGCTAAATTAGAGAACAAACTCACTCATGACAACATGAAGGATGTTTAAATGGACTGGGCATGATTACTGGACTTGAGAAATCCAGGATTTAGGTGCTTGGAGGGAATGTGAACAAAGCTAATGCCCTGAACCAATTTTAAATAGATTTTCCCTCTTACAAACACCTCCACCTTCTTGCAATGTCCAGTCCCAATGCACCATCTCTACTGCATCAACAACACATGTCATGCCAACTGACGTGGCCAGTGATGAGTCCACCTCTGACCATCAGCATTTGTAGTCCAAGTCAGGAGACAATTGAGGAAGCTGCATAAAGGAAAAGCCATGGGACCAGTTGAGTTCTTAAGGCCTTTGTTGACCACCTTTATGGAGTTCTCCATTACTTGTTCAGTCTGTCACTTAGGCTCCATAAAGTGCCACTTCTGTGGAAAACATCCTGTATTGTTCAAGTTAGAAAGATGACAGGTGCCTCTTCACCTAATGATTATAGACCAGTGACCGTTATGTCCTACATCATGAAGACATTTGATAGGCTGGTCCTGGGCTATATAAGTCTTCTTGTGAAATACCACTTGGACCCACTGCAGTTTGCCTATCAGCCAAGCATGGAGTGGAAGGTGCATACAACTATCTGATCCAAAACTCTGCTCACAAACCTGCCAGTAGTGTGAGGATTATGTTTTTTGATTTCCCAAGTGCCTTCAACACCATCCAGCCATCAGCCAAAACTGATAGCCATTATCAGCAGCGTTGCACATCCTCTCCCTCGTTAAAAGGTTAAGGAGGATAAGACTATGGTGTCCTGAATAATGGACTATTTGTCTGGTTTATGAGGCTCAAAGAATCTGCTCCTAATATGGATGTGAGTAACACTGGAGCACCACAAGGGATAGTTCTGTCTCATTTTCTCTTCAGCCTCTTCACTTTGGACTATAAATATAACACCAGCTCATGTCACTCACAGAACGTTTCTGATGATTCTGCACTAATTGGAGGTGAGACAAAGAAAACTGAATGCAACCTAACAGCAGCAAAACCAAGGAACTGGTTACAGATTTTCATCACACCAAAGAGCATGTATACCTGGTCACTATTCAGAGAGTGGATCTAACAATGGTACATTGCTACAAAAACTTAGGTGTCTACATCAATTACATGCTCAGCAGGACTCAGCTCAGCAACACAGAAATAAATAAGAACAAATAAGAAAGATCAGAACAGAGTGTTTTTTTTTCATAGGAGACTGCATGTCTTTAATATGGAAAGTGACATCCATAGTATGTTCTATAACTCTATGAGAACCAATGTGATTTTCTATACTGCTTTGTGCTGGGCCATAGAGGCCCACCAAATCAACAAGCTAATTAAGAAGCCAGGCTCACTTAGAGGATGTACTCTCAACCTGCTGGAGGTAGTAGAGAAGGAGAGAATGAAGACCAAACTGATAGCCATTATGGGCAACGTTGCATATCCTCTCTCTGACACACTAACATGAAGTACCGTCACACAACAAATTATTTAACAGAGGTGTCTCAAGAAACGTTATCTGATTTTTGCATAATTTAGTATTACTGTATTTTTTATTCATGATTAGAATTTCTTAAAATTAACATTTCCTCCTCATTTACCAGATTAATATATCCCAATTGCATTGATTAGGCACAATTAGAAAGGAAATCCAGAGGATAAAGAGTGGAGTGACCTACCCTACAGTCCTCATCCCCATCCCATGGTCCTAACAGATAACACAAAATGTGTCGAGAAGGTGAAATCAAACAGAAGAATTTTGGAAAAGTTAAAGAGGTCAGTTAAAAAAAAAGTAGGTGGTTATAAATACAGAGGGATAAAAGAGACACAAGCTTTCCAAACAACACTAAACATAAGTAATAAAAAAAATAATACTACTAGACAATAGAATGCTTTTGTAATGCTTCAAATGCATAATACTAGCAAAAAGCCTGAAATTCTGGACTTTTTGTTATCCCTCCCCCCCATAATGTGATTGGCACATACTTATTCATATACAGTAGGTGGTCTCGGAAACTAGAGGAAGGTAAAGGAGAGGGAGCCTAAAATCATACCAACAAGTACATGGCCTTTATGATCTTTAACTTTTATTCCATCTCCTGTCTAAAAGTGGGAGATGATAACAATTCATACTTGTTTTTACAAGTAATACAATTAATCTTTTACATTTTTTATTACAATTAAAATTTCATTATAACAATGTATAATGTGTTTGCTAAAAGTACATTAGTTGTTCTTTGCCCCAATAGTAATTAATCTGATTCAGCAATATAAAGGCTACTTCTGTCAGGTAAATTAAAAAATTCATAGTGACTACAAAATTACAAAGTGTGTGTTGTCACAATAATGAGACATACTCTGATAAAGGTTTGGGGCAGCCGCCCATATAATCTGGTAACCTGGCTGCAAAGTTGCTTTTTATCAAAATAAACAGCACTGATGTGCATACAAACGAGTCCAAAACAAGACTGAGGATTTAGGGAAGGGGAAGACAGGAAGTGAGGTCATAAGGATCAGGCTCCTGTTCTTTAGCCATTGGTTCGAGCCCGGACGTGACATCACAGGGGCCGGAGCTGGTAAGGTCTCCTTCCATTGGCTCGGTTCTGGAAGTGACGTCAAGAGAGCCAGATGGAATCTCCCGGGAATGGTCTACAGGAAAGAGAGAAAAAGAGTCAGTGCACTCTGCCAGCTCCCGGCATGCCTCAGCACTGCCGTCACTCAAACCCTTTAGCTGCGTGTGTGACAGTGTATACTTATATGAATTGTATATAGCTGCAGTTATAAATGCAATCAGTAATATCAAATAAACTTGATCACAGATTGTTTAATACAAAATCCATTGCTCACCAGAACAAACCACAATTTACATGAGTGCAGTCTCCTCGCCCCCAGGCCGAGGTGGGGTACTTTGACAAGTGGGACTCACTGCCTTCACAGCCAAATATATCTGCCCATATTTCACCAATGCCTTCTCCAAACCTGGTCTGTCCTGGGGCTTCAGTTGCATATCCACATTTCAGTTAGTGGCACAACACGTTGGCATTTTAAAGAGTCCAATACTGATCACAGACAGTTCCCATTTACCACCAAACTGCAACTCCACACGGCCAGAACAGGAGTCAGTGCCATTGACCAACCTGTAGCTTGTGCATCCTTTAGAAAAGAGACAAACGTTTGTGACAGAGGCAAACAGAAGATACCATCTGTGAGTATTAGGATTAAAATATTTAGTTTTAGAGTTTTAGAGACAATAGCTTAGTTATAAAGAAACAGTGACACTTTATGTAATATGCTTACACAGCTGTTTAGTTTAGATTTCACATAATAATGTTTCTACAAATGATTCAGTCTAAGTCTATTTATTCAGTCTATTTATAAATAATTCTTAGCATTCATAGGAGGTTGAAATATAATTTTTATTTAACTTTTGAACATTCTAAAGTAGCGAGTCATGGATCATACATGTATCTATCTGTCTAGTATATAGTACCTTCCATATCTTTCTATTTGTCTGAAGGGAGAAAGAAGAGAACTCGGAGACAAGGCGAGGATTCACACTGTTGTTTCCAGCTGACACCAGTGACTTTCTGGGCAGAAGGACTGTGTTTGTATTAAGTGGTAAACTTCTTCATGGTCTGGATTGAACAATCCACCACTAATTTGAATGTGACTTTGTGACTGAGCCCCTTTTAATGGTCTGAAACTCCGTCTAGGTTTGTTTTCTGCCTTTGCTACTAGTACAGCTTATAGTCCCCAACGTTGAACTGAAGTATGCAGGTTTGAGAATATTATGTTAGGCGTACAGAACTCAAAATAGAGGATCATGGAAAATGATGACTGGAATTTCAATCTGTAAAGTATAGGAAATGTAACAACAATATTTGTATTAGAGTGCATTAAACTCTTTTATTCTAACCATTCTCAAGCATTTCTAATGGTCAGGGATAAGCATCAATATTTTCACAACAGTATTCATCTTATGTGCCAGACGCCAGTTGGTGAGATGGTACAGAAGATGTGTGGAAAGATCAAGGTAGTGGAGAAGAGCTTTAGAGGTGTTATTGTTTGAAAAGCTACAAATTGTTCTCACAATTCCAGACATTCAGTATTTCTCATTGACCTGGTATATTTCACAGTGTCACAAATTACACAAGCACTGCTCCTCAGTACAGCATTAAATAAATTCTTACCAGTCTGCTGAATTAGGCAGACTTCCTCAATTCATTTTGTAATTTTTGCTGTGTAAATTGCCTGGATTGTATACATTTGTTTCAATTTACATTATTACAGGATGATGGGAATACAGGAGCCTAAACCATATTTCCTAGATTCAAAGGATCCCAGTTCACTACAGGATATGCTTGCTCATATTGAACTAACTTAGATTTGCCAATCAATCTAACATGCATATTTTTGGCATCTGCAATAAAACAGTTTCCCTGGAAAAATTAATGAAGACACAAGGCAAAAGTCAAAGGTCTAGACTGACATTAGCCCGACCAAAATCTCAGCCCAGGTACCTGGAACTGTGACAGAGCAGACATGTCTGCAGCATCATTTTATCATCCTTAGTTTGGTTCATTGTAGTCAAAGAGTTTTCAATTTGTACATAAATCATTTGACAGATTCTATCATTCTTGGGTGAAATTGATTTAACTGGATGTATCCAATACTGTTGTCTCTGTGTGTGTTACATTATAAGATAATATGACCGAACATTGCTAACCAGCCTAAACCAATTCAGAGTTGCAGGGGGCCAGGGCCGATCCCAACAGAATCAAGGGGTTAAGGGAACCAGCCATTGGTGGGTCAACATTTCATCACAAGGCTAACTCACACACATAACCAGGGCTGAGGACCAAAAGCAAAGTCTTTAATTAAGCTAAGAAAGTTGTGAAGATATCAGTATACTACTGCTGGATTATGTGAATTTCCCCTTGGGATTAATAAAGTCAATCTATCTATCTATCTATCTATCTATCTATCTATCTATCTATCTATCTATCTATCTATCTATCTATCTATCTATCTATCTGTCTATCTGTCTATCTCTCTGTCTATCTGTCTGTCTGTCTGTCTGTCTGTCTGTCTGTCTGCATTGTTTCCTAATATGGGTACTACCATTTTGGGTTCTCCAGGATTGTTTTTTTTTTGTGTTGCTGGAAGGAGCTCTCATTGCTATCCTACTTGTTTAGGGTGACAGCAGCTTTGAGACACAGCATGAAATTAGGAGCTTGCAGGGACAGATCAGAATTCCAGCATGGTTCAAACTGAGAAGTATATGTTGAAATAAACAAAGATCAGGACATGTAGCCAGAATTATGGTCAAGGAACAGAGCTGTAGTGCAAAACAAATGTGAGATGTAATTCGTAGTCAGCAGGCAGTTACAGTAGTCGCAACCAGTAACTCAGAAAGGAACGATAAGAAAAGCACTAAATTGTATTTGTTCATGAATTCAATTCTTGGCATGGCCAGAAAATGTAAGACTTTGATCTTTACGGCATCGCAGTAACGACATCATGCATTGCAAACTCCCAATCATCAAAACTACCATCAGCATTGCAACCATCAACAAAACTTTTTTCCAGAATGGCAGCAATCATAAGAAAATTAAAATAGCATCATGGGAGAATGTGAATCATATTCATTACTGGTAAAAACATGTGCAAACAAAAATAAATGCTACAAATAGATTTCTTGACAATCAAAACCTCAGGACCAATACGTAAATCATTTTTTTAAAGGGCAAGGAACAATTTGGAAAAAAATAAGTAAGTTAAGAAAAGCCTGATCATGAAAGTGACCTAATTTTACATCATCACACTGTTACTGTAAAAGATGGCATTCCAATAGCAACCACATCCGAGTTTGTGGGTCATTCTCACATCGTTGTTGGTAGCTAGTTGAAGTAGATTATCTGTAAAACAGAAATGTTTATATCTTATTTTGTTTTTGGGTTTGTGTTTTGGGCTTAGTCATTTTGGTTTCATTTAGAACTTTTTTAACCTGGTTGGTTAAAGGTTTAACATTTATTTCCAGGTCCATTTCTTTAAATCACATTCGAACATTAGAACAATCTAAACGAGAATAGGCCATTCAGCCCAACAAAGCTTGCCAATCCTATCCACATAATTCTTTTAAATAAACATCAAGTTGAGTTTTGAAGATCCCTAAAGTCCTCCTGTCTACCACACTACTTATTAACTTTTTCCATGTCTCTATGGTTCTCTGTGTGAAGAAAAACATCCTAATGTTTGTGTGAAATTTACCCTTAACAAGTTTCCAACTGTGTCCCCATGCTCTTGATGAACTCATTTTAAAATCACAACCTGAATCCACTGCACTAATTCCATTCATAAGTTTAAACACTTCAATCATGTCTTCTCTTAATCTCCTTTTGCTTAAACTGAAAAACATTTGTAACATTTGTGTGAAATTTACATGTAACAAGTTTCCAACTGTGTCCCCATGTTCTTGATGAGCTCATTTCAAAATCACCGTCTCGATCCACTGCACTAATTTCCTTCATAAGTGTAAACACTTCAATCATGTCTCCTCTTGGTCTTGCTTTTTAACCTGCAACAGCATACATAGCTTGGATAGTAGCTGCCTTCCTTGAAGTCAAAGATTACCTGACAAAACTCCATAGTTTGTTACCAATGGATAATCTCCAGAGATCCTCCAAGGCTTTTAGGAACTACTGATGCTGTGATTCAGTGCTTCAATAGAAGGTATTAGAAAGAAATGCATTCTGGACCCAATGTCAGCTTTTGTAAGAGTTCATCAAGCTTCGTGGAAATCCTTCCACATCATCCAAACCACCAGTAAGAAAACTCTTGTAACTGGGAGAAGAAGCTGATGTAGTCCAAGATGTACAATAGATGTACATCATCGTTTTCTTATTCCACTGGGGATATTCATGCTAAACTTGCATTACTTCAGTAAAACTCTGACAAAATAAAAGTTCAGAAGATGCATTCATTCTGGTGCCCATGTTTAGTGACTAATCAGTTTGATATCTCAAGTTATTTTTAACTGTGCTTAGAACAAGTTAAATAGCAAAAGGAAAATAAAAAGGCATACTGTCACGTTGTGCTCCTAAAAATCTGGGGCCTGAACATTATCAAAGTCACGGCAAAGATACTGCACGCATTCCGCAGCATGGATTAGGGTTTCTAAAATAGTCAGCCAAACCCAGTCTTCCCAGATTCCCAAGGCGCAGACGAGCAAATGTGAAGCCGTCAGCCTTCAGGCTTCCTGAGCCAGCACGGCAAAATGCAGCCAAAGCACGTTCTCCTCAAGCACAGCGTTATGATGTATGAAAACTAAATTCTAGCTCCATTTATCCCGAGCTGCAACAAATCGAAACCAGCTGGTCAAAAAGCATTAGCGGTCAGCTGTAATTACCAGCCCCTCTTGTTTACAGCAAATGGTGTTTATTTTTAAATCACATGTCATGAGAAGAGGGTAGCTTAGGATAAAACTAGAAATATGACATAGATTTATAGATTTCTTTTTTCATCTTTTGTGATTTTTTTTAATTGACTTCTTAAGGCTTTGCTGAAAGATATGATTTTAACATCTGGCTTGGTTTAGCTTACACATAAAGACCACCAGTGACTCAGGACGTAATCAATCATGGGAACTCAACTTTGAAAAAAAAAAAAAAAGAACTTGTTTTTTCTTTTTTCCAAATCTGTCATGGATGTTCAGAGTGTCACAGATCTGTGGTGTGCAGATGAAGACCAGCCCATCAGCCTGTCACTGTTAATCAGAGCTTGTCCAGCAGAATCCCAAATTTGGACCCCGACCAGCCTTAACATTCTCTGCTTCTTCTCCTCCTACTCCAATTCACAGTCTTTACATTGTGCCTGGAATACTGTAAATGTATGTCATGTGAAGGAGGCAATGTAAAGAAAGCTTTTTAATCTGTTGTGCAGGGGTCAAATTCTGGGGCAAGTGGTGACACTTTTTAAACAGCATATGTTAATAACTAGCTTGCCATTCTTCTTAAACCCTAACTGCAATTTACTTCATTTGAAAATGGACGCTGTAAGTTCATGATAGTTAACACTAGTCTTTTCCCCATAATTGTTCCATATAATGTTATGTTGTGTTTGGACATGTGACAAGCCCTGTTTCAGTTTCACTGTTAGCAAACAGATGGCCCTCAAAGCCTTTGTCCAAAGTCCCCAGCCATTTTAACAGTGTCCCAGAGACGTTATTTCAGTTTCAACCTTTCAAGCTTCACAGCAGCTCAGCTTCAAAATGAATATTTCAGCTTTTCCAGTTCAGCTTCAACATCATTAACTCAGATTCAACAGTTCATCTTCGGCTTTAGCAATTCAGATTCAAAAGCTCCAATTCAGGCAGAGGAAAACAATGAAGGCAAAGGTCGAACATCATTGGGCCAGATGGAAATGTGGTCGCTGGCTGTCTTTGGAAATGAGAAAAAAAGATGGCAGAAGAGGTGTGATATAGAAAAGGTCTCTCTTTACACTCCAGGTTAGGAGACCAGGGTTCTCTTCCTGGGTCCTCCCTGCGTGGAATTTGCATGTTCTCCCCGTGTCTGCGTGGATTTCCTCTGGGTAATCCAGTTTCCTCCCACAGTCCAAAGACAAGCAGGTTATGTGCATTGGCGATTCTAAAATGTCCCTGGTGTGTGCCCTACAGTTGGCTGGCTCCCTGCCCGGGGTTTGTTTCCTGCCTTGCACCCTGGGATTGGCTCCAGCAGACCCCCGTGACCCTGTGGTTAGGATATAGTGGGTTGGATAATGGATGGATGGATTTATTATTTCATTAAATGTGTTATAGGCTTAATAAGGTTTCTAAAGAGCATGAGAGGAAGGGGACCCTAATGAATCATAATTGTGATTGGTCACATCAAAAGATGACAACTGTAATGTAATGGCAAGGTTGTGTGAGAGAGGGAGGATTGGACTTGCACTCTTCACAGCCCTGGAGGCAGCTGTCCCTTAGAATGACTGTTGAAGTGATGTCTGATGTTCTTCATCTCCATGTTGTTATGATTCAGCTGAGGTTTCTCATCTGGATTATCTGTGTTTAGAAGCAGCATTGGAATGATAGACAAGATCCCAGATAGAGTAGGTCTGCACCAGGGCACCAGGGATCTTCTTTAAGCCTCTTCTTCTTTGATCTAGATATGGATATTATGAGATAAGCCTCGGACACAGACAGACGGACAACGTTTTCTCACCCAACAAACACATTTATTTACAATATTTACAGTTTCTTCACAGTGCACAACCCAGTGCTTCCAGCACTAATCTCCCAAAGTCCAGGCCTCTCTTTCCAGTGCCTTTCTTCAGGTCGCCTCCACTCCTTTCTCACAAGACTCCCGTCCACTTCCACCCGACTCCAGTCATTCTCTGAAGGGAGGCAGCCCCTTTTATACAAGCCCGGATGGGCTCCAGGTGCTTCCCGACACTCCTCCGCGGACACTCCCCTGTGTGGCGGAAGTGCTGGCTGTACACCCAGAAGCCCTCCGGGTGTCCCCAGTCTTCTTCCCCCCAGCACTTCCTGGTGTGGTGGAAGTGCTGAGGTCCAGGGCTCTCCAGGCACCGGGGCACCCCCTGGCGGTGACCACGGGCCCCTACAGGGTTGAGCTTTAAAGCTCTATACCCGTGGACCCCATAGCAACCAGGATGGCTGCCCCCACATGGTCTGAGATGGGCACACGCCCTCTTCCGGCCCTCCAAGGTGCCCCAGTTGGGACGTCACCCCAGGCATCTGCCACAATATGTTGATTTATGGAATGAAACTTCAGTCCCCTAGTTCATGCTTTTTGCTGATAACATGGGTTGTGAGGCACCAAATACAGTAGATGAAGTGGAAAAGAAGTTAGAGAAGAGAGAAGAAAGGCTTTGAAAGATAGAGGATTGAAGATATATAGGAAGAAGACCAAATTTATTATAGTTATTCTTCTTTGCTCTGGTCAGAGCACTGTAAGTTTCCATCTCTCTCTATCTGGGGTTATCTGCCTCTCCCCTGTATAGACGGATAGTGTCGAGCTCTGACTGTAGGGTTCTCCTTTATGTCAGGACTGATCTACCTCTTCTCTTTTTTCCCTGGGGTTCCATTGCAAGGCATGGCATGGAATGTTTGTCAGGACCCTGCGTAGGGTGTGCCTGATCAACTTCCACTTTCACTTACAATCAGGTTATCTACCAGAAGTTCTGGTTGAAAATCTTCTCTGGCCACCTAATATACAGGATCTGTTGTAGGCAGGTGTTAATGAAGACTGTGGTCAAGGAGTTTGGTATGTCTCCAGGTCTCTACTCAGTACGTTAGCACAGGCTTAACATTTCTGTTAAATACCCTTAACTTGGTGAAGACCTAAGGTCTTATTCCACCACACAGGGCAACATAGGCCTGGAGTGCTTTAGTGATCCAGGCAATCATATTTTGGTCTGTCCCTAATGTATTGCTAAATATACTGCTCAAGTACTGTATGTGAAGCAATCAATATCTTTAACGACCTTTCCATTGATGGTGAGTTGAGCTCTCTTGGTGGAGATCACTTGCAGGCTCTTGACCTTTGTGATGTGGATCTCCAGTCCTGTGTCCCTATTAACAATGTGGAGTCTTTTGTCTTTGCCTGGATGTGCTATTGGGTATGTAACAATAATCCAATGAGATTAACAAAGTTCAGACCCTTCGTCTTCTGGGTAAGGGTCCACTGTATTCCCCTAGGCTGATCCATTATTGTCCTTATCACCCAATCAATTGCAAGCAGGAAGAAGACCAAACATTTGATGTTTAATGATGATCAGTATTTAGAACTTAGACTGCAGGATAAGCCATAGGAAATACTTGATAAGTTCAAATATCTAGTATTAGGGTTAGTGCAGGATGGAGAATTAGATGCAGAGATAACCCACAGAGCACAGTTTGGATTCAACAAGAAGGTATCAGGAGTATTGTATGATCACGATTAAAAGTTATTTTTTAAGACAGTGGTAAGAGCAGCAATAATGTAAGGAGTTGAGACATGAAAAGATTAAATTAGATGTGGCAGAAATGAAAATGTTGAGGTGGATGTGTAGAGTTACAGAAAAGGACAGAATAAGAAATGAGGCTATCAGAGGTCCAATAAAAGTTGGAGAGATGTCAAAGAAAGTAGGTTGAAGTGGTATGGGGATGTGATAAGGAATATGAATATGTGGACAAAACAGTGATGGGAATGGAAATACAGGGAAGAAAATTGGGGGAAATTGAATAAAGGGTGAACAAATAAAGTAAACAAAGACTGGAAGAAAAAGGGTCAAACTGGGGTAGAGGTGCAGGACCGAATTGTATGGAGAGGATTAATCAGGCAGAACAATCTCACATAGAATTGGAAAGAGATGAAGACGAACAACAAGAATTGTTTTGTTAATTTTGAATTTTCATTTTACACACTTTCATGTAACGTCTGTTAGGTTTGTTTACAATTATTTTTTGCATCTTATGTTTTTACATGTTTAGCCATTGTTTGTTCTTTGTGAGTGGAACCCCAGGAGGCAGGGCCACCCTGACATCTCTGCTGTTGGATCCTCTCTCTGCCTTTATGTTGAGGCCAGAGAGAGAAGGAGCCAGCAGTGAATCACTGAGTTTGTTGTAATAGTTTTTTAAGAATTGCTTTTCATTTGTATTCTCTGATTTATTGGCTGTTTGCCTGTGTTTATCGGATTTTGCTCTTTGGATTACAACTTGGGACTCGTTCTCCTCAGATTGCCTTTTGGGCAAATCCTATTGCTCTTCTTATGCCTTTTTTCTTATTCTACCATTTTTGTTAATAAATCCCCAATTTTTAAAGATTCATTATAAGTCTAGCTTCAACAGATTGGCTGTAACTGTTCCCTTAACATACTGTATACTGGTCAGTGGTTAGAACTGCTGCCTCACTAATCCAATATTCTCAGTTTCTGGGGGTGTTGAGTTTGCATATTCCATGTCCTAAAATATTAATTTTATACTAACTGGTACTCTAAATTACCCAATCTAAGTGTGCCACATCCAACATTAAGTTCTGGCCTCGTACTACCTTTGATAGGCTCTGGCCCCCTATGACTTTAACTAGACTTAGAATATTATATTATGTGCTCAGTTTTGACATCTGTAGTACAAATTGAATTTCTAGTCCAGCTTTGTAATTTCAGCTTCAGTGTTACTAGAACAGATTCTACACTCTGCTGCTCAGCTTCATCAAAAATAGTTCAGCTTTGATTCTTCTTCTTCAAATATTTAACCCTTAAAAGAATACTTCACCCAAAAATGTTTTTTTAATATGTTACTTACCATTGTAGCTTGTAATGATGGCCAGGAAAATAACTTCATTCCACGTGTTCAAGCAAAGTAGAGATGAGAATGTTTCTGATATAATAGGTGTCTGTGGTGACTAACCGCAGCAAGCTATCTCAAAAGCGTCAATGAGAAATCTGACATTACTCCTGTCACATAATCCACATGTCAGCACTGTGCTGAGCTGTGCTTCTTTGAACCACCCATGAGACATTACGAACGTGTTGTATTGCATCAGCTTCTATCTGTTGCATTTACCAAATCATTTTTAAATTGTCTTTACTTTTTGATTAACCCATGTACATGCAAATAAGTAGCAAGGAGCAATATAATTCATGTTAAAATTGAATTTGCATCAAAATTCAGTAAACAACAGGCATAAAAATTGATTTCCTGGTGTCATGGATTACACAGCTGCAGAAATGAACACATGTGAAAAGAGAATTGTCAAGCAGTATTCCTTGTTACCCCAAAAAAAATCCACACAACTCTTTATTGTGTTTAGCATTTGACAAGCATGGGATCACTTGCAAAACAAGTTTTAGTGTCAGGCTTACAAAACTGTACACATATTAAAATTTACCTGTTTCACTCATCACTACAAATACACTTCTTATTTTACAGGAAAAGACTGAGTACTAAATATAACAAAGCAAACACTTAGCAGTCGCTTTTGAGCCTTATTTTACAGGAGGATGTGCCCAAAGTTAGGCTTAATATGGGATGGCAGTCATCTCAGATTCAGAGTAAATCAGCCAATCGTCCAGATCGGCAACTACACCACCAAGACCTATGGCCTGGCAACCTGAGGAGCATTAGACTTAGACAAGCCATACTTCTTCCAATTATTTCCCCAATCGATGATCAAATAAGGAAAAGAGGCAAACAGTAGATAAGTTACTAAAGTGAATATATATATACAGATGAAAAGAAGTGAAACAAAATGCCAAACAGTATAAATATCTTACCTCACTTAACACATGCAACCCCATGAGTGAACGGCGGAATATTATAATAAACGGTGCAGCAATACATATACAGAGTAAACCCTCCCTTGACCCTACACTAAACATAAAACAGATATGACACACAAGAAACACATGACACACGTAAAGTCCAGAAAATTGTCCAGAGAGTGATTAATGATAATGAACTTGAACCGGTTAGAAACCGTCCAGCAGAAACTGCAATATGGAAGCACTTGATTGTCTGCTCCTTTCCCGAAATAAAAAGAAATGGTTTCATCATATGGTCCTCGGCGTGTCCTGTTACTACTGAACCCTGGGGTTTTGTGAGAATGGCGAGATCGTTACAGGTCTGGCATTGAGAGCAGCAAGCTGTGGAACGGTACGTGACGACCCGGATTGGCGTTTCTCTGTTTCTTGATGCATTTCTCTGTTGTGCTCTGGTTTCTCTCCTTTCCCCATTATTTATCTTCCTTTTCTCTTTCCTCTTGTTTAAATAAGAAAAACAAGATGGACTTGATTGGTAGACAAGAAAATTACCTTGAGGGGTCACAGTCATGCAGTGTTCTCCTTTCCTCCTTTGTTTCCAGGGGGACATTTACACAGACACACCACAGACTACATAAATGGGGCAACGCTATGAAAGACGCGACTCAGCACAATACATTTAAGATGACGTTAATCATGTAGCACCACTACAAAAGGACAACACAGGTTACAAATGACAGATATAAAAAGATAAAATATAAAATATGATACAGCATACAAGGGCAATACAAAAAATAAAGTTGGGTTTAAAACGTCCAGGTATCTAGTGCACAGGCATACATAGATACTGAGTAGAAGCTCATACCTAATTAGTCAGAATAACTGCACATGGAATAAAACTGTTTATGGAAATGTATTGTTGTAGCTTTCACCACACAAAGGCGTTTGATGGAGGTGATCCCCGGGGTGAGTTAGATCAGCAATGATCTCTGCAGCCCTCTTCACTATCCTGGACTCACATAGGACTTGAATGTGCGATAAGTTACGGCTTATGATCCTTTCACAGGCTTTGATGATGTGTTGCAGATTGGCCTTAGCCTGAATAGAGGCATCACCAAACCAGACAGTTACAGATGAGGTCAGAATGGACTTCATGATGGCAGTGTAGAACTGGACCAATATTTCTTGAAGAAAATTGAATTTCTTCAGATGACTCAAAAAATTCTCTATGGGCTTTCTTAATAATACATGTGATGTTATTATATATTATATTATATTATATTATATTATATTATATTATATTATATTATATATATTATGTTATTATACGGTGGCACAGTGGGTAGCGCTGCTGCCTCACATAAGGAAGACCTGGGTTCGCTTCATGGCTCCTTCCTGTGTGGAGTTTGCATGTTCTCCCTGTGTCTGTGTGGTTTCCTCCAGGTGTTCCGGTTTTCTCCCGCAGTCCAAAGACATGCAGGTTAGGTGTATTGGCAATCCTAAATTTTTCCTAGTGTGTGGTTGGTGTGTGTGTGCACTCTGCGGTTTGTTTCCTGCCTTGCGCCCTGTGTTGGCTGGGATTGACTCCAGCAGACCCCCGTGACCCTGTAGTTAGGATATAGCGGGTTGGATACGTTTTAGGGGATGTCTGACAGGGGCACAGCTCTAGAAGATGGTTTTACTTTTACAGTTTTGCATATGCAGCAAGCACCGCATCAGAAAGAGCAAGCTGGAATTAATCGATCATTAACATGATGGTTGCCTTCTTACACTGTTGTGACTAATTTTCATTCATACTAAACACAATATTTAAAACTCAATATAAAATATGCATACACAGTTTGCATTGCATCACTCAAGAAATGTACCCAGAAGTAGCTTGGAATCCAAATATCCATGATATAAATCTCTCCAAGTAAGCTAAACTGAGCTTTATTTATCCCAGTAACAACATCTGACCCATAAGGTCACCTAAAACACACTGCCCGGGGAGCAGCTATGGAGTGGACTGAGCACTAATTCCTTTAGGAGACTAGCATACCCACACAAAGGCACATACATAGCTCTCTGGAAAGCACAGTTTTGGTAAACATTTGACAAGGAGGAACGATTCCTTTCATGGTTAGAAATCTGATCTAATAAAGAAAAAGAAAGGAAAGGGTCTGGATTTGATATGAGAATAAGTTGAATTTATTTTCCATACAAAACTCCTTCCAGAATCAATAGTTAAAAGAAAATACTAATATTCAGAAGTGACCAAAGTAACTATGCTTTGATCATTTTGAGATTGCTACCTCACTGAATGTCACATATAGGCGACGGAGGATCACCTTCCAAGCTCAGATTAGGTGAGTGCCAGCACAAACAATACCATCTGTTTTCTCCTTCGTAGCTCCAAGAACCCACCCAGTAAGGGCACCTAAGCCATGCCCACTGCCAGCTAATCCCCACCTCTTACTGTAGGGATGACATAAATTTGAGGACTCCTGGAAAACCTCACACTGTTCCACTCCATCTGAACTAATGTGGTGCTGTGGTGTCACCCATCGCATGGCTGCACTCAGGTCCTAATCTGGATCCTGAGTTGGTTTGTCGTGTGGTGGGTGTGGCAATGCACTCTATCAGCATGTGCTCCTAACTTCTCTCTCTCTCTCTGGAAGATGGCGTCTCAAGTTTGTGGAACGCAGCCTCGCATTATGGTGCTTCTAAACCCAGACCTGCTCGAGAAAGACAGCTTATTTGAGAAGCCATCAGAGGCCACCACACCCTTGTTTTTGTTCCTTTTTATTAACACTTGCAGCAAATGGGGTGGCCTGGTTGGTATCTAAACACTTCTTTGGATCTCCTCTTCCTCATTTGCACCTCACACTAGCAAATCCTGAAGACACTGAAGTTTTGTTCCTTCCATCAGTTGCTACATCCATTTTTAGAATCTGCAGCCAAAACCTTTCTTGACAAGAAAGGGCACAAGGTCGAGCAGCATTATGCAAGGAATCATGGGGAAAGTGTGCATACAGACCTTCTCATGCCAAAAATCAATCTTACAATACCAAACTATTGTTTTGCAATATACAGTACTGTATTTGTAAACAACAACAGAACCTGCCTTCGTTTTAGGATATAGTTTTAAAAAAATGTAGTAGGCCTACTCAAGGCTTGAGGTTTACCCCATTTTGGTCAGTGTACAGAGCCTACAATCATACATGCTGCACATTCACTCTCAGGTCTACTAAATACAACTGAGGGTTTTAGTGGACCAAAGACTATCCTGGCAACACCTGGCACAAGGCAGGGAAAAAAATACTAGACGGGTTACCAGCGTAACGCACACATCCACATTCACTGAGGTTCATGAGAGTCACTTATTAACCTGACTTGCACATGCTTGGGAACATCGAAGAAAAATACAGAATAGAAGAGGAAAATCCGCACAAACACACACAGGATTTCAACCCTGAATTTAACACATTACCTGAGAACTTGTCACAGTGCTCTGCACCTGAACTCAGTGAGGAGTGCTTTACAAAAATAAACTCATTTCAATTGAATTGCCACTGGATTTGTGAGGCAGCAGTGCTAAACAGGACATCACATTGCTGGCTCACAACATTGCAACAATGGGAAAAATACCTCATTTTGTTCTGAAACTTGCAGGTTGGATAGGTCTTGGCTGAGTGTGCAAAAGATGTGTGCAAATTACAATCCCCCTGAACTTTCCCACAGTAGGCAAAAAAAGCACCTGCAAAGGGAACCTCATTGAGTGACTGCTGACAGTTAGTGTACCCTTAGGCACAAAACAACAACAGCGAAGAAGACAACAGCCATATGTTCAGCTCTCGGAATTTGAGTGAGGGAAAAGTGGCAGAGAGTGGGAAGGTGGATTATCCTTCCAGGACATTAGCATTTGTGTTAGATGGAATGCGAGCAGAGTGACAAGAGTATGACGTCAGTGGGTACAAAAGGGTTGGACCCACCAAAGTGAGGGTTTTGCAGTACCCTGATGCACAAATGAACAGGAGGGCAGACATCTTGTCCAAACAGTCACATCACAGATCCTACTCTAACAGAAGGGGTCCATCACACATCAATGGGTATCTGGCATCTGAATGCCAGTTTGTAGCAGCATGCCTCCTTGCTCACTGCTCATTGTTTGGGACATCTTTGACCTTCGACTACAGGCAACCGTGACTGTAATGGTTACAGAAATGCCACCAATGGCAGAATGGCTTTCATCCCATTGTATTTTTGGATGAATCCAGGATCAATCTGCTGCACACTTATGGGCAGGTCCGTATATTGAGGCACACTGGAAATGCCCTTGTAGGCAGTGCCATACAGGTTCAGCACCAAGTGTTATGGTGTGGGGTGCCATTGGGTTCTACTTCTGTTCCCACCTCATACACATTGTCAGTACATTGACGAGTCATAGGTGTTGGAAACTGAGGTGGTATCCTATCTGCAGAGTATCCCAGGTGCCATATTCCAACAGGGCAATGCTCAATCACATATGGCACAAAAAAATCTGGATAATCACCATTTGACACTACTTCTCTGGCTCACAGGATTTGTCCCCTTTGAGCGCATCTGGGACATGGTCGGACAAAAACTGGCAAGCCAGAGACCACCAACGGTTACCATGGATGAACTTTGGGCACATATAGGGGCATTCTATAAACACACATCCAAAGTCTCTTCCTGTCTATGCCAGACTGAGCTGTACTTCTGATCACATACACCAGTGGTTCCCAACCGTTTCTGCGCTTTGCATGCCTATACAAATAATATCGTGTTTGAAGATAAAGAAGTAAAATTTCTAATTTTTGAACCACACAAAGAATTATATACAGTACTGTGGGTGAATAAATGGAACTAAAAAAAAAAATAAGCTTTAAACTCACCCTAAACTACCTTTATAAATCTTAGTGATCTTGTAAATGTGCCCCCCATGAAGCTTAAACACTTGATTGACTATCCGAGGGTTAGACTATCCCCCAAAGCATCAGCTGGCTTGAGGAAATAACACACGATCAGCAATTGAGGGAATTGGGAAATTGGAGACCCTTGTGAATCAATGTGTGCCAGTGAGCCACTAAGCAATGAATCAGAATCAAAAAGCTTTGTCCCCCCAATAACACCTGCACTGCAGTTCAAAAAAAGATACGCAGCACAATTAAAATTGCTTGCTACTCTCAGGACCACCAGTAGCAGAGATGAGGTCAGTGTAAACAGCAGGCATTGCATCTGGTTAAGTCTCCCTTGTCAATCCTGGAGAAAACGTCAATCAATCTTCAAAATCAGTGACTTTTCACGATCAGGGCTTGCACAGAAATCAATACTAGACCTCACCCTTCTCTGTGGATCATTGTAAGGTCCAAATTCCATTCTCTTAAAAGAGTTATTAGACTTTATGTACAGTATGTTCTTCCTGCAATAAGGAACCAGCACAAATACACATTTCTGCAGCTCATTCACAGGTGACAGTTTCATGTGCAAGGCTTGATTCGTAACATATCGTGTAACAGAGGCACTAACTAATAAATTACCTACAAATGATGGCACATGGCAAGGCACCGACTGCACCACAACAAAGTTGGACAACACACCTCACTCGATTTTGGCAAATAGCGACGCAGCCTTCCTCTTTGTCACAACCTCTGAAATGCCATCTCACCCTCACATGGAGATGCATCATAAGCGATCTGCCATATAAATATCACTTTTATATCTCATGCCTTTCTTGGTGTTGCAGTGTTAATAGCCAATAGCATATTTCTTTTATTTACAGCCCTAATATTTACCAGTGAAATTAAAGTGTTTTAGGCCATTCTTTAATTTTTGCATCTCCTCTGAAATACCCAAATTATTTCATCAACTACAATTGGGCAGAGAAAGTACAAATTCCTTCTGAATGCAGATGCCAGAGCACTAAATTTCTTCCTGGCTACAAAACATATCAGTCTTGCTATCCAAGATAAGGTCCTTTGAAGCAATCAGATGCACAGCAAACTCTTTTTACCGGTGTCATCAAACACCCAGACAGCTTCAGCAAGAAAATCTGCACCATCCACAGTTAATTCAGCCTCCGCCTCAGTACACAGTGAAACAGAAAGAGATAAGCACAAATATGACAGGAAACACAAACGCACAGATCAAACCTCCTAAAACACCAACATGCATTGGAGAATGACAGATTGGCTGCTCCCGCCCTTAGCAGTAATCAGAGATGACAGTGATTGAAGCTGCAGGAGTAATAAAATACAATTAACCAAAATGAAGAAGGGCCGTGTGAATCAGTTATTAGTGAGACTTAAAATCCACAGCTAAAATGAGATTAGCTCTGTATGGTGATGGCCAGCATGGTCGCAAAGAAGGGTTCTACAGTACATGAGCAAAGGAGATCAGGCCACATGTCACCTGCTGGTTTGTCCATTATTATTATCGCTTGAGAGAATCACTGCAGTCTGCGAAACAGTAAGTAGGAACAAAATTCCTTCACATGTTCTGTGGCAGCATGGATAGTATAAATGGACAAACATTGTTTAAGTCCTTTAAACTTTTAAACTTTTAAAAAAGTATCCATTGTTTGTGATGTGGGAGTGTATGATCTTGTAGATGGACAGATCGCAGTAGACTGTACAAGTGTAAACTGTCCCTCCATCACCATTATCTCACTCCCTTAGGTATGGTATGGTACGGCATGGCATGGCATGGTATGGTACAGCATGGTGTGGTATGGTATTGTATGGTATTAGTACGGTATAGTATGGTATGGTACAGTACAGTATGGTATAGTATAGAATGGTACCGTGAGGTATGGTACAGTATGGTATGCTATGGTATGGTACTCAATGTCTCCATTGGTTGAACATTGTCAGCTCAAGCAGTCACCCACATTTTTTAAGATAATGGCGTCTCTTATCCATACCTTCTCTTTTACCCTTCCTGGAGGTTGTGTAATTTCAGTTTGTAGGATGGCAGCTGGTGACCTTTTCTTTAATGTTCACTGCTATGCCCATCTCTGTGTTCTCCCAGACATCTGCCAGTGTGCTTAGTAATGGGCAGCATTTCGATGAATAGAATTCTACCACAAGAAATGCAGTCAAAGTTTCTGTTAAACCGTGGTAAGAAAAATTCACTGTTACTTAAGACTCTGCCTTGTCAGTGGGCTTGTGTGCCATTGTGGCTTGGGGTCCTGCTTGTTCCTTAATTTAGTGTCTATGTGTTCTGATTGTGATGTCATTATATTCTGTTGGTCACAGGAACCAAATATCATTGGGCAGGTGCCTAATTCCAGCCTTCAGGGGACTGATTAGAACATTGACTCTTCATGCTGTTTTGTGTTATTGATCTTTCTCCACTTGGATAAACCAATCCAAGAATAAATATTTTTATGCAAAAATGTAGCTCTTGGTGGAAGACGATCTATAATTAAAAGCCTTCTAAAAATGTGAATAAAACTATATATATGAAGGCTAAGCAAATCAAATATTTTACTGTGAGCATAAAATGAACGACAACAGTTGCTAGCATTTAACAACACTGGACAACAAATTTTTTGAAAAGTGTTACTTTCAGATAACTTTTTGCTGATTATGATTGACAGCTTCAAGCAGAAGGCAAATATAATGGTAGATTGGTTGTATCATTGGAATGTGGAGAAACATGAAAGTAACATTTATTGTACTTAATGTGTTTAATCACTTAATGATACTGACATGTTGCATTTGCTCAATTAAGAAAAAACATGTTGCTGCTGATTTTCATTTGTGCTGAAAATCTGATCCTTTTCATTTCAGTGTTCAAGAATCATTCACATTGATGGAATCCATCCTGATACCAATTTCCATTGTTTCAATGTCTTGGTGAGACCTTTCACTTTGCACCAAGATTAGCAGGGAGGAAGTCCAAGTGTAAATGCAAGAAATGAAACTTTAGCGACATGTTGCACTTTATGGCTTTGCATGTTTGAATCATGCTGTCCACCAGGTGAACGTAGGTTGGTGCTCCGTAGCTACCATGAAAATTCTCAACAACATCCTTGAAAACCATCCATGCAATTTCATCTAACCCAGTGTAGCAGATCTTCAGACTGCTTGTAATTGAGGAAATGTCTTACTCGTGGACCAACAGAAATGCCTTCCTTACTCTTGACATCAGTTATCCATGGAAACGTCTGTCTCAAAAATTTAAATCCTTCACCTTTATTGATCATCACTTTTACAAAATGGTTCAAAAAAGTCCGTTCTGATACATCTGTCATGAGATAGGAGTCCTAAAGCATGTTGTAGGGGGCCATATAGGGGTTTTTTGTTTCTATGTAAGTATGTCCTGTTGAGTGTTTGTTAAATGTGAATGACAACACTGGATGCACCGATTTCTGTTTGTAAATTGGGGTCGGTGTCTTTAAACAGGTTTCCACTGATGCAGAGTCCATCCATCCATCCATTTTCTAACCCGCTGAATCCAAATACAGGGTCACGGGGGTCTGCTGGAGCCAATCCCAGCCAACACAGGGCACAAGGCAGGAACCAATCCAGGGCAGGGTGCCAACCCACCGCAGGACACACACAAACACACACACACACCAAGCACACACTAGGGCAAATTTAGAATCGCCAATCCACCTAACCTGCATGTCTTTGGATTGTGGGAGGAAACCGGAGCGCCCGGAGGAAACCCACGCAGACACGGAGAGAACATGCAAACTCCACGCAGGGAGGACCCGGGAAGCGAACCCGGGTCTCCTAACTGCGAGGCAGCAGCGCTTCCACGTGCCGCCCTGATGCAGAGTGGATTGTGGAATTTGTAGCTTGTGGTTTGTATGCACTGCACCAATAAAACAAGACGAGAAGGATGTGGCGGAACTTTTCGAGTGGACCATTTTCTAATCAACATCATCCGCAGCAGCTCCTAAACATTTTCAGTTACTGGACATTCATAGTAGAGAAGGATGGTGCTCGGCCACCAGACGTAAGGACGGCAGTGGGTTCTTTTCCTCCCAATCCAGTCCTTCAATGCTCTTGGATAAGAGGCGCGCCTCCGAAGACTATTCTTCTGGACTCCGGTGGTAGGACGGAATTTCACTATCCATATTCTGGGAAGCAGTTTATTGAATAGAAGCGTTCCGCACTTCTTTCCATCATTTAACCCTAACTTCCATTTCCAGAATCACCCCCATCATTTATAGTAAGGACTTCATATTCTAGGACTGTAATCATCATCGTGTGGGGGTTTGTTTGTGGGGGTTGTGTTACAATGTAATCCCAAAAACACTTCCTAGTTGGGAATATGTTGTCAAACCCCAGCTGTTACAAGGGCAAGCACCGCTGATTTATAAAATAAAAATGCGCTGAAACAAAAGCAAGCTCTGTATAGCACAAAAGGCAAAGGGGATGCCTGTAACTCCACCACAGCATAAGTACAACTCCCAAAAAACAGAGACCAAAAGGTCGAAAATCTAGGAATCCAATAAATCAAATAAACACAAGTAGACTCACCACTCCCAGGCACTTTTGAAATGAACCATCTACAGCTGTTGGAGACCCTCTGGATTTTTAGGGTGGAGGGAAGTTCCTGGTGTTGATTGACAGGTGGTCCCACCTCTTGCGGGACACCACCCACAAAACACATGGCAGCTTACATACATAAACAAAGTTGAAAACAAAGTCAAAAAAGTAACAGTAGCAATCAACTTATAGCAAATAATCAAAAATAAACAACAGAGAAATATAATATGTTCTGTTATCAAACTGGCAGATATTTTTGAGCACATTGAAAACAAAAACAAAAAAAACAAAAGAAAGGTAGAAAAATAAATGAAATTGAAGCCCAGTACGAGAGATAATTATCATGGTCGAGAGAGCAAGAGGGTCAAAACCGAAAGTACACACAAGAAAATTGCATAATGATAAACTTTGAGTTCCTTAGAGTTTTGGTATCCACAGACCGAATAAGGATTTGAAGTCATAGCTGTTCTTTTATCTTGCCACGTTGATTACGCCACACCCCTAGCATGTCATTTAAATTGCTCATTACAAAACTGTCCTAAACATGTTTTTTCTATTGTAAAAATGTTGGGAAATTAAAATGTTTCATAAATATGTGGGATACTGAGAAATTAATACATGCATTTATTTCCAGTAGGATTGATTCACTAGTTGTCCACATTGCTCTTTATGTAGCTTCAGTTAATTCAAAATGCTGCTGCAAGAATTATTGCAAGAACAAGAAAATACTAACACTTAACTCCAGGTCTTTAATCCTTACAGTGGCTCCCGGTTAAGTTTAGGGAGGATTTTGAAATCCTCCTTTATAGTTCAAGTTCAGGTTTATTTGTCATTCCAGCCATATCTAAAATGCAGTGGGATGAAAGTGCATTACTCAAGACTAGAACTTGACCAGAAAGTGAAAGAGAAACACCACACACAAGTAAACCAATACAGTGCAAAATTGACAAAGTCCAACCAATGCTTATGTAAAATAGTCAATTAAATACTACAGCTAAAAAAATAATTATGTGTAATCAAACTGGCTTGTGATGTGCATATTAAAGAGAGTTTAGCAGTTTTATTGCCTATGGAAAGAAACTATTGCACATTATGGCTTTTCTTGATTTTATAGAGCGATATCTCCTACCAGATGGCAAGAGATCAAACAGTTCATGAGAGGGGTGTGAGGAGTCTCTCACAGTACACATGGCTTTCTTCTTGCATCTGTCCTTAAAAATGTTCTCAATGGAGAAGAGAGAGACCCTAATAACCCTTCCAGCCATTCTCACAACACGTTGTATAGACTTTCTGTCAGATACACTGCAATATCCACACTAGGATAGCTCATCAGGACACTGTCAATAGTCTCCTGGTAGAAGGTGGTGAAGATGGGAGGGGTATTCTCAGTTGCTTCAGCCTCCTAAAGAAGTGCAACCTCTGCTGAACTTTCTTGGCCTGTTGTGTGCTATTGAGTGTTCAGGAGAGATCATTGGTGATGTAGACGACCAAGAATTTTGTGCTTCTGAACCTCTCCACAGGAGAGCCACTGATATGCCACTGGGGGGTGTTCAGCCTTTGTTCTGAAGCCCTCAATTAACTCTTTTGTATTGTTGACAGCAAGGAACAAATTGTTGCCCCCACACCAACTCACTATCTGTTCCAACCTCTGCTCTGTAAGATGTTTCATCTTCATTACTGACATGTCCTACTACTTTTGTATCATCAGCATATTTAAGGAGTTGATTTGTGCTGGATTTGGTAGTACAGTCATGTGTTAGCAGAGTAAAGAGCAATGGACTGAGCCCCAGGGCTCAGTTTGATGGTGTGCAATGTCTTAGTGCCAACACATACTGTTTTTCTGACAAGAAGCCCAAGGTCCAGTTACAAAGTACAGGCATTCAATCCAAGCACAGAAGTTTTCACAATTACCTGCTGTGGGATGACTGTATTAAAGGCCGAATTAAAGTCAATAAACAAAATCTTGGCACAGCTGTTCTTTTCTCCAGGTGGGATAGTATGGCATGCAAGACAAGTGTAATTGTGTCATCTGTGGACTGATTGGGATAATACACAAAATGTAAGAGGTCCAGTGATGGTGGGAGGCTAGCTTTTATGTGACCTATGACTAGTTATTCAAAGCACTTCCTAATGACAGAGCTCAGTGCCTCAGTCTGGTAGTCAATGATGCAGGTTTTGGTTGTTTTCCTGTTTCACAGGAACAATAATGGCAGTCTAAAACTGCATAGGAATGACAGACTGCTTATAAAAACTTCTGCTAACTCAGTAGCACAATCTTTTAACACCCAAACAGGTATATTATAAGGTCCCACAGCTTTATTTGGATTGACAATGCTCAGTGTCCTCTGCACAACAGCAGTACACAGTCTAAGCGCATCCTCACCATTAGGAAGGACAATTTTCTTCCCTCTTGTGTGATTCAGTGCCTTTAACCTGCCATAGAACTTATTCAGCCTGTCAAGAAAATAGGAATTGATGACCCCAAACAGTGGGAAGCAGTGGTGTTATTTTATAGTCCATTATGGCCTGAATCCCCTGCCACATGCGCCTTGTGTCTCTGGAGTCACAAAATTTTCCCTCAGTGTTTCCTGTGTACTCCAGCTTCGCCTTCTTGATGGCTCAGGAGAGGTCAGTTCTTGCCAACATAAGGGCTACTTTGTCCCCTGATTTGAATGCATTATCCCTGATTTTCAAACTGTGATGTGATCTGTGGCTTCTGATTTGCCCAAGTTGTGAGGTTTTGATGAGTGACAGACTGTGAGAGACTGCTGTGTTGTTGTTTTGAGTGAACCCTGGTTCCACAACATCTCCAACATAGCAATCCAGCTAGACGCGCTAACTTCCTTTTATGCTCATAGTAATGCAGAGAGCTCAGGTAAGACATATAATGCTTTGAATGGCCAAGGTCCTGCTTACTTATCCGAACTTATCATTACTCACAAACCAGAGCACACGTAACTCCAAGGATTAATAAAATAACAATGGAAGGTCAAACATTTAGTTACAAAGCTGTGGAGCACTTTGTCTGCTACTATAAGATGTGCCCCTTCAGTCTCAGATTTTAAATCCCAGCTGAAGACTCACTACTTTAGTTTAGCATACCCTGCCTAGAGCTGCTGAACAGCTGTGCATACTGCATCTCTGTTGTTAGTCATTAATACAAAAACATAAGTAATATTAATACATTTTATTTATTTGTAGGCACCTTTCTAAACACTCAAGGACACCAAACAATAGATAAAACACATTATAAACAAAATTAAAATACAAAAATATAAAATCAGACAGAGCAATTGTAATCAAAGAGAAAAAGCAGTCTTAAACAAATGAGTTTTAAGTTTAGATTTGAAAAGTGAAAATGATTCAACATTTCTAAGCTCAGATGGTAGTGAGTTCCAGAGCTGGGGAGCAGAGCAACTGAATGCTCTGCTCCCCATAGTGGTAAGACGAACGAAGGGGACAGTCAAGTGCATGGAAGAAGAGGATCTAAGGGTACGGGAGGGAATGGCAATGTGGAGGAGGTCACACAGATATGGATTGGCAAGGTTGTGGGTAGCCTTAAAAGTTAACAGAAGAATTTTGAATTGAATGAGGAACTTAACTGGAAGCCAGTGAAGCTGCTGCAAAACGGGAGTGATATGGTGAATAGAGGGGGTTCTAGTAATGATGTGGGCAGCTGAATTCTGGACCAGTTGAAGCTTATAAAAAGATTTGTGAGAAAGACCAAAGAAAAGGGAATTGCAATAATCCAGACGTGAAGTGACAAGGCTATGAACAAGGATAGCAGTGGTGTGGGGAGTGAGGGAGATGTGAATACAATTAATGTTACGCAAGTGGACATATGCAGACCGGGAGATGTAATATGTAATATTAATATTACAATAATTATTAGTAGTAATATTACAATTATTAGTAATATGATAGTTATAATTTGTTACTAAACCTTACCTGTTCTCTTTCTCTTCTCTGTACTCACATGTGGCACTTGATGCCACTGCCCTACTGCCATGTTGTTTGCCTGTCTATGGGGAAATCATCTCTGATAAAGGAGCACTGGAATCATCAGCACCACTCCAGCACTGACTCAGCTATGGAATGGCCAATAAGGGGGTAGGCAGCTTGTTGCCCAAGGTTTCTAGGACTCTGAAGAAATCTATATCCTCATATGTGATATAATCTATTTTTGCATTTTTCTTTGCAGTTTGTATTATCTCTGTTGTACTACTCTATTGTATTCCTGAGGTGGCAACAATAGATTACTTGTTTTCTATTTTGTGTATTGTATTTACCCCCTTTTCTTGACACCCATTGTATGCCCATCATACCTGGAAAGGGGTCTCTCTCTCTCTCTCTCTGAAATGCCTTTCCCAAGATTTCTTTAATTTTTTTCTCTACAAGAGTTTTCTTTATTGAAAGTTTTTTCTTGTCTTCTTAGCGAGTCAATCCTGGAAGGCAATCAAAAAACAGGACCTGTTAAAGCCCATTGCGGCCCCACCTTGTGTGATTCTGGACTGTACCAAAAATAAATTGTTGTTGTTGTTGTTTTGGGTTGTGGCTGATTTTCCAGTACACCTGTTAAAACTGTCATTCTTCAAAACCTTGGCTGACTCAGCAATGCCTTCTAACTCATTTACACTTTTGGTCATGCCATTTCCTCTTCTAAAATGTGGCTACGTTTCATTTTTAAATTATTTTGTCTGCACATACTTTAGATGTATTCAGGCATGTGGAGAAGGAAAGTGAACCTAATAAAGTTGTCTATCAAACTAAATAGCATGTCTCAGGTCTGTGTGAGGAAACCAAAGATCCAATCTTTGAATACCATTACTAGTATTAATCGCTGAGACAGTTAGTTTGTGTTAGAAAGGTGCCATATAAAAAATATTTTACAGTGTACATAGCTTCTGTTTTTAAAGATGAGGTGAATTATCCAGAGTGATGCAGACACTTAAAATAGAGAAAGATGTCTTCCTGTGTTACAAGAGGAGATCTGTAGAAGAAGATGAATAATAGAATTCTTCAGTTTTGACTGAGCTGACCAAATCATTTCATATCCTGGCAATGCCGTATTCACTTGTGACTTCGGAATCATGTAGGAACAAAAAGGTTAAGTAAGGCCTTTGCACACAAATCTACAGAAGTTACAATGCATTAGGGGCACAAGACTGTACTTCAAAAGGCAGCATCTTAAAAAATAATTATTAACGCAACCTTTTGGAATCTCATATACTCAAGCGACATAAATATAACTCATAAATCTACATTTCCTGTTTGTGGTTCACAATCCAAAGAAAACGTAGCAGATGTACTGAGACTCAAGCAGAGCAAACACACATTCCTGGCAACTTCCACCATTTCGATTTTCTTTTTTTCCTTCTCGGATCAGTCATGATCTGAACTTTGTTTTAAAAAATTTTACAGCCTTTTCTTTTCCTGTCAAAATAAGACAGATATTGTTTAGGGTGTTTGGAGGCCAAGGAATGTAATGATCAGATTGAATTGTTTTCCGTGTTAAGATGTTTTTTAAGGGAATAATATTGCAATACATTTTCCAATGTCATCTTTTTAATTTTCAGTATAGATAGCGATAATTTGTGAAGGTTGTTATGCGAGGTTTTTAGGTGTTCCTATATCTGTGAGTGTGCAACACGTGACATCCTTACTGCACAGATTAGCATTGTTGTCCAAGCTTGTGGATAAAACAAACCCTAAAATTGTTAAATAAATCTCTGGCTATGAATTTGTTTCTGTTCCTCGACTTTTGCTTTACGTCTTGCGTTTGGCTACACGAATTATCTCGGTTATTAACTCTCTTGCTATGTTTCTCAGTCTATGATTTTGACAAGACTAAATGTTGGGCTTATTGCTCATTATCAGGTGTTGGTACTCCTTCTCTCTTCTCACCTCCGCTCATTATCTACCTTCACATTGCTCTTTGTCCTAAAGTGCCATACAAACAAGTATAAACCTCAGCTGTCCCAACATTATGCTGTAAGCAGAGTGGTGGGTCTGAGGCTAAGGATCTAAGCTGGTATCCCGGCAGGCTGCCGATTCAGACTGCCAGCAAGGATTCTGCTCCATTGGGCCCTTGAGCAAGGACCTTAACCTGCAATTTCGAGGGGCACCATACAATAAGGGCACTCTGACCCCAAGAGGTATGTGATAACTACATTTTATTGTACCTGTACAATGATAATACCATTGAATCATTATTATCATTAATCATATAGCCTGTGTAATTCATGTTTCTTTGGATCATTTTGGGACCATCAATTTGCCAAGTCAAGTGTTAAAGAACCCAGGATTATACTTGACTAAGAAAGGGGATTTGGTGATACACTATATGGACAAATGTTTGTGGACACTTCTCCAAATTATTGAGTTCAGGTTTTTCATTAACAGGTACATAAAATCAAGTACATGACTATGTAATGTCCATTGACACTGATTGACCACTGCACAACAATATTTTTAAAAAGTCTTGCTTCTTAAAAAGCTGATTGTGACAGGTACCTTCAAAACCTACATCTGGTTCATCTAAGGTCCAATCCTCTGGTGGTTTCGGAATTGGAAGACTGTCATCATGTGGCACGGGTCTCATTGCTGAAGACAGATTAGGATATTTAATTGACTTCTTATTTTTGGCAGAGAAACCAGACACATTAGTCAAACAGAAGTAACAGTCTGTCACATGGTCTTTCTGTTCTCGCCATATCATCGGCTCTCAGACTGACAGCACATGTCGCACAGCAAATGTGAGGCACCCATTCCTTGTCTTGGTCACCAGTTTTGCAGCCGAAGTACAGATGATAAGCTTTCTTCCCAAGAGCAGTCATCCAACGTCTCTGAGGCGCAAGTGTATATTCGCCATACATATAGCAGAATGTATTGCGACTGTTACGACACTGACGAGACATATCGCTCAACACCAAAACTTCTATAACATCAAGCTTACTTACTGTTATATTGCTACAGATACTATACTTTACTATACTGATACTATACATTCACACTGACTATCTATATTAACCAAATGAGCAGGATTGGTGTATGTATGCAAGCCACCTTTATAGCATGCTGAGACCACGGCAAGCTTGTTCAGATCTGCCCAGGCATGCTCAGGATGTCAACTTTCACAGAACAGCTTCCAACCTGGTCTGATTCCATGCTTGGACATGCCCAGGCTGCACAAATCGTTGTTGATAAGTCACTTACAGGAGTGAAAATGTTTGGACACTAATACGGACCTTACTCTTATTCTATGTTAATTAATGTTGACTTATGTTTATTTTTTATTGTGTCTTCTATTTTTCTATTCATTTTGTAAAGCACTTTGAGCTACATTTTTTTTGTATGAATATGTGCTATATAAATAAATGTTGATTGATTGATTGATTGATAAGAAAAAATTATGACAAAACTTAAGATTTCTCTGAAACAGTAAATTTTGAAGTGATTTTCGTGTTTAGCACCCAAAAATCTATAAGAAACATCCAACAGTGTTCAAGAAGCAAAAACTTTGTTGTGCAGTGTTGACAAAAGAATGGGTTGGTGCTTAGTGACTTCCGACATGGCACTGTCATAGGATACCACCTTTGTCGTAAGTCCATACTTCTCTGATAGATCTGCCCTACATCTGAAGGGCCTGAGTCAGCCACCCTCAGTAGGCAGTTTCTCAGGCTGTGGAAGAAAGAAGAGATGATACTGTCATGGACGGCAGGCCCTAGTGTCCCTCTGATGAGCCGGAAGGCGAGCCTCATGTGAGACACGGTACTTTGGAGGGAATAAGTGTTATGATCTAAATTTAGTTTTTTCTGATTGTCTTCTCCTGAATCTTTTTTGCTCTATGTTCTGCCTTTTGGAGGTTTTGATATGGATGGATTTAATTTCATTACTTAAAACATGATTGGAAGTGTGTTTAGTAATATTACAAATATTTAACAACTTTCTTCTGCACCATTATTATTTTGTATGGGTCCTGTCATTTTGTGGACCACTGTTGCTATGGTTTTCTTTCACAAGAATCACTGGGATTGCATGCTGCTGTGTGACTTTATCAGTGTTTAATGGTCAGTGAGATGCACTTTCTGGACCTCTGAGACTGGATTAAACTATTAGGATTAGCCAGTACATTTCTTTAGTTTAACTTTTTTCATACTGATCTTTAGAAATGATATTTTGATTACAGTTTCTTCCTGTTGTTAATCTTTAAATAGAATATAGAACTCATTCTGACAAAAATGGCTTAGGTTAAAGATTACATCTTGTCTTCTGGTCCAAAATGTTGTTTTTTCTATCTGAAAACTCACTTGTATCTTTGTTTAGATAAAGACCTTAGGAAGTGTTCAGGATCTTGGAGTAAATAAGTGAAAGAGGTGTTACGTGGACCCAAATGTATTTATAAAGCCACTGCAAACCAACAAACCTGACCAAAAACAGATCAAAAAGGGCCAAACTCATGAAGTTATGTGGCAGTGTAACTGTCAGAGAATTATTGTGACCAGCAAGAAAAGACCAACAGATGATAACACAAGGATAAGAATGATTACAGGGGCAAAGAAGACAATACTGAAGTGACAAGTTTCAGGATCATTGATTCTTTCTTCATAATATAGAAGAAGTACTTGACCCTTCTTCACTCATTATGCCACACAACTCATTGTTCAGGCGTTGTCCCTCGCTCGTCTGGACTATTTTAAATTTCTCCTGCTGGGGCTCCCTTTAACTGCTATCCAGTCTCCTCAGATCCTTTAAAATGTAGCTGCTCGACTGGTGCTCTCTGGTCCTCATTTTATTCCTACTACTCCTCTGCTTCAGTCTCTCCACTGGCTTCCTGTTGCTTCAAGGATCCAGTGCAAAACTCTTACCTTGACTGTCAGTTCTCTGAACAGTTTTCCTCCTCAGTATGTCAAATTTTTTAGTCTCTTCATATTTCCTATTAATTCATTTTGTCCTGTCTCTTTAAGATTGCACATGGCTCTTATGCTTGCGGGTGGTTCCCCAAGAGGCGGGACCACCCTGTTCACATAACTGCTAGGTCCTCCTTCTGGCTTTATATTTGAGCCAGAGGCAAGATAAAGCATTTTGTTCTGTGGCATTGTGAGTATTGTTATTTATGTTGGATTTTCTGATATTTATATCTCTTGCTAAAGATTCTGTTCTGGATTACGTATTGGAACTATATTTATTAAGAACTGCTCTGTGGGGCCTGGCTTTTCTTTTTTCTATGTTTTTGTTAATAAATAACTTATTATTATAAAGATCATTTTGAGGCCTAGGAGGTTTACAGTGACCCTCCTACTTGTGGATCTTTTTCATACTGTATATTCTTAGGACTTGTTTTTTTGAGGGCTTCAATTCCTATTGGGCCTACGAGACCTGAGGCAGGCAACTTGGGATTAAGCCCCTTTGGGGTGTCACCTTTCCAGTTAGGCATGGCCAGGAAAGCTTTGAAGTGAAACCTTTTGGATTCCCCATGCTTGAACTCAAAGTACATGAGCCTAGCATTATAAATTAGATCTACATGGAAGTGTGCCAGGAGAAAAACATTTTTTTCCAAAAAAGAACATGACAACAACACTAATGATTGCCTACATACACTTAAAAAAAAGACCAGGCTTTCTAGAATAATATGCTTTGGACAGACAAGGCAAAGATAGAGTTATTTGGCCACAGAACCAGTAGAAATGTTTGACAAAAGCCAAAGAGAGCTTTTGACCAGAAGAACCTGATAGCAATTGTAAAGCATGGTGATGGAAATGTTAATGATTTGTGGCCAGTTTGATGTATCAGGACCTGGAGAGCCCACCATCATAGAATCCACTATAAATTCTTCATTGCACCAGAGGGTATTTAAGTATAAGATGAGATCATTAGACCATAATATGAGACCATCTCTCAGAATATTGAAGCACAATCAAAAGTGAACCTTGGAGCATGTCAATGACCCTACATATACCAGTAAATCCACCAAGGATTGACTGAAAAGAAGGAAATGGAGGGTTCTGGAATAGCCACGTCTAAGCCCAGATCTGAATCTCATACAGATATTGTGGGGGGTTTGAAATGGGCTGTGCATGCAAGACACCCCTCGAACATGGCATAGCTGAAATAATTCCACTTGGAGGAGTAGGAAAAACTTCTTCTCAGTCAATGTCAGAGACTGCTAGACAGTTATAGGAGACACCAACTTGCGGGGACAATACCAGCTATTAGAGCCAAGGGTTAACTTACTTTCTCTACAAACAGAAATGGGACATCTGTTCATTTTTGTTGAGTAAATTATTGCAAAGTCAAGTTCTTCTTTGTTTCCAGTTACATCACCGTTATCTAAAGATACTGTTTAAATGAAGAGCAAATCTTGATATGCCCACATATGTTAAAAAAGGAAAAGACATTTCATGGGGTGTACTAACTTTTTCACATGACTATAACAGACATTTTTAGAAATCATTTAATATAATTATTAATACTCAATCCCAAAAGTTGCATATAAAAAAAGTAATGCTCCTCTTAGAGTCAGTAACTGGTTGTCCCACCTTTAACAACAATAACTACAGTGAAACATTTCCTGAAGTTTCTCGTCTTTTTCAACAGTGTGCTGGAATTATGAATAACTTCTTCTTACAAAATGACTTCACTCAGCGACAATTGTGGGTTTTTAAATATCAAATGGTAATTTCAAGCCCTGCCACAATATCTTAATGCGTTGAAGTGTAAGCTTTGACCGCACTCTTTCAGAGCTCTCAGCCTTTGTTGTCGATGTGTCTAAAGTACAGAGTCGATTCAGAAAGTATTCACACCCCTTTACTTTTATACATTCTGTTATTTTGCATCCTTGTGCTAAAATCATTTAAATTAATTTTTTTCCCACATCAAAAAACCCACAATACCCCAGAATGACAAAGTGAAAACAGGATTTTAGAAATTTTTGCAATTTATTGAAAAAAAAAAAAAAAACCTGAAATACAACTCTGACACAAGCATTCTGACTGTTCATGGGTAATTTAGTTGAAGCAGCCAATTCAGCCCTAGAGTCTTTTTGGGTATGGTGGGTTAAGCTTTGCACATCTGGATTTGGAGATTTTCTGCCATTGTTCTATGCAGATCCTCTCAGGCTCTATCAGGTTGGTTGGAGATCATCATTGACCAGCTATTTTCAGGTGTCTCCGGAGATGTCTGATTGGTTGTGAAGTCCGGGCATTCCAGCTGGTAAACTCAAGGACATTCAACTAGTTGTCCCTAAGCTTCTCCTGTGTTGTCTTTCGGCCCAGTCTGAAATCAAGAGTGTTCTAGAGCAGTTTTCATTTAGGACATTTCTGTACTTTGCTCTGTTCATCTTTCCCTTAAACCTGTGTTGTTTCTCACAGTCTGAGAGTCCTTTAAGTTGCAAACACCAAACTGGGCTTCCATATGTCTTTTACGGAGGAGAGGCTTCTGTGTATCCACTCTGTCATTTAGCTCATATCAGTGGAGTCAGATCAGGTTGGGGAGCATGCACTGGTACAGAATGTTGACGCACACACCACATGACGAACAGCTCAGTATCCTGGTTTGCACTGTCCAAGTCAGTCCCACCCTCTATCTCTTGCAGGCAGTTGTGACGTGGGTGTCCCCTTAGCCTGGTCCATCTGCTCTGATCCTCAACAATGAGGATCCTGAGAGACAGATAACCATTGGGAAATCATGTCACATGTAGTGCTGTAACTGATGCTCCCTCACAATGCAGGTAATTAGCCTCATTCGGGACTCCATGAGAAACCGCTCATTCGACACAAAGTCAGACCAGCAGTACCCAAGGATTCTCTGAAGAGGCTCAATACCGAGAGTCAAGTCTTTGTCTCAGGTCACTGGATAGCGTCCATGTCTCATAACCATATACCAAAACAGGAAGCACCAGGACTCTAAAGACTTGGACCTTCGCCTCTTTGCATTGACATCGGGAGCACCACACACCCCTTTACAGCGACCCCATCAGTGGGATGTTGCAATTATATTTGCCCTTCTGGAAGTTTCTCTCATGTCCACACAGGTTCTCTGGAGCTCAGCTAAAGTGACCATCAGCTCCTTGGTCTATGGCCCTTCTCCCATATTTGCTTAGTTTGGCCAAGTAGACAGCTCTAAAAACAGTCCTGGTTGTCCCAATCTTCTTCCATTTAAGAACTATGGAGGCCACTGCGCTATAGGAAACCTTCAATGCTGCAGGATTTTTTTGTAGCCTTCCCCAGATCTGTGCCTCAACACAAACCTGACTCTAAGACATGCAAGCAATTCCTTTAACATCATGACTTGGTTCTTGCTCTGGTACACACTGTCATTTGTGGGACCTTTTTTTGACAGGTGTGTGCCTTTCCTAATCATTGGACTGACCGCAGGTGGACTCCAAACAAGAAGTAGAAACAACTCAATGATGATCAATAGAATGGGATGCACCTTAGCCAGATTTCAAGTGCCACAGCAAATGGTCTCAGTATTTGTGTTAATGTGATATTTCAGGTTTTTTATTTCTATTAAATTGGCATTGAGTGTTGCTTGCTATGGGGGGGAAATTTATTCAAATGATTTAAGCAATAACATAAGAAAACGTGATGAAGTGAAGGCGTCTGAAATCTTTTTGAAGGTACAGTACCTGGGTGTTTAAGGTCAATGTGTCATGAATGTGCTGGGGCTGCTCTGGTTTCCCTCTTTACCTGCGTTTTGCCCCAGGAGCCTCTGCTCCCTGGGTTTGTTGCTTGGGCAGCAGCCACATGATGTAGGGGATGGGACCACAAAATGGGGGATCTGGGCCTGTTGGTTTACTTTAACATTTGCTTTCCTGCCAGTCCTGGAGATCCCCTTGATCTAGTGTTCTAGTTGTGCTTTGTTACTCAAGGTCCTTACTCCACTTTTGGATTTTTCAAGTGTTTTTGTCTGAGTTGGAATTCCTGTTTTTTACCCACTTTGCTGCTTTAGTTCTTGCAATTTTGGAAACCTTTGCCTGGGAACTTTTTTGCCTGTATTTTGAATTCTATTTTTGGATTATGGGCTTCTTAAGTAAATCACTTGTACCATTAATGTGTCTTGTGGTCTCACTAAGATCTGGATATATATATATGCAGTATATAACAATTTCTGTGAGAAAAATGCAATATTGCAGAAAATCACACAGGGACAAATACATTTTTATGGCACTTTATGCCTGAGGAGCACCCAGACCTTATTTTTGCACTCATCTACCTCCATAAGGAGAGGAGTGGAATGAAGGGGTACCTAATGTTTCAGCATTTCCTTTGTTTTCCTTTGAATACACGCATGCATAAGCTCCCTGCTACCTCGTCTTGAAGAATTAAGACATGGGAAGCTTGACAAGTCCTGACCGCCCTACTTTGCCTGCTGCTGATGTTGAGCAGAACTGGCAGAGACAGTCATCTCCGTCGGGTCGCAAAGCCCTGATGAGAAACTGTTCTATCTGTCCTGGGGCTTTTCAAACAGGTGCCTGTCACATCACTTCCTTCTCTTTCAGTTTCCAAACAAGACTTGACAATGGCGCAATCGGGAGAAAAGCACAGTTGCATCTTCGAGGTGTTGTCACAGAAAGAAGCTCAAGACATATCCAAAATGGAGCATTCTGTCTGACTGGAGGTCTTTTGTATTCCAGGCTTCAAATTGTAATATTCACTGATGTCTAACAGTTCATACTATTTGTGTATTATGTGTGTTTATGTATGTAAGGTTCTGTGTTTTACTGTTATCATATTTTACTTGTAAATATGTATAAGCATTCTAGGCTTGCGCTTAGTGACAAATGCTATACAAGAATAAATATATAGTAAGTTGTGTAGAGGTAATGGTAGCAGCTGCAAGTAGCAGGAAGACAACCATCTTGAATGGAACAATAGTAGCTTTGCTAATTTATACCTCAATGAGTACTGATGATGATCCAGAAGATGACTACCATCTGAAATATTGCACAGCTATGTGGAAGAAGGTCGGACTAGACCAGGGATCCCCAACTCTGACCCTGGAGGGCCACAGTGGCTGCAGGATTTCATTCTAACCCTTTTCTTAATTAGTGACCTGTTTTTGCTGCTAATTATCATCTTTTGAATGAATTTTAGTTGACTTGCTCTTGAAGACTCAGACCCTTAATTGTTTCTTTCTCCTTAATTAGCAGCCAAGCCAGAATGATATATATATATACAATATCTGAAAATAAAGAAAGGTGAAGGTCTCAGGAATGTTGATCTGCTCATATCCCCAGAGCGTTTTAACAGAGCTCTTAGAAAAGTGAAAATCAACAATTCCAGAAATGTCTACTATTGCACAATGAGAGCAGCAACAAGTCATGGAATTAAAGAATGGGTTTAATTAACGACAAGAATCAGAGACTAATTAAGCAATGGTTGGAGTTCAAGGCCCTGACTTAGTTGGTCTTCTGTTGGCTCACTCACTTTACATTTAATTTCTGTTTGGGTGCCATTTAAGGAAAGAAATGAAGCAATTCAGAGGAACAATGAAGAAATTCGGGGGAACAAATCTTAAAAAACAAGCCAATTAAAATTAATTCAAAAGAAGTTAATTAGCAGCAAAAACCGATCACTAATTAAGAAAAGGATTCAAATGAAATCCTGCAGCCACTGGGGCCCTCCAGGACTGGAGTTTGAGATCCCTGGGCTAGGCAGAGAACTTTAGTAATCAATCATTTACATTATCATAAATAAAGAAAAATAAAAAACACAACTTACCCCAAAAAATCCTCATTCACATTTCAAATAAGAAAAATAAATTAATTATCCTCAAGTTTACAAATTGCCTCATTAACACACCATCCTTTCACAAAAAGAATTCACATTTTAGGTTTTTGTAGAATTTATATTCTAACTAAAATCTGGCATTCACAAGGCCATGCAATAACTTCATTATATCATATTACCTTTTAGGCTTAATTTTATCTTTTCATTCATTCATTTACTCTTTCATCCATCCATTTTACACCATATGCTCCTTTGCCTGGCCACACTGCCCAGCTCATATTGTGGAACTCCAAGGCATTTCCAGACCATCTGGGAGATCCTCCCAGTGAGACTTGGGCCTTCTCTGGGGTCTCTGCCCAGCTGGTTGTGCCCCTCAGCAGGTACGCTCTACCTTTTTTAATTCTTTTGAAGTCCAAATGACGAAAGTCAGATAGCTAAAAGACTTATTGCATTTTGATTTACCAGCCTCCTGGTCCTGCTGAGGCTGAGTGTTTATCATAAATTACTAAGCTGGAGAAAGTAATAATTATGGGCGATTTTAACCTCCATATTACCAACATGAACTGTAATGCAGCTTCTGATTTTTTTGTGTATAATTGAAAATTTGAATTTACCCAGAATGTTTCTGGACCAACACATATTGGGAGGAATACCCTTGATCTTGTTTTTACTTATGGTATTAATATTGATTGTATTGATTTCAATAATCTTATTTTTAGTGACCATAAATATATTATATTTTGTTTGATGTGCTATATATACTATATATATACTGTATATATATATATATATATATATATATATATATATATATATATATACAGTGATCCCTCGCTATATCGTGCTTCAACTGTAAGCATATCTAAATATATATCACGGATTTTTCGCTTGTTCGCGGATTTCTGCAGACAATGGGTCTTTTAATTTATGGTACATGCTTCCTCAGTTTGTTTGCCCAGTTGATTTCATACAAGGGACGCTATTGGCGGATGGCTTAGAAGCTACCCAATCAGAGCATGTATTACATATTAACTAAAACTCCTCAATTATATACGATGTGCTTCCCGAGCAGTGCTTGATTGTTTGCTTTTCTCACTCTCTCTGACATTCTCTGCGCCTGACAGAGGGGGTGTGAGCAGAGGGGCTGTTTGCACAGAGGCTGTTTGCCTAGAGGATATGGACGCTCCTCTACAAAATGCCGCTTTATTGCGGTGCTTCGGCATACTTAAAAGCCCAAAAGCACGTATTGATTTTTTGATTGTTTGCTTTCTCTCGCTCTCTCTCTCTCTCTCTGACATTCGCTGCTTATGACATGCATTCCTTTGAAGAGAAGATATATTTGCATTCTTTTAATTGTGAGAAAGAACTGTCATCTGTGTCTTGTCATGGAGCACAGTTTAAACTTTTGACTAACACAACCAGGGCCCCCAACACAACCAGGGCGGTCGCCCCCGCGTGGTCTGGAGAAGGCATAAGCCCTCCTCCGGTCCTCCTGGGCGTCCCGGCTGGGTACCACCCCCAGCCGCCCACCACAACATGTACAAATCGGGTTACGACCAAAAAATTCACCAAATTTTTGCATCTGTTCACCACCACACACTCAGTATACGAACAAGCCAGTTTCCCTTTCGGTTTGAGCGCGCCGATGATTTCTGCACGTGTTCAGTCTCTCCCTGTGCATTCCCTGTGCAGCGAGAGAGAGAGAGTGACACACAAACACACACAGACACACCTGTGAGAGAGACACACACACGCGCACACCCGCGAGAGAGACACACATGCTCGAGAGAGACACACACACACACACACACACACGTGCGCGCGAGAGAGAGTGAGCAAGAGAGAAGGCTGGCCACATAAGGCCGAGAAGGCAGTCAAAGAATGCACCAGGTTTGCTTTTAAAGAGACAGATTCGAGCATTGTTTTAACCTCGTATTTAATGAAGACTTTTTTCTATTGGATTTTAACCTCCACTTTACTTCTGTTTATAGCGATCGGTTAGTAGCATGCATTGTTACAATGTTACTTTTCTTGGTGGTTTATTAAATTACGGATTTTTCAAATGTTCATTTATTTTCCCTGTGCTTAAAACTCATTAAAAAAAGTGTTTTTAACCAGCAGTTCGTAGCGCTATAACACAAACTCTTGCAGTGTTAGTTTTCTTGTTGTTCAAGGTTTTCTCAGTGTTATTCAATGTTTTTAAATTTCGTTTACTGTTACGCTGTGCATTCTATGGTATAATTAATTATATTTATGCTTAAAATTCTTTAAAAACTATATTACATACAATTCATACGGTCTGGAATGGATTAATTGTATTTACATACAATCATATGGGGGAAATTTCTTCAGGTCATGACCAAATCGGGTCATGAATTACGGTTGTGACCCGAAGTTCCAATGTATGGTTTTAAAGATCATCACTGTACTGAAACGGCTCTTTTAACAGTTCTTAATGATTTTTATTAACTGCTGATTCTGGATCACCTGTTGTGCTTGTGCTTTAGATTTGACTGCAACTTTTGACACCACTGATCAGAACATTTTATTGTATCATCTAGAGAATTGTTATTGGCATTTGAGGTACTGTTCTAAATTGGATTTGTTTATATTTTTCTGAAAGGAATTTTTCAGTTATTTTGGGTGAATCATCCTCTTCACACACTCAACTAAAATATGGGATCCCACAAGGTTCAATAATTGGTCCAATTCTGTTTTCATTACATGTACTTCCTCTTGGCTCTATTTTTCATAAGCATAATATATCTTTCCACTGTTTTGCGTATGACACCCAAATTTATCTTCCGTTTAGAATGAACTCCCTGAGGTCTGTTTTGGCTTGCCTGGATGATGTAAAGAACTGGATGTCATCAAATTTTCTCAACTTAAATCACATTAAAACAGAGATTGTGCTGTTTAGTTCATCCGCTGTACCTGTCACTAACCTAGACCCTCTAGCGAAACATTGCAAGACATCTGCAAAATGCCTGGGTGTTATCCTCAACAATAGCCTTCAACAGGATAAACAGATAAACTCTGTTGTAAGAAGTTTTTTTTTCAGTTAAGAATCATTTCAAAAATTAAGCCTTTTCTTTGTTTTGCTGATTTTGAAAAAGTTTGGTTTCATCCCACCTTGTCTATTGTAATTCATTGTACAGTGGTGTCAGTCAAACTCTTCACTCTTCCCTGCAGTTAGTCAAAGATTCTGCTGCAAGGCTCTTAACTGGGTCACGTAAGTGTGAGCACATCACTCCTGCTTTGAATTCACTTCATTGGATTCCTATCAGAATTGATTTCAAAATTTTGTTGTACACATTTAAACGTTTAAATGGTCTGGCCACAGCTTATCTGTCTGACGTCCTCGTGTTTTATGCTCCTTTTCGATCCCTGAGACCCTCTGACCAATTGCTCCTGGCATTACCACGATCAAGGCGAAAGTAATGGGGAGATCAAGCTTTTGCGGTGACTGCCCCTTGGCTCTGTAACACCCTACCGCTTCAGATAACAGCAGCTCCAGCCCTAGCAATTTTTAAATCTTGGCTGAAAGCACATTTTTTCTGTCTGGCTTTTAGTTGATTATGATGTGTTTTTATGTTTTTATGAAATTAGTGAATTGTTGATTGTTTTTATTTACCTTTTGAAGCATATTTCTTTCCATTAACGTTTCATTTAATAATCTTTGACTTTACTTTCCAACTTTCATGTACAGAACTTTCACAACCTCTTCTGTGGCCTTAAATGTCTCTCTGTTATAAAAAAAATCTTGAGACGAGACAAGACTTTTTTTCCTGTGATGAGACGTGATCTTCTGAAGAGAGAAAGAGAAAAGAGACAGAGAGACACTTTCACTTCCCCCGAGACAGTCAAGTCACGTCATACTTACAACCTTTGGAAGCAAATTCCGTGAGACGGTGACTTTTGAAAGTCACACCCTACTTACAACCATTTTCAAACAAGACCACAGTCATCTAACCTCTCAGCTGTTGGAATGCTTTTGGCAAACACACTTCCTGTGCTCTCAGCTCTTAAAAATTGACACTTCAACGACTAAGCGAAGAAGAAAGAGCAGATCGTCGAAAAAAGACCCCAAAGTGTTGGAGAGAAAACAATGCAAAAAAGAACCAAAATAATCTACAGTGGAACCTCGGTTCACGACCATAATTCGTTCCAGAACTTTGGTCGTAAACCGAGTTGGTCGTGAACCGAAGCAGTTTCCCCCATAGGATTGTATGTAAATACAATTAATCTGTTCCAGACCGTACAAACTGTATGTAAATATGTAAAAATATTAAGATAAAGATATAAAGATTAAGCACAAATATAGTTAATTACACCATAGAATGCACAGTGTAATAGTAAACTAATGTAAAAACATTGAATAACACTGACACAAAACACCCAGGCTCCCTGATCAGCTGCACGAGCAGGCTCGCTCACGCTCTCTCTTTCTCTCTCTGTAGCACACACACCACCAAAGCCCCTCCCTCCCTCCCTACCTCAGTTACAGGAGCAGCCTGGCTCACGCGTGCTCTCTCTCTCTCTCTCTGTAGCGCGCACGCACACACACACACACACACACCCACACACACACACACACAACCCACCCCTATCCCCCTCCCATCCCTTCCCTGTCAGCTGCCCGTGCTCGCGCAGCATTTTTTTTTAAATGAGTTAAGCACAGCAGAAAAAAAACATTGCACAAATCCAAACTGCATTTAAAAACCAACTCACAAGCAACCAAAAAAGTAACATTGCAGGAGATCACACAATGAAGTCCTCCATGTAAACAATTTTTTTAATGAGTTTTAAGCACAAGGAAAAAAGCGAACATTTGAAAAAAGAGAAAAATGACATTGCAACAAATCACATTATGAACTAAAAAATTAAAAAACTAAAAAACTTTTGAAAAATCCGTAATACAAAATCCACCACGAAAACTAACCTTGCATGAAACGAGTTCTGGCATGAAGTGTTTTCCTTCAGGTGATTTCTTGGGTTTCTGGTGCTTTTAGCGGTTTAGCTGGTGAGAGTGAAAGCCTCGTGCAGCCATTCCAAAAAGAAAGTTCTTGTGACCCTCCACATTACTGGCAGTCTGGCTTTGTTTACATTATACTGCTTGAAAGCACGAGGGTTCTCAGATTGGTAAATGAATAAACTGGTAAACAGTTTTTCCACCTCTTGTAATTTCTTTCTTTACTTCAATTTCAATTTTCTTCAAAACTTTCTCCTGACCACTCTCCACTTGCTTAGAAGCCATAGTTAACTGCAAAAGCACACGAAATACTGTAGAGCACAAAGAGAGTGCACGTCTTATTGAAAACAATGAACAAGGAGCGGCTTTGCTTAAATGAAAAAGCATGGCAGCTCTCTTTCTCTCTCAGGCTGACTGTGGTGGTGGTTGTGGTTCGCTTGCACTACAGCCTACAGATAGGCAGGCAAACACGTGCAGCAATCTCCTCCTCCCCCCCCCAGCAGGCATGTGCTCGCTCGCTCGCTCTCTCTCTCTCTCTCTCAGCTCAGCTCAGACAGGCAAGGGAAACTGGCTTGTTTGTATACCGAGTGTGTGGTTGTGAACTGAGGCAAAAGTTTGGTGAGCTTTTTGGTCGTGAACCGAGTTGTACGTGAACCGGGACGTTCGTGAACCGAGGTTCCACTGTATGTGCAAAGTCTGAAAATAAGGAAAGTAATAATCACCCCGTCCCGCGAGACTAGACTTTGTGCCAATAGATTTAACCATGCCCGGGGCCAGAAAAAGACAAAGTAGAACGTTGTAAAGAATTCAAAAACATTGGCGCGATACACATGCAGAGCAGGTTAGAGATAATGGAAAATTAGAAAGTCTCAAAAAATTAAAGATCGCATTAGCGCCAACAAACGGAAAATATTACTCGGTGAAATAATGGAACAGCGAAAAGAGATCGAATAGTGTTTGAGGATGTCTGGGGGAGAAGAGAGACAAGGCAGTGAGACAAAAGGCTTTTAAACATTTGAAGCGCCACACAAAATGCAGATGACGCAGCAAGCCAGCAGCTGATCGAGCAAAGAGGAAGTAAAAAAACTGTTATTTGTTTTCCAATGTATCACCGTTTAAGAGGGGGTTTTGGAGGAGCGACCGCATCTTCTTGGGGTGCATTCAGCCCCCTTCTTCACAACATGCACGTAATGCTGGCGTGAGAAGCGAAGCAAGCAGGGGGCTAAGCCCCCTAGGGCCCTATAAATAAATTTTGACTTTGACTTGAAATACTTCTGATCCTATCTTTATTAGACAACCTACTCATACATGAGCTAACAATGCCGCTGTGGTAGCTCAATTTTGTGTTTGATAGCTCAAAAGACTTTGATGGGATGATGCTGAGGCATTGGCTTACTTTTTTATTCAGCAATCTGCTTTTAAAACAGGTCGTAGCCGGGTTGGTAAATCTTTGCCCTGGTGAAATCAGTCTATTCTTAGTGCTAGGCACCACTGTCGAAAGATTGAACATTTATGGAAGGTCTCTAAATTGGGAGCTTACCATCTTTATTTAAAAAATGTTAATTGTACTTATAATAAGAAAGTGAGGAATGTTAGGGCTTTGTACTTTGCGCAGTTAATGTCAAATAGCACACTTAATTTCAAAGTATTGTCTGACGCTATCTCTAACATTATTTCCTCCATCTCTGTTAGTGTTCCTGGTTTTTCAAATACAGCTTGTGATAATATTCTCAACTATTATGTTGAGAAAGCTGCTTCCATTCAATCAAATATCTCTGTTTTTCCAAACCTTGTTCAAGCTGACCCCCACTCCTTGCTCCTTCAGTCTGAATTCCTTTTCCCCAGTATCTATTGACAGTCATCTTACTTTAATCAAGAATTTGAATCTTTCCTCTTATGTGTTGGATATTCTTCCAACTTTTCTCTTTTTATGACTTCTTCAATTGATTGGCCCAAATTTGGTGACCATGATAAATTCTTCCCTCCTCACTGGGTTTGTTCCATCTTATTGCAAGTGAGCAATTGTTATTGAAAAAACCTAATCTTAATCCATCTGATTTTAATAATCTGAGGCCTATCTCTAAATTCGATTTATAAATGGCCAGCATGGCATGTTCAATAAGGAAGTTTCCAATCTTACATTCATCCTGATTTCTCTTATTTCTGGACATACCATAAATAAATACATAAGCATTAAAAGGCAAGCTAAGAACACTTATAATAGACTTACGAATATTTAAAAGAGGTTGATAGTCTAAGACAGAAGAGAAAAAAGTGAAAGATGGTCACCGTCTCTTCACAGAAAGGATATTTGTCTGTGACTGAAGGACCAATCAGAGAGACAACTGTGCTTCTGTTCAACTTTGGACAGACAGCAGAAGTACTTACAGGATCCAGTCATTGCCTCAAGGAGTCAGAGTCAGGAGGCAGAAGACAACATTTGTGAGAGGAAGAGGAGTAGGGACAGGAGAAGAGAAGAGAAAAGAAAGGAATTACTGTTTATTTACATTCTCTATTGTTTATTGCTTGTTGGTGGAAAACAATCTATTATAATTGAATTTGTTACCATGTCAGTTGTGTCTTATCCAGGCCTTTAATGACCTCTTGTGCACAGCCATCAGCATTGTGTCTGTCTGTGGAGAGAGCGTCGACCTTGTTGAGAAGTTTACTTTCCTTGGCAGTGATATTCATGTCTCTGGTGACTCTTCTTATGAAGTCAGTAGATGGATTGGGAGAGCATGGGGGGTCATGAGGTCGCTGGAAAGGGGTGTGTGGCACTCCCAATACCTATGCAAAAGGATGAAGGTTCAAGTCTTCAGAGTTATGGTGCTTCCTGTCTTCCTATATGGTTGTGAGACATGGATGCTATCCATTGACCTGAGTGTCTCTCTGGAAAATCCTTGGGTACCATTGGTTTGAGCGGTTTCTCATGGAGCCCCGAATGAGACACATTACCTGCATTGTGAGGGAGCGTCAGTAACAGCACTATGACCATGTTGCACAATTCCCCGAGGGTGATACAGCTCGTAGAATCCTCAATTTTGGAGACCCAAGTGGCTGGACCAGGACAAGGGGTCACCCACGTAACACATGGCTGCGGCAGATAGAGGGTCATTTCCAGAGGGTGGGACTGGACTGCATGTCTGTCTGGGGGGTTGCCAAACAGGATCCTGAGATGTTTCGTCATATAGTTGGTGCGGCAATGCACTGTACATGCATGATCCAGTGCATGCTCTCCAACTTGACTTCAGTTGTGTCTTCCTTCCACATCCCCAAAGTGCCATGTAACTAATATTTATTATTTGACTTATAAAATTTTAATGGGACAATTGGAGCACAGGCAGCAGAAATGATCACACGGCATCAGTAGTGGGATTTGAACCCACACACAGCCATTTTGACAAGGCCATTGTGTCTAAGTGATCCCATGGTGCTCCGGTCCACAGTTTACTCCAGCCTTACACTTGATGCTACCATGGACTTGAGTTGGATTAAGAAGATTAGGAAATATCTTATATTATGTTAGTAGAAATTGAAACATTTTTCAGCATAAATCTTAAGCAGCACATGATGCACAAGTACAGTATTTTAATATAAAATGAAACAGATACTTCTCAAGTTCTCTTTTTAATACATCACTGGCTTAAACCAGCACCATCAGTTTTATGTCATACATGCTGTATCCCAGTTTTAAATTATATCAATGCTTTTTGTGTAACGCTGTCCTTAAGTGACAAAACACATTTCGTAGCCTACCAGTCTAAAGCAGGCTGGCAACTGTCTCTGTTAGTTTTAAGTTAGATACTTTAAAGGAAAGTAATGAATTTCTGTTTGTCATCTTTTTTTCAGTCTATATTTTCTTGCTTGTGGTTTTCACCAGCACCCCTTCGCTGCCCCGACTCCAAACCTACGTGTGCCCTCTTCAGGCTCTCAGAGCTCCTCGCCCCCCAGCTCAGGCCAGACCACAGCCTCACTGGAAACACTGTACTTACTGCAGCTGTCTGAGAGTGCTGCTCCGGGCAGCAGAAAACACGCTGATTATCCAAATACAGTCATTAAAGGGGAAATGTGTTTTTAGAACTGTCAGGATGATTAATGAGAGCTAGCAGCCCTCACAAATGCGCTTGTTTAGTCTGACTGGCATCCATTCTTTTCACGTTGATTTATTACAGCAGTGGTATGAGGCCTGAGAGGGGGAGAGAGTATTCTCTGTGTAAATGCCTGTGTAAGTGTGTGCGTGAGCTCCCGTCTCGACAGAAAGAAGTGGCAGGGCACTTGGAACCGGGGCTGCACTGAAGCAAATGGGCTTGGACCCGGCATTTGTCAACTCAACAGCTAGCGGCAGGCTGAGGATAGGGGGGTGTAGTATGAAAACACATTTTATTGTAATCTTCGTCCAAAATGTAAGCTATTGTGGCCAGGGAAAATCCACTCAAAACACATCTTTATAAGATTATTTATATTTGCCTAATTCTCCATTCCATCACTATTTCATGTCCTGGCCTACCGAGGCACCAGAGCCGCTGAATAAACATAAAAAAGCCCAACAGCAAGGGCAACCACATCTTATAAAAAATGAAAATATTTTCTGGCTGACTCAGCGCACAATTCAAGGTGATATTCAAAGGAGAACAGCTACAGCCCACATTCTGGTCAAAACGTGAGTGAGGGGGGTTAATGCGCCACTTGTCTTAACATCAGGACCGTGGAATCTGAGACTCCGTACCACACCTGATACAAAGATTTTTCTGCTTATAGTAATGTATGTTTTATTTACCATTCTTTGCATGTAGCTGATTATTATGGAGAGCAGGGTTAAGTGAAACCTAGTCCTGAAGGGCTGCAGGGGCTGCAGGTGTTTACTGGCATTAGCGCCTTCCTTGATCAGCAGCTAATTCTATCACTGCAATCTAAAGCACCTTTAGGATGTGTTATCTTCTCTTGAGATGCATTAGCATAAACACTTTGCATTTTATCCAACATTTTACCTCACAGAAATAAAGTAATTTGATTCATTTAGAAGCCAGTAATGATTTGTTTCTTCAGAAATTATTCATAGTGATAATTAAAAAAAACACAGATAGATAGATAGATAGATAGATAGATAGATAGATAGATAGATAGATAGATAGATAGATAGATAGATAGATAGATAGATAGATAGATAGATAGATAGATTGGTTCCAGCAGACCCCTGTGACCCTGTAGTTAGGAAATAGCGGGGTGGATAAAGGATAGATAGATAGCTAGATAGATAGATAGATAGATAGATAGATAGATAGATAGATAGATAGATAGATAGATAGATAGATAGATAGATAGATAGATAGATAGATAGATAGTGCTGAGCATGTGAGAGTTGGTTGTGCCTAACTGGCATGGATTACGGGGAGGAATTTGAAGGTAACACTGCCATCCCAAATTCTGTTTAACCTAGGGTGGAGGAGACCACTGACATCACTTCCACCAGGAGCCGTGATCAGCTCACACCTGCCACTTCCACTCCACTACTTAAAGCCTCTAACCTCCAGACCTGGACATTCCCAACCTTGCCTTCATGAGGACTGGCTCCTAGAACAACATCCTTTCGTTTTTCAAAGTGTTTGACAAGACATCGATACAACGTATATTTTACTTTCTAAAAGTCCTGCTCCAATCTGAACATTAAACAGGGATACCTGGTGGTTCCCCAGCACTTACTGTTGTCTTTTTCAATTAATTTACAATAGTTGGATAGTATCAGACACACATGTTTGGGGAGCATCTACATGGCTCTAAGGACGTCAGAATAATGGGAATGTGAATGGGGAAACACTGTCACTGACTCCTTCTTCCTTTCCACCTGTAGAACAGAAGCAGAACAATGTCACTTGTGTTCCAGTCACTGAAGTCTCAAACCTTCCACCTCTCATCATATTTATGAAACAAAGGGAGTGGAAGTCAGAATTCACCCTTGTAACAAAAATGTAATAAAAAATGCAAAATTCTCAAACTTTCATATCAGTTAACTTTGTTGCTGAATGCACCTTAATGTTGCACCAAGTGTACATTTTCTGACTTGTTTTTATTTGAGTTTTCACCACCTACTGTTTTGTTTGGCCTCACATGCCTTATCCATACATTTTGACATGATGAGATAATCAAAACCACACTAATAAAGAAAAACTTAAACCCTTTCTGTTTCCTTCTGGGAACTTATGAAAAAAACTGACCTGCAAAAAAACAGTAGCCCAACTAATACAAACGGCACGACAGTATAAATTCACATATTCAGCAATGCTTTAACCAAGCCAAAGTTCCTGAGCCACTTCAGAAAATACAGTCCTGTCTTGCTCTTTCTATATATGGCTGCCTAGTTTGCAGCCCAACTTAGGTTTCTGTCCAGGTGCTTATACAGTACCATCTCAACATCTATCTTCTGCTCACTGGATGGAGATTGGTGTCAGGACTTCTTCCTCAAGTCCACTACCACCTCTTTGTTTTTTCTACACTTGGGCAGGTGTTCAGTCTGCTCTACTCAACAAAGTCTTTCACCAGGCCTCTGTATCCTTCCTTGCCCACCCTTATTATTTCAGACCTGGCCAAGTCAGAAGTAATTAGAGACTTTGATAGCATTTTGAACTTTAAAAGCCAATTACTAATTTGTGCCTGCCTAGGCCGAAGCCTTTAGGTAATAGATGGGGACTGGTTACCTAGGGATGAGGCCACATTAAGACAGGCCTGTGAAGGTATTGGCCTACTTTGTGGTTCATCTTTGAGGACTTTTTTTCACACTTTTTGTCTAGAACTCCTAATTATAACAGTTTTGACACAATAGCATCTTGTGTAATGCAAGTAACAATCATGTGACTACACTGGGGTGTGGTTACCAACAACAATATAATCATGGAACAAAAGTAGAAAATGGGGGGCACGGTGGTGCAGTGGGTAGTGCTGCTTCCTCACAGTTAGGAGACCCGGGTTCGCTTCCCCGGTCCACCCTGCGTGGAGATTTCTCCCCGTGTCTGCGTGGGTTTGCTCCGGGTGCTCCGATTTCCTACCACAGTCCAAAGACATGCAGGTTAGGTTCTTTGCCGATCCTAAATTGTCCCTAGTGTGGGTGTGTGTGTGCGCACCCTGCGGTGGGCTGGCGCCCTGCCCGGGGTTTGTTTCCTGCCTTGCGCCCTGTGTGGGCTGGGATTGGCTCCAGCAGACCCCCCGTGACCCTGTAGTTAGGATATAGCGGGTTGGATAATGGATGGATGGATGGAAAAGTAGAAAATGGTGATATCTGCTATAAAAATAATATGTACATTGTAGTCGCAACGTTTTCAATAAAACTAATGATAAAAATGTAAAATATGGATCAAACTGAAAAACTCCACAATGAAAAGTATGTATGAGATTAAACATTATAATAATGATAACATATTACATAGTTACCCTTTCAGCCACAGTTTCTTGGAAGTTAATTATGTAGACTCCACACTACCGCTGAATCCCAGGAGCCTCTTGAACTCACTACCGCTGATAACATACAGAAAGATGAGCCAGCGGATGAGGACATTCACACAAAGCGGGGTAGCTGCATTAAAGTGCTTTTATTAAAAACAACCAAAATCAATGTCCAAAAGTGTGGTGTAAATCTTCAATAAATAAATAATCCATAAAAACAAATGATGGTGAAGGGTAAAAAAAAGTTCCAATACTTAAATCCACTAAAACATTGAGGTTATAAGCCTGAGACAGTCTAGAAAACTTTTAGCCCCAAATGCTGCCCTTTTACACCTGGCACCTCCTCCCCTTTATCCCATTCGGTCCTCTCAGGAGGAAGAGACACCGACCAACAGGTGCAGTTAACATTCATATCCTGGCTCCATTCCCTGCCGTCCTTCCATTGGCATGTGCAGTTCAACCTGTCTAGCCACACACACCTCTCCCGCCGCTCACACTCGGCCCTTGAGGGAGTCGCTGCCAGTCAGACCCAGTGTTGTGCATGAACTAGTTCAAAAGAGCGTGTTTATTGAACAGGCTCATTTTTCTAAGAACGGTGAACTTAACGTAACTTATTTGCAAGTAAAGAACTTGAACGTGAGCTAGTTCAGTTTTATATGACTTTCTGGATCTGGTTTAGGTGCAGATTAAAACGTTTTGCCTTACCCTGTAATGGAGAGGTGGAGCCGAATCCAAATACGGTATTCGGAGAAGCACAAATAGTGGGTTTTTACGAATATTTATTTTGTACGAATTTTTTAAAATTTTTTTGTATTCGGAAAAAATAATGTAAAATCAAATCGCCACTGCCTATGCCTGCCTGCTCTTGCTTAAGCTGCACCCCCGCTGACACAAGCATGTGGTGAAGCTCTGCTTTCACTTTTAGGACAACGTTGTACTTTGCGAGGACACTTCCTATTTTTTCCCTATTATACATGTAATATGTGACATGAATTTTGACTGGCAGCGTAATAATCTAGTTCATCTACACACTGATTCCACAGTCACCATTTGTGTCACACAGTTGGAAATAGAGCGATAATTTATATGTATACTATTTCTATTTAATTTTTATTTTTACCTGGAAGATATTAGAATATATGGTTATACGTTTTTGTTGCTGGGTATAACTCAATAAAGTGTATTTAAATAAAAAAATCTTCATAATTATTGTATTTTATTCAAGAACATAGGCATTCTACCTAACATATATGACCTCAATCAGTCCTCGTGGTATTCAGGGTTCTCATGGAAGAATTTGATGATGATGGTCATGTGGACTTCTGGCCTTTAATCCATCAATGTAAGGACATCATGGCATTTTGATCAGGTGGTGGTGGCGCAGATTAATGCCACAGAAACAGGAAAAAGAACAGAAGAGAAAGTAGAGGTTAGTACAGATTTTGGAGCCATGAATAGTAATGATAATTAATTGAATATACAGAGCATCAGGATTTAACTAAGATGAAGTTATGAGAAAGCCATATTAAAGTAATGTGTTTTCAGCAGTGTTTTAAAGAGCTCCACTGTATTAGCCTTGAGAATTCCTATTGGCAGGCTATTCCAGATTTTAGGTGCATAACAGCAGAAGGCCGCCTCACCACTTCTTTTAAGTTTAGCTCATGGAATTCTAAGTAGACACTCATTTGAAGATCTAAGGTTGCGATTTGGAGTGTAAGATGTAAGACATTCTAAAATATAAGATGGGGCGAGATGATTTAAGGCTTTGTAAACCATAAGCAGTATTTTAAAGTCAATTCTAAATGACATAGGTAACCAATGTAGTGACATCAAAACTGGTTACAATACAATACACAGAACAGAACACAAGTAATCACTAATACAGTATAACAGTAAAATAAAAATATTACAAATACAGAGCAGAATTTAACAGCAAATGATATCACATAATAAGATTTGGATTTTTTAGAGTCCCGGAGACCTCGGCCATCAAGCTTGCCTCCTCCTATTGGCCATTCCACAGCTGAGTCAACGCTAGGCTGGCCAATCTGATGAAAGAACCATTCTACCTGACGATTCCTGCAATCCTTCATCAGAGATGACTTTTCCACAGGCAGGCAAACAACTTGGCATTAGGACAGTGGCACCAAGGGTCACATTTCAGTGCCTAGAAGAGAAACAGAATAGGTGAGGATTAGTAACAAATTATAACTATCATATTACTTATGTTTTAGTGGTAATAACTAACAACAGAGATGCAGTCTGTACAGTTAATCAGCAGCTCTAGTCAGGATATGCTAAACTGAAGTAGTGAGTCTTCAGCCGGGATCTGAAAGTTGGTTGAAAGTCCGAAAGGGCATCTCTTATAGTAGCAATGTAGTAGTACTTGTAGTAATCAAGAGGAAGTTTGTTCACAATGGAAGGCAGGAGGCACTTCTTCACATAAATGGTCATTGGAATCTGAAATGAACTACTAAGTCTTGCAATTCAATTGATGACTGTGATGCCCCAGGTTGCCCACAGTCAGACATCACCCATTTCCCAGGACACTGATGCAGTAGTCATGAAATCAAGATGGACTAGTGCAATGAGGAAACAATAAACACATCAGTGTCCAATAAACAGTAATAGTAACAGCAGTGCAGAATCTGCAATTAATAAATAATTCAATAAAATCCAGTGCTCTATGAGGAAGTTTTAACCCATAAAAACAAGTAATAAATAATTAAAACCAATGAATCAATCACAAAGACCCTTTATCTCCTTCTCAGTGCCTCCCACTCGCTGCCACGTCTCACACCGTTCACCCATCTCTCAGGCACATGCAGCAGCGGTCCACAGATGACTCCCTGTCCCAGCCAACTTTCACTGGCATCCGTCGAGACGCGTTGAGTCCCACTCCCTCATCCTGCCACCTTCGTTGGCGTCTGCTTGAAGCTTTGGAGCATTTGATCATTTCTGCTCTCGACTGTTCAGCAGGGGCGATCCTGTCCTCCCCAGAGCACCTTTCACTCCAAATGCTTCACCGCCTTTCCTTCACACTTATTTTGTCTTCTCTTTTGACCAATCAGTCTTTCTCAATTTTTTCTTTTTCCTTCTCTGTCCTACTCAGGCTCTTTAAATTTTATTGTATGGGTGCAGGTGCTTTGCTTAACAACCTATGATGCATCAATGAGGAAACCAGCTGAATCCATCACAATTGCACGTAAACATGCAACCAGACAATTTTCCAATTAAACACACCATAACCACCTGGCATTGCAGCAGCACATCCCCACAACCTCACAACCTTTTAAAAAATATTTCAAAATTCCTGATCCAAGTACAGATCTCTAAATCTCTACACCACAGAAAATATGTTCGATGGAAATATTGGGGCAACTGTTGATAAGTTAACTGAATAATCTTAGTGAACTGAATGGTCTCTTTTCAACTCTCAAACGTTTTAGGTTTGTTTTAATTACAGTTGCATGGAAAGGACTGCTGGGACTTGCTGATTGGGTGGAGCAGCACAACACATCATCGCCTCCTTGAAGCTACCAACTGATCAGGTGTGCAGCTCATGCTTTCAATATACAGTACATGTAATAGTGTATTCTGTGATGTAGTGCCCTTCATCTGACACCTTGGCACACATGGTGATCTAGACACCACCTATCAAAATTCATGAATTTTACATTAGGTAAAACCTGCTTGGTTAGGAGGAACAATGGAGAATTGAAAAGAGCAACAGGAATCATATTGTGAGTTCCTCCTGCCATGAATACATTCATTCATTTTTGTCTGTACTATTCAAATGTGTGCAGAATATCATGCATTATATTTCCCCTAAATTATATTGTGTTTAAATGAAGAAGAGGCAGAAGGAAATAGATTTGTATTTGCTGTCATTCTCATTTGCGACTCATCATTCATAATTAGTGATGACCAAAATGATTTGCACATAATAAAATTTTTGCCAAAAAAATTTCCAGAAAATGTGTGAAATAAATTGTGTTTCCCTTCCAGTTAAATTCAGGCCATTCATAAGAAGAATTGTGTTTGCTTCCTAAGTGTTGTCATGCATTAGTTCTGCATGCATCTGACTATTATTTAATACTTGAATAAAAAGTTAAAAGAAATCATGGGAAGTATGAATATCCTCAGCTCAAATAAGGAGGTGATTTGGCAGCGGCTTTCCAGGTACTGAGCTTTCTTGTGGAGATAACCCACTCATGTGCATTTTAGTGTGTCTTTTTGTGGAGGGTGAGTCAAAATTATGTTAACACTAATGGATTATTTTTATCTCAACCACACCTTTCCAGGTCAATGGATAGGTCATGGTGGACCATTGCCATGGCCTCCACACTCCCCTGATTTAACACCCTGTGGTTTCTGATTATAGCGTATGATAAAGGAGCATGTGTATAGCAGGAAAGTTTGTGAAATGACCTGAAGGACAAAATACGGACTGTGGTACCATCTATTTCCCGCGAAATGTGTGTCCGTGCTTTAAATGGTACTGTTGCTCATTGGTTTTAGTGTGTTGAACATGATAGCAAACAAGTTGAGACATTCCTGTAAATTGTCTTGCACATATGAAGAATGTTTTGTGAATAAATTGTTTCCGCCATTCAAATGTTAACATAATTTTGACTCACCCTGTATGCGGCACGTCACATTTTTAAAAAATGGTAGTGAATTCCTCCGTGTTAATGTGAACAAAAGACATAAATGGAATTCGGTTTAATGGTACAGCATGGATTACTTGCTTTAAGAAGCTGCAGAAAAGAACATTGCTAAACACAGAAGTGTGAAACAGGCATTAGATAGCACTGCTCCTTGTTTTCTATCCAAGGAATTATTACCCCAAAAAACTCTTTGGTGAATTTAACGTTTAGCAATTGCGAAATTGACTACAAACCAAAATTTAACTTCAGTTTTACAAAACTGTATGTGAAAGGATACCTCCGTGATTTACTCATCACCTTTCTACAGAGCCCCTAAAGGGACATGAACAAAAAAAGTCTTATTTCTTGTACTCACGAGGTCTTTCCTCATGTGTGCAAGAAAGGTTTTGCATGCTCAAGAGAAAATATCCCATACTCACAAGATATTATTGTGTGTGCGTGAGAAAGTCTTCCGTGTAGAAAATATTGTGTGTTCGCAAGATGTCTTCACATTTAGGAAAGAAAGAACAGAAATGTATTTGACTTATGGCCACATCCTGTCAATCCTGAAGGCCAGGAGCTGTGATACAGATTCCTACTACATGAATGGAGAAAGGCGATTTTATAGATCTTTTGAGGTCAAGAAATTGGACGTCTTACTATCTTTATGAGAAAGACCAAGCTTAAAATATAGGTCTATGTCAACTTTCCGAGAGGCTACGCAATAAAACAGTTATAGCTATGGAACCAGAACATATATAACAACACCCCCTAAAGTACAGACGTGTATCCTGAAAACTCATGTGTTTGTACGCAAATAGATCTTGTGAGCATCTGAACTGTCCTTTAGGGGCTCCATACTATTCATAATTTCCCTATTAATAATTGGTTATAATTGTTCTTCTAAATAAGTAATATCAAACTGATAATACAAATTCAGGTCTAAAATCCTGGAAAGCAAGATGTGTCTGAGTGCAACATGTTCTAAAAATGTCACGATGGCATGTTCTACTGAATGTAATACAAACATAAATTAAGAAGCAACAGTAAGAGTACCAGATTTCATCACTTTTCGGATCATTCAAATCTGACTAGGTGGTGTAATTCAAATAGTGTGCGTAGATCAAACAAAGCAAGTATGCTCAGTCTATGTGGCAGCCTAAATATCCTGCCTTATTCTCTGCCACTGGACCTCCTCGACCTTCTAACTAAACTGTGATGTCCAGCACCCTGGAGTAGTTGTCTTAACTGTTTATCTCAGATATACCTGTGAGACAAACAATCTGCTGATGCCAGCCTTCTTATTACCCCAAGGCTTATTCCAAACAGTCAGTTGCATGTGCAGTTCATACTTGGTGGATCTCCCTGCCTATGGCTGTCTGTGAGGCTTTATCGGCCACACAAGTCTGAAAACAGGCTGCTCTGCATTTTAGCTCTGACCAGTGTCACATGAGACCTGTTAGTGTTTCCGTTTTTTTACACTGGGTCACTCTACAGATTAGACATTTGACTAATTATGGTCTGATGATTGTTGTCTCATAAAATGTTTATAGCAGGTATACATTTAACTATGTGTTGGCCACCTGAGACATTTCATCTCAGGTCATTCAGGTGTGGCAACTATGGTATATTTCTTGATTTTAATAGGACCTGATCATTCATATTACTTAACAATAAAGCCCAGTCAGAAGAATGTCTGTTTAGATTTGGTTCAGCAAACAGTGTGTAGAAACAAAGCAAACCTTTGGCACTCAACACACTGGACTCCAAAGGAGGCTTTTTACCCTACTACTCTCGGGCACAGGACTTAGTTCAATGTTAGAACATCTTCCCCTTTGCTTTTCTAGGGTTGTTCCTGGGTTCCTTCCTACAGTTCAAAGGGATGCTGTCAACAGGCCAGTTAGTACTGTTAGCGATGAGCAAAACAGGCAAGTTTTCATTTGCATATTTTCTGTGAAAGTGACACCAAAATTGTGAGTTTTTTGGGGGTTTAAAGGGTTTTGTCTGGGTGGAGAACAAGGAATGGTGCTCTCTAAGGCCCCATTCAGACTTTTCTGTTTACATGTGTTCTTTTCCACCGTCGTGTAATGCATACCATTTCTACCACACAAGTAAGATCAATTCTGCACTCCACAGAGGAGTGCAGTACATTTTTCAAAAATGTGATATGCTGCATATTTTCAACATGAAAATCATCATTGTGCGCATCACTGTGTTTTCTCCATCTCACCACCCAGGACACTGCTGCCCCCTTCCGTTATCTAACTTATCCTATTTGAGGATATGCACAATTAAGATGATTTTTTTTGCTAGAGATCTTCATTTCAATATTAAATGACAAGCAGATGCCTTCAGAATTAAAGCATGAAAACTCTTCCAGACAGGGACTAAACGCCCTTCTACTTCTGTGAATGATGCAAATTTTGCTGGAAGCAATTTCATGCAAATTATGAAGAAGCCCTAAAATGAGAATGATAATGCATTACACCAAATAAGGATGCATTTGCAACTGCCACTCCTTTGCTTAAAAACAATTTAATCTAAATGAAATATAAAGTATGATATTCTGAACATCAGTGGATAACACAGATGAAACTGAAAGAATGTGTTCATGCTGTCAGGAACTCAGCATATCCTGGTTGTCGCCTTCATGCACACCTTCCTGTTGCTCTGTTAACCTCATAATTATTCCTCATCACCAGGTAGATTGTACCTGACATATCATTTAAGATTTTTGATAAGTGGTCATCATGTGGGCTGTGGTGAGTTTCACTGCAAATTCCACTTCACACAAATCACTTTGCTCATGATGAATTATTCTAAATGACCTCAGAGTGAGTGTATGAGAGCCCAAATGGAGAAGATCATTCCATCCAAAGCTCTTCTCTAGTGCCCTGTCAAGTGAAATATTGATTCAATGCAAGCCCATATAACCCTTTATTCAATCCCGTCTGAGACTTAATAAAATTTTTCAGTGAGAGATATTTCTCTTTGACATTTTTTGAATATGGTGTATCGGGTTACTTACAAAAATGCCTAATGTTTCTTATTAATTAGACAATCAAGTTTATCAAGTAGTACACAGTTCTGCATAACTAGAAATAGAACCAAAGTTCAATTGTGCTGGGAAGGCAGCATAAAGAAGAGGGACGCCTAACGCCTGGACAAACTGGTGAGGTAGGCAGGCTGTATTGTTGGCTCGGAGCTGGACAGTTTGACATCCGTGGCAGAGAGATGGGCGCTGAGCAGGCTCCTGTCAATCATGGAGAATCCACTGCATCCACTGAACAGGATCATCTCCAGACAGAGGAGCAGCTTCAACGACAGACTGCTGTCACTGTCCTGCTCCACTGACAGACCGAGGAGATTGTTTCTCCTCCACATTATGTAACTCTTCAAATTCACCCCTAGTTTTGGGGGGTAAATGTTAAGATCATGCTGGAGTATGTGAATTTCCCCTTGGGATTAATAAAGTTTCTATCTATCTATCTATCTATCTATCTATCTATCTATCTATCTATCTATCTATCTATCTATCTATCTATCTATTAATATGAAAGTAACGACTCCAATGGCCCTGCCCGAAATAAATCGATCAAGGCTGAACCAACTGTAGTATTAGGCAGAACAGAGGATATGAGAAAAAAAAGGACTGGGGATATCTAAGGCAGTCTTCACTAGGTCTTGGTCTTATTGGTCTTTAGAAGGCTGCTAACACCAGTCTCAATCAATATTATACTACACATTACAAAGAAGGTAAAAATCAATGAAACATTGCATAGGACATTTTTCATAAATCTTGGCTTTAAAAAATGGAAACCATAATTTATACTCGTGTTGTATAAAAGGAGGGAAGATCAGCCTCTGTGTTGATGCCTGACTTCAGTCTCAGAGAGCACCATGACATTCTGCGCTACAAACTGCTCCTGGTGAAGCACAAAGGCGATCAAACGTATCTTAAGCTAATGAAATGTTTGTGGAGCCGCTCAATGCCTTGACGTGAAACGATGTAGGATGGAAGTTATGATAGAATGTTCAATGGCAGAACACACAGCAATCAATAACCACCTTGTACAGCAGTGGTCAGGTCTTTACATTTTTATATGATACCTTATTAAAAAAATCAAGACATATAACAGTATATGCCTCATTATGATTAGCAGATTTTGTTTCTTCTTCATAACATTCTAGTATATTAGTGAAACAAGAGTCTTGCCTGTCTAACTCCATTTTCACCTCTTCTATGCACTGGAATTAGTTCTACACATTACAGAGCTAATTTTTCTTTGCTTTTTTTCCTTAGTTCCTTAAGTCTCCATTACACTACAAAACCCCTATCAACACTTTTCAGTTGTTGCTTTCAATAGCATAAAGTAAAGGAAATATGAGTTGTAGATATTTGCAGTGCATGCCAGTGAGTTGTATATAGCGACTCAGTCAAAGCTGTCTATGAGTCACCTTTACTAAATGAGACTATTTATCTGGTGTAAGTTATGCAAACAACAGAAACAGGTGGTAAAGGGTTGGGGACCCATCAGGTACCTCTTTTAATGCAACAAAAAAAGGCAAAAGGAAAACAGACATCTCACTTCTTTGAAGGCACTCCATTAGGGTACTAAGCACTCATTTTTCTGGAAATAGTCCTTCTCCTCTGTGGAAATCCATCCTCTTTGGATTCTGGTTCCCTAATGAGCTTCAAGTGTTTCTTAAATATCTCCCAGAACAGGAGAAGGACCTTTGGGGTGAAACTGGAAGTGATGTCACGGCTCGTTCTCTGGTGTGTGGTTGAAAGAGAAGAAGGTGCTAGCAACCATGTTCCCTCAGGAACTTGTGTCAATGGGCGTGCCATATCAATGAAATGTAGATGCTCTTTATGCACGTGTGTGACATTGTAGTAAGTTATTATTTTATAGATGTGGGTTCTACTGTCTGCGAGAGTTAATGACCATAAACATTTGAGGCTGCAAGGAAAGTAGGAAAGGAGGAAGAGAACTTTAGAGTTGAACACTACAGCAAGTACAGATGTCTCTTTGAAATTTTGGGTTTATCATACCATAAAAGAGAAATAAAAAAGTGCAGTTTTTTCCAGTGCCCTTCACATTGACTGGCTAACAAAATAAGGTGATATTGCAGTATCATCACAAGATTTGGAATGGTACTGAAAAGTCATGAAGGAATCAAGAAATCTGTCCCCTCCTGTAATTCCTAAATGTATAATTTGATAACCTCAAAAGAACAAGATTTAACTCCATCAGTCATTAAATTTTACAAGCTCTTCTGTTTTCTTTCCCGGTTCTTCTGTAGTGGTATTCTGCGCTACCATCACCTGATCAAAGTTCTGTGCATTCATCTTGGATGTTTCAGTGAAAGTGGATACCCCAACTTGCCACAAGACCCAATACTTTACATCCTCTAAGACAAAGCCTAAAGAAAAAACAATAAAGACCTACTTAAGAACATTTATGTTAGGTAAAATGTCCAGTGGGGGCTGAGTGGTCTTTTTGCCTGCAACCCCCAGCAGATTTTGGTTTTTTGCTCCAGCATATCTGGAGTTGTTTTTTTATTTTTCTCTCCACCCTGGCCACCTGACCATATCACTGGTCTCACATTTAGAGACTTAAAAAACAATTCTATATTTCAAAACTCTACTTCTAATTACAGGTATACAGTATATCTATCTTATGTAAGCGTGAATTGCTTATTTTTATATACAATTCATTCATTAGTATTCTTATCTAATTTTATTTCTTTTTCTTTGCATGTAAGTACTTCTTTGACATTCTGTAAAGCACTTTGATCTACATTCTTTGTATGAAAATGAGCCATAGAAATAAATGCTGTTATTGTTCAGCCATACGTACAGTAAATTGTATCTAGTTGTGCAGTGCGGTGCTAACCTTACTCATCCACTGAGGAGTTCTCTTAAATTTGCTTTTGCTTCTCAGTTTAGGGGTAATTTACATGAAATATACATTTAAATTTACCCCACTGCTCCTCAGCTATGTCCACAGCTAAAACTGCATTCCAGTTTGTATCTTTAAGACTTTCTTGCTGCCTCACAAAATTAAAATGAGTAGTTATAGTCATTATACAGTATGTTTACTCTCAAACTATATCAAAGCTACTGTACAGTACTTAAACTATGATTGTTTTAATCTATTGTCTGTTATGTTTCAACCAGGGTTTATTCTTTAATTTATGTGTATTTTCTTTCGTTATGGTTGTTTTAGAATACAGGTAGTCGTTGTCATACAACCATGTTCAGTTCTGGACCACTTGTAAGTCGATCTGGACGTAACATGAACTGAGTCGCAACACAGAAGAGTGCAACAGTACAACACATGAACACCAAATACAATGGGATAATGTAAAGTCACATGTGATTGCATTGGCTTTCTTTCTTCTCTCATACTGCTTGATCATCTTCATTTTTGTGTTGAGATTAATTGCCCCTTTTTCCTGTAATTGTAAGACAAGTGTAACTGATGTAGTCAAAACCGCGGCAGGCAATAAACTGAGATAGAAATGAATGAGACACGGCATACAGAGATGGCATGGTGAAAACTATCTATCCATCCATCCATTATCCAACCCGCTACATCCTAACTACAGGGTCACGGGGGTCTGCTGGAGCCAATCCCAGCCAACACAGGGTGCAAGGCAGGAAACAAATCGCAGGCAAGGCACCAGCCCACCGCAGGGCACACACACACACACACCAAGCACACACTTGGGACGATTTAGAATCGCAATGCACCTAAACTGCATGTCTTTGGACTGTGGGAGGAAACCGGAATACCAGGAGGAAACCCACGCAGACACGGGGAGAACATGCAAACTCCATGCAGGGAGGATCCGGAAAGCAAACCCAGGTCTCTTTACTGCAATGCAGCAGCGCTATTACTGTGCCACCATGCCACCCTGGTGAAAACTATCATTTGATTATTATTTGTTATTTGTGTACTATGTCTTTAAATGTTCCACCATTCCTTGTGTTATGTGAAAGGACAACCTGACGTCACTGCTGCTGGATCCTCCATCTGCCTGTATGTTTATATTGAAGTCGAAGAGAGGGTCCCAGCAGTGGTTCATTGAGTGTAGTTAGGAGGTTACTGTGATTACTGTTCTCTATTCATATTTCTATTTTTTTTTTGTGGACTATAATTTTTGTTCTTAAATTTCAACTATTTGAATTGTGTTTTTGGGACTTGACCTCAAATTGCCTTAAAGACAAATTCTTTTTATTTTATTTTGATTCCCTTTTTGATCTTTTTAATAAATTTTCAATTCTTTTTTGTTTTTGGGTTGTCTCAACAAGCTAGAGGTTGGTGGTTGCTCTCTCCCTTGTAAGGCTTATATGGATTTTAAAGTCAGTGTCTCATTTGGGAGCTTGCTGCCTTGGAAAAGACCATTTCTGGGCAGGCCTACAACATCTGGAGGTGCTTTTTAGAAGACTTACGCTCCCTTTTTAATGTTTGTGTCTCCAAATTGCAATAATGGCTCAGATTCTTTTATTCTCTGAATTCTGTTTTTTATTATTTCAGAGTATTAAATCTAGAGGGGGTCCACAGCACACTACCACTCGCAGCTTATTTTCAAACCCAAATATCCTTATCAATGTCTGGCTTGTTTGAAATTTAGCTGTATCTAAATGATCTCCTATGTAAAAGAAGACTGCTGTACCTTTTCATTCTAATCTGTCTGTCCAAATAAGCTTTATCCATTAAAATGACCATGTTTAGGATTCATCCAAGCACTGTTATGATATTTTTATGTATTACTGCATACAACTTTTGCTCTACAATAGGCTGCTGTCCTGTGTAGGGATGTTTTGCACGTAATGCCCAGTGCCGTCAGGATAGGCTTCAGTGCTCTGTGAATGGGAACACAAAACTTAAATTAGTTTGTTTAAATTTAATCCGTCAAGCACTAAGAGATGTTTTTTTGAGTTTATTGCTGATTCTACTTCCCTGTTAGATAAGAATGTCAGAAGTAACTTTTTTTATGAATTTTAATGTCTGATCTCCCAAAATTCCCAAAGACATTTACATTTATTTGCTTAATAGATGCTTTTATCCAAAGCAACTTACAAAGAGGTTAGCATAATCGAGTAATATCTGTCTAGGGGAATGTTTGGGAACAAATGTTACAGGACAAGGTTACAAAATGGATCATCACAAGTGAAGAGCTCAGAATAAAATGCAGTTCCTAGGTTACAAAAACGTAACAGCTAATATCAGTTAGACAGAAATTCACTAAACGAGAGAGTCTTCAAATGCTTCTTAAGCATATTGAGGGAATCTAAATTTCAAATGGAGGGGGACAACCTGTTCCACCAGTGAGAGGCTACCCATAAAATCTGATATCATGCAGTGGTGTCAGTACCAGTCACAATAAATGGTTGAGAAGGAGCACAGGACCTCACATGTGTCTCCATATATGTAGGTGTTCACCCATTGACTATTCAACAGACAAGCATCAAGGATATGTACTTATTATGTGCCAGTACAGGGAGCCAATCCAAGAAAAGGAGTGACATGTGCCCGCCTCAGCTAGTTGAACACTAGACATGCCGCTACATTTTGAAACAACTGCATTGGCATGATACCACATGCCAGTACTCCTTCCATCACAGAGATGAAGTGATTCAGATGTGATAAGACCAAAGCCTAGACCAGGTGTTGTGCTGCATATTCTGTCAGATAAAGTCTGACCTTGCAGATATTGCATAGAGTGAATCTGAAAGACTGTAGCAGCATGGTCTCTGAAGGACAACTGGTCAATGATCCTTATCTTACGGTTGCATACAGACTTAACGTATATTAATGATAATGAGCCATGCAGGTCAGCTTCATGTGCGACTCTTGATTAGTTGCATGTGAATTGAAGTGAGAATGAATCTGCTCCATGGTTTAATGGCACCATGCCCAGGGTTCGTTCCTGTCTTGCACCTTACATTGGAGGTCTAGGCTCTGGCCTCCTATAATTCTGAATTTGATTAAATTGGTTTCAGAATGCTGTTATGTTATTATAGATAGATAGATAGATAGATAGATAGATAGATAGATAGATAGATAGATAGATAGATAGATAGATAGATAGATAGATAGATAGATAAGATACTTTATTAATCCCAAGGGGAAATTCACATAATCCAGCAGCAGTATACTTATACAAAAAACAATATTAAATTAAATAGTAATAAGAATGCATGTAAAAGCAGACAATAACTTTAAATAATGTTATTATGTCATTACTTTCCAATGCTTCACATGAACTATTAAATCTGACTTTTCTTAAAGTCCTTGCCCAATTAAAAACAGTCCTGAACTAACTTATATGTACAGTATGTCTTTCTTATGCATCTGTACCTCTCCGGTTCAACTGCAGCCTGGTCCTCTATTATGATGTTTCATAAATCTGCACAACACTGTCTTAAACCATGTGAACCATTATAGCCATGTACAACATCTTTACAATGTTATCTCTCCTCAGTCTTCTTACTTGGACTGGCACATCGCATAGGCAGTGATTCTGAGAAGCCCATCTTGTTAGTTCTGACCCTAGTTATATCACTTTGCTTGTGAAGAAGATGTAAGATTAAGGGTGGACCATCTGTTAACACTGCATTTGATTATACTGTATACAGAGATCTTTAAATGGAAGAGAGATTTATATTTACGTATGATGGTTATCTCACTGGAAAAAGCACACTTTTATTCAGATTAAATTTAAACCCAGAAATCTTATTAAATTCTCCTAACATGTTTAAGGCTAATGATAGAGATGATTGTGAGTCTGACATATAAAGCGCCATACTATCTGCTTATAGTGATATTTTCTGTTCAAGACCTCCTCTGATAATATCCTTTATCTCTGGTTTCTTCCTGATATGAATAGCTAATGTTTCAACAGCTAAAGCAAAAAACATTGGTGATGGTGGGCACCTTTGTCAAGTACCTCATTCTAATGTAATGTTCTGGGTTTGTGTTATTAATGCAGACTGAGGTTTCTTGTCTTGTATAAAGCAGTGAGACTGATGAAGATATACTAGGGCCAAACCCAAATCTGTTCAATGAAGTAAATGAATTTTTCTGCATTCAAAGATTCTAGTGAGTCAGAATTTGTGGGTGAGTATGTTACATTAAATAGACTCTAAATGCCTGAGGCTGAGTATCTGCCTGTAATAAATCGTGTCTGGTCTTGTGATATTACTGAGGGAGGCACTCTTTCAATCCTTTTAGTTAGGACTTTAATGAGTATTTTAACATCATTATTCAGAAGTGAAACTGGTCTATATGAAGCACATTGTAGTAAGTCTTTATCTTTCTTTGGAAAAACAGTTATTAAAGGTTAGTGGAATGTTTGGAGCAACTTTCTGCTTTTGCAGCTTCTATACATATTGTTAATAATAAAGGAGACAACTTAGTTGATTTATTTTCAAATGGGTAGCCATCGGGGCCTGTAGCTTTTCCACTTTGGACAGAGTTTAAGGTAAGCTGTATTTTTAAATTAGTCAGTGCTTTTTCAAGTTCTTAGGCACTAAGAATACTGAGCTGTGGTATTTGGATTTTATCAAAAAAGCTCTTAGTTTGTGTCTCATCTTTCTTTACACTTAGAATAATATTAGGAACTATAGTACTCCTTGAATGTGTCAGTTATCACTTTATACTCCCTAATTTAATTTCTAATTGTGTTGGTAATTTCTATTATTGCATTGTGAACTTCCTGCTTCGGTTGGGCTAGGATCTTATTAGCTTTTTCTCTTTGTTCATAATAACAATGTCATGATTTATAAATAGTTTTTAATACTTTCTCAGTTTCTAGGTTGCTTTTGTCTATATTGCCCTCTTAAAACAGCTTTCATTCTTTCCCTATGGAAACATTTGAGAATGCATTTATTTATAAAAAATAATCGATTTGATTGGAGATGAATTCTTTAAAATTTTTATCTGCTAATGAATATGGGGTTAAGGCACCAGTTGCAAGGTTAGTGTGCAAGGCATGGTGATGTAAGCTACAAAGTAAGAAGAGTGTGGTGCAAGATTACAATAATGTCATACTTACAAGATTTGATCAATGAAGAAACCATTCTTTAGTAACTATGATGCACAGGCAAGAAGATGGAATATTCTCTTGTATCCAGATACAAAAAAAAAAAATCCCAAGGATATGATAGATTGTGATCCACAATGAATCATGAAATTATTTTTGTAGTTTTATTTGCTGCTGTTGAGGATCTATCCAAGTCTGGATTGAGAATGCAATTAATTTTTTTATCCATTATAATTGCATAAATGCTCATATTAAGAACCAGGGAAATACATGTTGCATAAATTCTCATTTGTCATCATTAGGTGTCTATATATTCACCAGAATTACTTTGGAGTTGACTAAGTTCACCACAAACCACAACATAGCTCCCATCAGAATCAGACGCTACATCTGTTGTTACAAGTGGAATTATTTTATGGATTCAAATTCGCACACTTCTGGTTTTCTGATGTTAGCTGGAATGAAAGGATTGCCCAATCCTGCATCTTTTTATTTGAAACTGGTCCTTATTTATTAGATGATTCGATTGTAAAAACACCATTTTGGTCTTTAACCCTCTAAGATGGAAGAATATTTTTTATCCTCAGGTCATGATTGAAACCTCTGACATTCCAGTTTACAAAGTTAAAGTTACAAGACATATACTGCTACTGAGCATTAGGGGGACATTTTGTGATCTTAGCTAAAAGTTGTGAATTTGTTTTTTCTTTTTAGATTTCAACTTTAACACTAATATGAAATATTTATTGATGGCTATTGTGGTTATTGGCCTAGAAAAAAAATGTAATTCAAAGCTGTAGGGGTTAAACTTACAGAAATATTAACTTTCCCTAAAGGAAACTAAAAAGAATCAAAAGCAAATGATTCCTAAGCATACATAGCCTTCAGAAAGTATCCAGACCACTTTACTTTTTAAAATATTGCTATGTTGCAGCCTTACGCTTAAATCATTTCAATCAATATTTTCCCACATCAAGCAATATAAAGGTAAATGTCACACAAACATTAGAAAGTTTTTATTCACACAGATAACCATTTTTGCAAATTTATTAAAATTAAAAAACTGAAATATCACCTTGATACAAGTATTCAGACTCTTGATCCTGTACTTAGTTGAAGCCCCTTTGCCAGTGATTTTACCTGGGGTCTTCTTGGGTCCGACACCACAAGTTTGGCACATCTGGATTTGGGGATTTTCTGTCAGTCTTCTCTGCAGATCCTATCAAGCCATGTCAGTTTGGATGTATCCACTGTATGTGATTTGTAATATTTTGCAAAAATGTGAAGAGGAAAAAAAAATTGACTTAGAAATGATCTTTATTTCCATCTACCTTCTTCACTGAATATGCCCATGGAGTGCCAGCTCCTACCCCAGCAACATCAAGCATAGGGAAGAAGCCATAACAGTGTCCACTTACATACCTACTTACACTGTGTTCCAGTTTAGTGTTATTGATCATTCTGAAATACAATACCTGGCACCTAGAGGATACTCTTCTGGACATGGCAAGAACATTTATACTCCACATAAGCAGTGATCCAGTTTGAAATCAAAATATAAGGTCATGTAGCATCCTGACGCCAAATATTATGCCTGATTTGGAAACAGCATGCAGGACCATAAGGGTCTGCAGAGAGGAGTACAGTTAGCTGAATACATCACTAGGGGTGCACTCTGTAACTTACAGGACATATTTATTAAGCAACGTCACACCAGGGCAAAGAATATTATGAGAGATACCCCATGAGATGCCATCCCAACAACGGTGTGTTCTCTGCTGCTGGAGTCAAGTATACGTTACCACTGTAGAAAAAGGGTTGCAATTTCTACACGGTGTGAACGAAATGTATGCAAATACCCTTACATGAAAGTCTGTAGAGTTCACTTTAATCACGTCAGAATTGTTTGATTTGTCATTTTAAACTGTGGAGCAGAGGGGGGAAAAAATCAAGGAAAAATGTTCTTTGTCCCACATGTTATGGAAGGTACTGTGTATTATTGGTTTACTTTCTGTGGATATATGAATACTTTTATTTAATACTATTCTTTTTGTATCCTTTATTTCATGACATTTCTACTTATTTTCCATTCTACCATAACTAGCTATGTTATGCTAGTCAGATGACTCCCTCAGTCCACTGTTTTGTTGTCCGGTGTAAACTAATATTTCTTCAGGTTTTCAGTTGCTTTTCCCAAACGGAGTCACCCATTGGATGATGCAGGAAGGCTGTCAAGCATGAATTTGATGGTGTGAGTCAGACATGTTTTCTCCTCTTATTCTGTTCTGCCTCTCACTAAACTTCATCCCTCCTCTATTTGTTCCAATGAACAAGGCTTTTATCTCTTCGGTAGGTACAAATGAAGCTGTCAAATGAGATCAGGCACTTGATATGACAGCCTGTAGGAGTCAGGACCCCTTGAACAGTGGAGCCTTGTCTGTCACAGCTGGCTGACACGTTCCATAATACACAGATTGATGACTCCAAAAGCCAGGCCAGCACGTATTTTTCCCCCTGCCTTTCTCTCCTTTTCTCTTTTTGTCTTTTTATATCCAAGTTCCTATTTTAGAAGAAAACACTTCTTAGACGTCAGAGGAAAGCTTGAAGGCTTGTGAAAGGAGAGGGAGGCTGTTGCTTTCAGCAGCTCGAATGATTAATGAGCATTGGCGTGAGTGGATGGTCGGGACTCGGAATGAAACGATGAGGTTCAACAAGCAGCGGCATGTTTGGTTTAAATGATCCCCTCCACCCTTCGTTCTCTGTATGTGTAATTTATGGAGCTTGAAAGAGATGGGGGGGGTAGTGGTGGTGTGTTCAGTTTAATTGAGTAAACTAAAAGCCTATTTCTAAAGACACCCATAACACTTAAGCAAACGAGAGAGCTCCAGGAGTCATTGTCACAGCAGGTCTGCTTTTTCCCCCTTTCTCATCGAGCCTGGAAATGCCAGATGGCATTAAACATATTTTGCTGTACACCATTCAGTCACTCTGCAGCCTTCTAAAATATGTATATATATATATATCTGTGTGTTTTTTCCCCTCTGGCAATCATGACACCAAGACAAGACAAGCTGCCGACAGCCCATATGGATTAAGTTAACGAGGCATCTTGATTGTGATGGGGACACATTTTTTAGTTTCATCAAGGGCTGCAGCCTGTTGGAACTGACGCTTGTGCAGTGATTACTGCATGATAAATGTGACAGGTGGGGGAAGATCTTCTGCCACCACGTATACGATGAGTGAGATAAAAAAAAAAATCAACCTTCTGCAAAAAAAAAAAAAACAAGTGTGCCAGCAGCACAGGGAATATGGGATGCTGGATGGAAAAATAGTTCACAAAAGTTTTTAGTATTTCAAGATGGAGTTTGTCCTACCCTTGCCGTTTATTTGCCATGATACGAACACTTTCTAATATGACATCTACGCTGATTTCAACTGTTGATCATTTTGCAAGACTGTTAGTGTATGTTTTTATTTACTACAGTATATGGATATCCTTTATTTATGAAGTCTCCAAAATGGTCTGCTTCATTTTCAGATTCATAGCTTATGGATGCTGGAGTATTTTATTAAAATAAATGATGATAGAGTAAATCTGTTCTGACTCGGGTTAAAGCAGTGTTTGGGTAAGAGTCAGAGTAGGTCTGCACCAGCGATTTTCTTTAAGCACCTTACCTCTTTGTTCACATTATTGATGTGTTGAGTCATGGGATAAAATTCCAATTCCCTCTGGTGAAGGCTTTATGCTGATGACATTGTGTTGTGTTGCACCAGAAAAGAGGAAGTGGAGAGGAAGTTGGAAGAATGGAGAAGTGCTTTGGGAGATAGAGGGTTGAAGATAAATTTGATGGCTGCCGAGCATGGACAGCCTGCTTCAAATCATCCCATAGATTTGCGATTATATTCAAGTCTGGGGACTGTGACGGCCATTCCAGAACATTGTACTTCTATCTCTGTATGAATGCCTTTGTAGATTTCGAACTGTGTTTTGGGTCATTGTCTTGTTGGAATATCCAACCCCTGCGTAACTTCAACTTTGTGACTAATGCTTGAACATTATCCTGAAGAATTTGTTGATATTGGGTTGAATTCATCTGACCCTCAACTTTAACAAGGGCCCCAGTCCCTGAACTAGCCACACAGCCGCACAGCATGATGGAACCTCCACCAAATTTGACGGTAGGTAGCAGGTGTTTTTCTTGGAATGCGGTGTTGTTCTTTCGCCATGCAAAGTGCTTTTTGTTATGACCAAATAACTCAATTTTTATCTCATCAGTCCAAAGCATTTGTTTCAAAATGAATCTGGCTTGTCTAAATGAGCATTTGCATACAACAAGTGACTCTGTCTGTGGCGTGAGTGCAGAAAGGGCTTCTTTCTCATCACCCTGCCATACAGATGTTCTTTGTGCAAATTACGCTGAATTGTAGAACGATGTACAGATACACCATCTGCAGCAAGATGTTCTTGCAGGTCTTTGGAGGTGATCTGTGGGTTGTGTGTAACCATTCTCACAATCCTGCGCATATGCCACTCAACAGTCTTTGTTTTCAGATTTTTTGAGAGTTACTTTGAGGATCCCATGCTGTCACTTTTCAGAGGAGAGTCAAAGGGAAGATCAACTTACAATTGACCACCTTAAATACCTTTTCTCATGATTGGACACACCTGTCTATGAAGTCCAAGGCTTAATGTGCTAATCCAACCAATTTGGTGTTTCAAGTAATCAGTATTGAGCAGTTACCTGCATTCAAATCAGCAACATTACAAGGGGACTCAAATTTTTTACACAGCCAGTTTTTCACATTTGATTTAATTTCATAAAACTAAATACTGCTTCACTAAAAATCTTTGTTTGGAAAACACCCCATTACTCAGATGTTCCTAGGAAATTAAAGATATACCACTGTTATCTTTTTTGTTGAAAGTAGAATAAATTATTATGTAGGCTGGGAAGGGTTCCCAAACTTTTTCATATGACTGTATTTCTGTGACTTCTAACACCAAATGGTTGTGCCAGAAATGATCAAGGGGAATAATTATTCAAACAATTATTTTGTTTTATATCTGTAACTAACTTAGACCACTCTGCACAGATCTGTTTTCACTTTGACAGTAAAGAGTCATAAAAGCCAAATTAAATCCACTGTGACTCAATGCACTGTTCCATCTTCCGAGTGATGAATTCCAATTGAAAGGTCCGCATGCTTGTTACAGAAGCCTTGATCAGCTTGGATCATAACTTCCTATTTAACTGGCCTAATTCACTATTTATAGATAGAGTTAGTCTACTGTTTCAGTCAAACATCCACTAAACAGACAATCCAGCGAGGATAAGCTTCAGCAACTCCCACTGTTCAGATAATGGATCATAGGTTTAATGATCAACAGACTACACAGCACAAGAAGACATCAAATGTCCAAAAAGTCTGCAAAAAGAGCGTGTTTCTACCGTCTTACCAGAGGTGGCTTTTATTTAGTATGTACATTCATCTACTTACTGCTCTAGGACTCTACTCTAGTCACATTACAAAGTGCCAATTACATTTTCTAGGAGAGCAGATACAACTCTATTAGTGTCCACAAGAGATTGGTGCAAAAAAAGCCCCAACCCAATCAGTCACAGACACAAATATACACAGTGTTTGAACCGGAAAAAATAAGTCAGTTATTGTATAGCTTGAGAAATGTATATATACAAGTCCACATTAGGTTTCCCTCTGGGCTTTTTGAAACTGAAACATCTTTAAAAAATACCCGAATCAGTAATCCCAGTTATGTCAAAAGCTTGTCAAAAGATTACAGAATATAAACAGATGCATATAAGACACATTTTTTTCATGTTTTCTTTCATGGAGAATTAAGTCTTTTTCATGTGGTTTTGATTCTTTGTCAGTTTTTATGCAGTAGCCCAAGATGTGGTGGAGAAAGGACTAACACAGATACCAGCAGCAGGTAATGATCCTTGGAAGAACCGCTTATCTGGATCGTTGTGTAGGCATAGTCAAATGCCATTTTCTTCCTAAGATTACTCCATTGTTGACCTTGGAGAATGCCCCAAAAATACAGGAACTTCAGTGCTGCAACTTGTATTGTTTCTATTCTTTAGTTCCAACCTGCCACGATGTTCACTGCAGCTCATTTATTGCAGCTCCAGCACACATCTTTACCTGCACTGAAGACTCTCACCTGCATATTTCCTCACAGGTGCAAGTTGCTACACTTATCTTCCTTCTTAGCAAAGTTTGCTGAGTAGTCGTGTCTACTCTAATGCAGGAGACAGTTTGCTCACCCCATTCATTTGTCAGCTTAAGTCCTTGACTTGCAGATGGGCCAAGGAAATTCAGTAACTTACATATGCTGAATCCCAGTTTACCATAATTAACCAGCAGTCAGTGTTCGTTTGTCTAGCATTCTGGATGATCGCCTTGTTCAGATGTGGTGTCTTTGTTGTGGCTTTTAAAATTATTAATGTCCATGCCATGATGAATGGAGAGAGTAGATTATAAGGGATCTCTGGGGTTTCTGGTAATTGTATAACTTGGTTCTGCTTCATGCTGCCTCTTTTGTTTTCAGTCATGTAAGTTTGTTTCCATATTCAGAAGCTCACAGTACACTGCTACACAGTGTGGTTCTATACATATACAGTATTAAACTGACCAACCAGAACTCCTCAGGCATTAAAATTTGCCAACCTGTGAATTAATGTGGAACCCCTACTTTCTCTGCTGTTCTTTTTTGGTTTTCTGTGGTGGCGCCACCACCACCTGATCAGGGCACCATGCGTTCCTTACATTGATGGATTGAAGACCAGGGGCCTCATGTATAACGCTGTGTGTAGAACTCACACTATAACATGGCGTAAGCACAAAAGTGGGAATGTGCGTACGCACAGAAAAATCCAGATGCATAAATCTGTGCGTACGCAAACTTCCACGTTGTTCCGCTACATAAATCCCGATCAGCGTGAAAAGTAACGCCTGTACACGTGCCTGCTGTCCCGCCCCAATTCCTCCCAGAATTACGCCTCTTTGAATATGCAAATCGCCCTAAATAGCCCTTAAGCTCAGCCTTCTGTGAAAAGACAATGGGAAAAGAATGGCGGAAAATGGAGGAATTTCAGCGAATACCAAGAGGAGGCAAGGAAAAACATACTATTTGTTGGTTTAAACAGTGATATAAACAACAAAAGGAAGTTGATTAAGTGACAGAGTGTCAGAGAAACTCGAAAGCTCAAGTTCACAAAGTCACACAGTGCCTGAAATAAAAAAGAAGTCAGATATCAAAGTCGCCATGAAAAGGCAAATCATAGCCCACTGTCTGAGTGTCATATGAAAGCTTATTAGGGTACAGAGAAAAAAAAATAGGGACACAGTGAGAAAAAAGCTTGAAATGCCAACTTTAATCTTGAAATTTCCACTTTAATCACATAATTTATTTTGTCATTAAAGTAAAACATCATAAACTTCATCTTAAAACCATTTAATTTACCAGTTTCTCAAATCCCATCGTAACTAAAGTAGCACGTTAAATGCTTTGTTTTGTATTTGATCTTCAATGTGCTCTATGTGTGTGAATCACTACGTGCTTCTGGGCTTTCTCTTCCTCCGACAGGACACAGAATTCGTTACATTCATGATATTACAGCTCTCTGAATAATTAAAATATGTGATATCATTTTCATGATGATAGGAGTTAAAGCATGTTATTAAATATGGGAACACGGTGGTGCAGTGATTGTTCATGTCTCACGCAAGATGCTTGCTGCACCGTGCGCGACCTTCGATGAAATAATTTATTGCAGCAGTATTGTCTCTTTCAAACATACTAACCCCCAATTCTTGTCCTTACTTTTCTTTCTCCAAATACCCAATCTCCACAGACTCAGCTCTTTAATAGACGTCAAGTCATCTGTAAGCTTAGAACAGTGATTCTTCAAAACTTTTAGGGACTTTCAGCGCGAGGCAGGAACAATCCGTGAACGGAGCACAAATTCCTAGCCAGCGCTGCAACACTGTCCTGGCATGTTTAATTTTTAACAATATAGATTATTTTTTAGCTTTATCTGTATAATATAATAAACATATTTTGCTGCATTTCATCTTAAAAATGATATTGTCATCATATGTAAATATGCACTTTATAAAGTGGCTCAGGTTGTGCAATATTATAACTGTAGTGTAAGTTTACAGTGAGGTAATTGTACTTATAAGTACAAAGCGTTCTACAAGGAGCACTTGATGGACTGATTGAGTGTGTTTATAGTTCTTGGGATGAAACTGTTTCTGAACTGCGAGGTCCGTACAGGAAAGGCTTTGAAATGTTTGCCGTGTGAAAGCAGTTCAGTAGACAGCATGGCTGAGGCAGAGTGTGCTTGATGCTGTATACCAATAATTCTCTTTCCGATCAGCTGCTGTACAGCTGTGATTCACACTCAGATACAGTGATATAAATACTCTGAGTGGTGCAGTAAGAGTAATATGGAAAAAGACAATCCGCTGTGGCAACCCTTAACAGGAGCAGCTGAAAGAAGAAGAAGAAGGTGCAGTGAGAGTAACAACGCTAAAGCAGCTATTTTATTTAGAATAGTTTGACTATTCCATGGACCATTATATTGTTACAGGTTAATTACAATCAGATGCATTAAACTAATGAACAATATGAGATTAATTTCAGTGTATTTATAAAGCCGCGTCAGGAATGTGGATATAAGTAAGAAAGGGTAACCACACAGGAACAGTAGCACTGCTTTGACTCTGGGTGCCGCCAGTCTGCAAAACCGAGCGGAGAACGCGTACGCCAGGGTGTGAGGCACCATGGAAATGTACGTGGCTTTATGCCAAGTTTAGATTTTATACATCGCGATTTGAGCGTAGAAACGTTCTTACTCATCATTTTTGTGCGTATGCACCATTTATACATGAGCCCCCAGATGTCCACATGACCATCATCATCTAATTCTTCCATGTGAAGCCTAAAAACCATGAGGACTGATTGAGATCATTTATGTTTTGTAGAATGCCCAGTGGCAGTCATTTTTTTTCTCCAGCCCTCTACAGTTTTTTTTTCTGTCCTTCTGGTCATTACTCTTTGTTATTTAGCCGAATCTTATTTTTCTTTTTTCTTTCTTCAACTTGTAAACTACTTTGTGCTACAACATTTGAATGAAAATGTGCTATAGAAATAAATGTTGTTGTTGTTGTTAAAGGTTGATTTTTTTTCTTATGTATCCTCCATCGATTTGACACACAAGAAAGCAACTGGAGTATCATCAAAGTTTAGAAAGTAAAGAAACAGGATGAGAAAAGAAGGAACACTTAAATAAAAAAAAATAGAAATCACAGAATGGTGTTCGTGACCGCTTCTAGGAGTCCCAGAGCACATATTGTGAGTTCCAGAAGCACTTCTGAAAATGGCCACTAGATGGGGGTATTCTGCCAAAGGTAAACACAATGTTTATAGAATAAACAGATTAATTTTTCACACACACACACACACAAAATGATCAGTAATATTGTGAAGTTTCAAAGACCAAACATTTCATAAATTAGATGTCTGAAACAATAAGGCAATACGAAGCAAACAGTCCCAATGCAGGATCCAGATAGAAAGTCAAAAACAGTTGTAAGTAAAAAAATCCAAATCATAAAATACGCAGCAAAAAAAAAAACAAAACCACAGGAACTCACCAACTCCAGAGCGCATTCACAATGAACTGTCAGGAACTGTGGGAGTTCATAGTAGTGACTGACAAGTGGCCCCACCACTTGGAGGACCACGCAACAAAATAACATGGAACATAACAAAGACTTAGATTAAGTTAAAAAAAGTAAAGAATATTGTAAATACTAAAATAAAGAAACAGTAATCTATACAAATAAAACAAAAATTTACAACAAAGACACAAAGCAAGCATTTGAACCCAAACCGTAGGAGGAACCCTGAATGAGATCTAACACAGACACTGCTCATACCTGGCCAAATTAAAGCCAGCATGTGGAGAATTTAGGGTACAAGAAGACCAGTGTCAGCAAAATGAAAATGTGGTAACAGCATTACCATTCTTTTATATACCATAACATCTGATATAAAGTCAGTCAGTCATTATCTAACCCGTTATATCCTAACACAGATAAAAAACAAAAAATTAATGAAAATGGCCCCAAACAGAATTAAGCATAAAATAAATTATGCTCCTTCATCCAGGTTGAGATATTAGTGAGACATGCCGAGATTCTTGCTGATACCATGTGGTCCTCTGGAGGGAACGCAGGTACAGGCACATATCATCAGTATAGCACTGATAGGACAAACCATAGGGCCAGTTAAAAGGGCTTAGTGAGGAGCACTGATCCTTGGGGTGCCACTTTGCTTACCTGATGCACCCCTGATATATCTCTTCGCCAGGACACATGGTAGGATCTGCCTGAGAGGTAAAGTTCAAACCATCTGACAGAAGTCTCAGTGATGCCAAAGACAGGCAGGGTGTCAAACAGGTATCTGGTGTTTGACTGCATCAAAGACTGAAGAGAGATCTATAATAATAATAATAATAATAATAATAATAATAATAATAATAATAATAATAATAAAACATTTGTTAAGTTACAAATCTAAGGGATATGGGGTAAATTAAAAGTTTCGAGATACATCTAAAATAAACCATGGGGAATGTTCTAAGTCCACAAAGACTGTGGCTGTTTTGCAAACTAAGCCCAGGGCCCTAATGTGTGTGGTGCTTTTACTAACTAAGACTGGTCCACCACCTTTTAGTGCAATATATATTGTAACAGATGGCCGGGGCCCATGCCCAGCCGGGACGCCCCTTTTGTACTGAATCCAGGAAAAGCTGCTCTGAGAGGCTCACTATGGTCCCCGGAACACTTGGTGGGAGCCCCCCTGGGCGGTATCGGGGCCACAATCGTGGAACACCAGAGTTCATGCCTTTTGGGCTCCATGGCCACCGCCAGGGGGAGCTGAATGACTTGACTAGTCCGTCTGGGCTGTGATGCAGCCACACCCAGAAGTGCAGCCTAACTAGGCTAATTGCCACCTGAAGCACTTCCGGGTGGGCTATAAAAGAAGCCTGCAGCCACTAATCAAGGAGCCAGAGTAGGGGGCAGGGAGATGAAGCTGCCGAGAGGAGTGAAGGAAAGGAAGAGTGTTTTTGTGGTGTGTTTTGTTTGTTGTGTCTTTTGGGATTGTTGTGTCTGTGTCTACATTTCTTCAATACTATAATATACTCCATAGAGGATGGGTTTAAAAGTATGCACAGACCAACAAACGCCAATTTGTAAATTCAATCAAGATGAAAATTAGCATGTAGGACACATCACAATTCAGAGATCTGGGGCCTCATGTATAAATGGTGCATAGGCACAAAAATGTTGCATGTGCTCGTTTCCTCACTCACTTTGAGATGTACAAAAACTAAACTTGGCGTAAAGCCACGCACATTCTCACACCTGCCTCACCGCTTCCGTATGCAAGTTTCCACTCGGTTTTGCAAACTGACAGCACCCAGTGTTAAAGCAGTGCTACTGTTCCTGTGTGTTTTCCAATTTTCTTTTTAGATTCACATTTCTGATGCAGCAAATACACTGAAATTAACTGCATATCATTTATAAAGTTAAGGCATCTGATTATAATCAACTTGTAACAATATAATGGTCCATGGACTGGCCAAACTGTTCCAAATACCATAGCTGCTTTAGCATTGTTATTCTCAGTGCACCACTCAGAGCATTTTAACCCAATGTAACTGAGTGTGGAATCACAGCTGTACAGCAGCTGATCAGAAAGCTCTATGGCCAGTTGTGTCAAGAGCACAAAGGATTATTGGGATACAGCATCTAGACCTGGAGAACGTTTATATCACATGCTGCAGCCTCAGCCATGCACACAGTGTATCTAAACTTCTCCCATTCGGCAAACGCTTCAGAGCCATTCCTACACGAACCTCGAGGTTCAGAAACAGTTTTATCCCAAGAGCTCTAAATGCACTCAATCAGTCCATGAAGTGCTCCTGCTTGTACTTAAAATTACAGTTACCTCACTGTAAACTTGCACTACAGTTGTAATATTGCACAACCTATGAAACTTTATGAACCATTTGCACTGTCTGCACTATATGTACATATATATTGTACTTATGCTTTCATATTGTATATTTTTCATTGATTTTATCATATTATTATTATTGTTGCTATTTTATTATTTTATAAGAAAATACGTTTATTGAGGGTTTGCATATTGAATCTCATTGTACCATACAATGACAATAAAGGAATTCAATTCAATTCAATAGAAGAGACTGTGCATTTACAGATGATGATGACTGGCTTCTAAGTCGATTTACATTTCCAAGGGCTATCTTCTTGGAGCTCTTGATATCATTTTTAAGATTAAATTATTTAAAGTATGTATATTACATTATATAAATCAATTTTTAAATTAATTTAAATAATGTATACTGTTAATAATTAAACATGTTGACACGGTGGCGTAGTGGTAGTGATGATCTGGCTCTCCATCCCTCCTGCCTCGCGTTGTATGCTTGCTGGGACTGGCATGTCCCTGGATGCAATAATTAAAAATGTACTATGAAGGTATTATATGTTCCATAAAAGTTTTGAAGAATCGGCGTTCTAAGCTTACAGATGGTTTGACATTTATTACAAAGAAACAGTAGTGCTTTATTAAATTATTTCATTGAGGGTCTTGCAGGTCCCAGCAAGTATCTTGTGGGAGGCAAGAACAATCTCTGGATGGGGAACCAGATAATCAGTAACACTGTGCCACCGTGCCCCCATGTTTAATACATGCTTTAATTCGTTTCACATGAGCATGATATCAAGTATACATCTTAGTATTTAAACTGTTCAGTGAGTTGTACTGTCATTAATGTAATGTATTCTGTGTCCTGTCGGCATAAGAGAAAGCCCATTTAAAAAGCACATAGTGATTTACACACATAGAGCCCACAGAAGAACACATACAATACACAGCATTTAACATGCTACTTTAGTTACGATGGGAATAGAGAAACTCTAGTAAATTTAACATTGATTTTAAGATTAATTTTACGTTGTTCTACTTTAATGACAAAATAAACCAAAAGATTAAAGTGGACATTTCAACCTTCTTTTCACTGTATCCCTATTTTTTTCTTTTCTCTGTACCCTAATACACTTCTGTGTGACACTCAGATGGTGGGCTATGACTCACCTTTTCATGTTGACTTTGATATCTGGCCACTTCTTTTTTATTTGAGGCACTGTGCAACTTTCTGAACTTGAACTTTCGAGTGTCTCTGCCACTCTGTGTCACTCCATCAACTTCCTTTGTTGCTTATACCACTGCTTATGCCAACAAATAGTATGTTTCTCATTGCCTCCACTCACATTCACTGAAATTCTGTTTTTTCACGTGCTTTTGCCATTGTCTTTTTAACCAAACACTGAATGGAGAAGGTGATATTTTTATTGATTTGCGTATTAAAATATGAAAAATTCTGGGAGGAGTCAGGGTGGGATGGCAGGTGCATGCACGTGAAACTTTTCACACTGATCGGGATTTATGGAGCAGAAGTGCTTGGGAGATGGTTTATGCACAGCTTTGTGCATCGGAATTTTTTTGTGCATACACCATGTTTTAGTGCGAATTCTGCACATGGCGAGGAATTGAACTAGTTTTGAGTGGATTATAATGGCGCAGTGGTATTTTAAGTGTCTTTGAGGGCTAGGGAAGCATCTACCAACTATGCCAGTCTGACTATTGTGACCCAAAATGTGATCTGAGCTGTGATTTGCACTACTGTGCCTCAAACGACAAAAGACACAGGCGGAACTATAGATACAAACATAAATGCAACAAATGAACACAAACTATATATATATATATTGTGGAGCCGACCCGGACATAGACAGGCAGACATGTTGTTACTCACCACCACACGTTTTATATACAATATTTACAAATAAATAGATGGTCACTCAGACCCAGTTCCGTGCACAAACCCCAAACACTCAGTCCTGGCCACTCTAATGCCTTTCTTCAGGCCGCCTCCACTCTCCTCTCTTGCCTTGTCCTCTTCCACCCGACTCTAGCCCTGAATGAAGGGAGGCGGCCCCTTTTATAGTCTCCCGGATGAGCTCCAGGTGGCTCCCGGCATTCCCTCGTTGGCCACGCCCCAGCATGGCGGAAGTGCCGGCTGTTCTCCCGGCAGCTCTCTGGGTGTCCTTCCTAATCTTCCCCCCAGCACTTCCTGGTGTGGCGGAAGTGCTGAGGGAACAGGTCCCCAAGGCATTGGGGCGTCTCCTGGCGATGACCACATGCCCCAGCAGGGTGCGGCTTTCATGCCCTTAACCCGTGGCCCCCAAAGCAACCAGGAAGGCGGCCCCCACGTGATCCAGGGTGGGCGCAGACCTACATCCGGTCCCTCACGACATCCGGCCGGGTCATTGCCCCTGGCATCCGTGACAATATATATACATATATACAGATATATATATACATATATATATATAGTATATATATATATATATATATACAGTATATATATATATATATACAGTATATATATATATATATATATATATATATATATATATATATATATATATATATATATATATATTTATATATATATACACATGCAGTCCCCGGGTAACATACGAGATAGGGACTGTAGATTTCTACTTAAGTTGAATTTGTATGTAAGTCAGAACAGGCACATTATTTTAATAAATGCTATTGTTGACCGACTGTAACCAAGTGCTCTACCAATGAATGATGGAGTTTCACCCCTCTCTGACCTTTTTATTATTTCTACTTTATTTTCAATGGTGATGGTTTTTCTCTTCTTTACTGCATCACCAGCACTTGCATCAGATTTGTGTTTCAGAGACATTCTTGAAGGGTGAAGACAAAAGGTTAAGAGGAGCTCTTCTGCACAGCACTGTACACGTTATCACAGCAGGAAGACACCAGTTGTCAACACGTCTGATGTACTGACAAGAGACAAGTTCCTGCTAAGTACTTAACAGTACAAGCAGGCTTGCTATTGAGAGTGAATGGGTGCTGCGAGAAGCGGTTCATCACCAGCCCACCACACAGTCACCTCCACTATAGTATGCTGCCTGCAGCTTCCACCCACCAAGAATGAACACAGTGCAGCCAAAGGCGAGTAGTGAATCACCCACCACCACCCCCATTCAACAGGCAGCCATCGGAGGCTAACTAAAATGCTACCCCCCCGCCTCCCCGTTCACCCTCAGTGACCTCCGTTCAGCCACAACCGGGTTACCGCTTGCAGCAATACCAGCCGCCCACCGAGAACGAACGGGGCAGCAGTGTATGGTGGGCGAGCAGTAAAAACCACTTGCCTCTGGGAGCCGCCTGAAGGACACTACACTACAATGCGTGAGCAGCAAAATCGCCCCCCTCCAGACTCTGTCCAGCCACCACTTGCAGCGTTTCCAGGCCGAAGATAATGGAGCGGCAGTTACTGAGGCACATACGTCGCAGCTGCGGCCGCGTTCATAAGTTGTAGGTCGGATGTCCGTAACCTGGGGACTACCTATATATATATATATATATATATATATATAGTACTGCACTCACAATCTTGAGACAAACATTGGCCGTACCACAAAGTGTTGACATAGAACTAACTCATTCCAAAGTCACAACTCCAAGAACAGCAGGAATCTGTGCAGATACTGCAGTTTTTCCTTCCATCACGAAGATATAAACACTTAATAAATAATAATAAATATTTGCAGCTTTAGGCTTTAAGGCTTGTTTTGACCCAAAAAGACAATGCATAATTAGCTGTGTGGTGCTGCAAGAGAAACTGAGTTAGTGCACAGGAATCAGTGTTGTATAGTATATCCGGTGGAAGTACTCATAATATTCTCATTATGATTAACCCCCTCAAATGAAAATATTGCAAGTTTTTTTGTTTTTTTTAAACTCATGCAGGGTGAGAATTGGCTGGATTGGGTCCTGACACAACATGTGTGCAAAACAGATTGGGCAGAGATCTAACATTATGCATGCAAGTTCCGTGCATGGCTGCTGCATCTCTATGCTGTCATGCTGGACTTGCAAAACATCATGAGGCACAGGGAAAAAAAATTTGTTTAAGCTGGATGATCAGAAAATTTCCAAGACAATATTTGGCAAAAAAGGTTAAAATGTTAAAAAAGTAAAAAATGCTTTGGTAAATTTCACCAATCAATACTGATCTTCATGGATTTGCCCAATTGCAATTTTTCTTAATTTGGCCATTATACAAAGATGTGGATGAAAAGGATCCATCTCATGTTCTTTCAACTGTACTGATAGACAACAGGTTTTACACATTTACAATAATATATTGTCACTGTTCTTCCAGCTCCCAAAGCCCAAATTCAGATAACTGTTTAATGAAAGGAGGAAATTCTAACAAAAAACAGATGTCAGGTGAAAAAGGGAGATCACTGGTAGCAGGCCTGACTAAGTGACTTCTATAGGCCATCATAATAAAGGCTCTAAAGTTGTGTTACAGTGGTGGGGAAGAGTAAAATGGAGAAGGCCTGGGGGTCATTGAATTCTTGGCCATATCCCATAATCAACAGAATGTATAACGGTGGCCAGCTGGGAGTAGCTGTAGCTCTGCCCTACTGGGCACATGCATCCTGGAAGAAGTTTTGGGTATCTGGTAATTTTATTTGTGAGACACATACTGGGGATTGAATGGAGTCAGGTTCCAATTGGGGATCACAGGATTTTACAACACTTTTGGCAGGTACTTGCAGCTTGACTGCATCCACAGAAGTGCTCACTTGATAGCTTTGTGGACGGGGCATGAAGCTGGAGTCCCGAGAAAAGGTGCACATTTCACAAAGTCAATGGCTGGAATTGGGTTCAAACCGGGAATGCTGCCTCAATAAACCACAGCACTTAACACTACACCATTGTGCTGCACTTTTATGAAATATATGCTAATTATAATGCAACTCATTTCCTGATTTTCTGTCCCCCTATCTAAAGTAAATGCGTTCCTGAAATGATACGTAACGGCAGCACCTATATATTTACAGAATGGATTTTCAGGTTTTTTTTCTGTCCTCTCTTCCCTCTACTTGTAGCTCACGTAACCTTCTTGAAGGATTGCTTTGCTTATTGTTAATTAGACAGCAGAAAAACAGCTTTCACAGTAAAGAATGTTGAATTTTAAGGAAAGATGTAGTTTAGTCTCTTAAACTGTTGCATCCGGTTTTTAGTTGATTGCAATTGGGCTATTAAGGACAGTTAGTATAAAAGGGCCATTTACATGGAGATGGAAAATAATAAGGACTATGACCTCTGGCTGCAGAAAATTACCACAGTGCTTTGGGAGTTTTCACATGTATGCATCATAATGCAAAACAAAACAAAAAAAGAGATTCCTTCAATCACTTTAAAGGCACCTCTGGGAATTCAAACATTTTTTTTTCCTTTAAGAAAGTGCGTAAACAACTGTTCAAAGGCAACATATTAAAAGTGGAATGCTGGGCCATCTGGAAGCAAAGCAAAAGAACTGTGAGGGCCTAAGGACATGACAAAGGGTAAAGGACTCAATATTTATACAGCTTAGATAGACAAGACATATGAAGATCCATGGAAAATGTACTTTAGGGTCTATTTTGTAATCTGCAGATAATATGTTGCCAAATGAAATGAAGACCTGGGATGCTTCTAAGGGATGATAATACAAGACAGAACATCCAAAGCCATGGATAGATGGTTTTAGAGTCATGAGATGCATTGTGGTCGGCAGAATAGCTATGAAGAAGAGATTGCAAAGGTCAACAGAGTGAGAGAACATTGTATCTTCATAAGTGGATAAACATCAGAGAGAGATACAACATGCATATGCACATTGTATAAAATATAACATAACGCTGTCAAACCCACCTAACCCAACTCAGGATTGCGGGTGGCTGTACCCACTTCTTATCCCACACTTGCAGCCTCTACTTAATTTCTTCTGAGAAGTTAGGTGATGACATTTTATTGACAGTCTTTACATCTCCATTTTAAAAGTAATGGACTTGTGCTTCTTGACAATCCCCAACCAAGCACTTTAATCTTCAGCTTTGTAATGGGAAAGCAAATCTGAACACCCCTCCTTCTGCACAGTTTTGTGACTAATGGCTTGCTTTTGTGACATCCAATGCGCATGCATATTTACAAATTTTAAGCAAGTGAGATATTTCAAATAAACCACAGAATACTCAGCAGACATCTCGGGGTACCACATAGATGAGATTTCTGCGCAGTGAGTGTGCCCTCCCTGGTCTCAAGTTGACTTGACTACCACTATGCTTGTTTTAGTATGAGACTGGACAAAGTAGTGGTGAACTCTTCACGTAGAATTCACTCCAAGACATTTGCATCTCTAAAAAAATCACACTATTTAGGTTGTTTGAATGCATGGCTTATGTGTTTTAATTCTTCAACATACTAGGAGCTAATTTCCTGAGGTGCCCAGATTGGCAGCAGGTCCTCAAGCAGCATGACTGAAGATAAACCACTAGGGGCCGTCACTGAGCCCCAAATCCCCAGACACAACTACACACAGACAATTTGGTTTCAAGCGAAGACATTTTTATCGAACAAACTACGTTTCCATAGGTCTTGTTTCCCCAATCACAACAACTTGCTTCCTCATTTTTCTACTCCTCCAGGTCAATGTTGTCTCCTTGCTCCCAACTCCGACTCCCCGAGAGAATAGAGGTGGTCCGTTATATGCTGGACACAGGAGCATTTCAGATATCAGGACCCTCCAAAGCAAGAAGCACTCCTGGGTCAGGCAGCAGCCTCGAAAAGTAGGGAGAACCCAAATTTGCTACTCCCCCTAGTGGCACCCACGGAAGCCAGTAGGGCTGTCCTCTGGCACTGCAACTTCCAACATGTCCTCCAAGCTAAGGAATGGGCATACTGGCCCAGGGATACCACCAACCAGTTTGTTGAGAGAACATGCAGTCTTGGGAGGCTGTGTCCCTCCATCCATCTGCTCTCCCAATGTCCCTCCCAGGTAAGGGGGTGGGCTTCATTCTAGCCCGGGAAACACCAGTGTCCATCACAGCCTAAAAGAGGCATTCAATGCTGATGGAATTTTTCACATTTTATTTCTATACAACACTGAATCACACTGGATTTAGTTTCGCTTTTTTTGACATTGATCAACAGAAAAAGACTCTTTAATGATGAGGTGAAAACAGATCTCTGCAAAGTGGTCAGAATTAATAACAAATGTAAAGCACAAATAAATTGATCATATAAGCAAGCATTCACTCCCCTCAAGTCAGAATTTAATAGATGCACGTTTGTCAGCCATGGCAGCCTTCAGTTTGTGTCCGCAGATCTCCATCAGCTTTACACGTCGGCCCTTTATTTTGTTTTAGTTTCCCCGGTCAGAGTGGTGGTGTGCTAATTGTATTTATTATTTTTGTATTTTAGTAAGTATTTGAAAATTTCCCAATCTTAGTTTTGTGACCTGAATTCTTAAAGCAATAACCACATGTCTTGATACTATATTTAAGAATGGTCACTTATGCTCAAAAACCCACATTTTCAGTTCACACAGCTTCAGTAGCTATATGGGTTATATCTTACACCATGGAAATAATTCAGCTGCAGACCATTTGCACCATTTAAATTCTTTTGGGCAACTGGGGACACAGCTGCACATGCTTTGCCCTCCGGTACTTTCCTTTTGGATGGATGGATATTTCCTTATCTCTGTCAGATGTTATTAACTACAATTTACCTCAATCTCCATTCATTTGTAAGCTGTTAGATACCTCCACAGGAGCTCTGAATCCACACTTATTTTGTGATATCGCTGAAAAACTCCTTCTGACCTCGCGAGGGAAGTCCCAAGATCAGCTCCCACATACTTCCAGTTTCACAGAGTAGCTAATTTGGACTAAAAATGCTTCTATTACAACTCCAAATTGGAGGTGGTCAGTCATAAAGATTTTGGAAGGGAAAGTGAATTGTCTTGTTGTTTTTGTTAGAAGTACCATCTAAATTTGAAAAACTATTGAGTGATTGATTTTTTTTAAATTTCGAAACTCATAAATCAGAGTTCTTTTGTACTTATATTAGAGTTTTTGTTTTGTGTAAGTTTTACTCCACATTTGAGCCTTGGATGGAGCTACTTTGGGCTTCTTTGGGCTTGAGAAGATGTGATTCAGACATGAACTGGGCTACCACTGGCTTCACAACATCCACAGGTGGAGCTTTGAGCAGAAGGCTTGAGGTCTCGCTTCAGATTTTCCTAAGGTTAGCCTTTATCACCTTGCTGGCTGAGCATTTTTTTTCCAGTATGCAGCATGTCCAGCAGCCTCATACTACATTATAAACCACTCATCTCAAAAAAGAAAGATTACCAGTATAATTAAGGTCACCACCAATGTCACTTATAACAGAAATAGAGCCTTATTCAGAAGGCAAAAATTCTCTCTTCCTTATCAGTTCCTCTTTCAGTAACTGTTGGCTACTTGTCGGGATCAGGTCTTCTCAGAGTTGGATTGTTTGGGAATTCAATACAGACTCTTCCATAACTTTAACTATAAAGTGATGCCAGAGGTCATATCTAAAATGGCTCTACAGTGCCAAGTACTTCATCGCTACTTCTAATACACTGTGGGTTGCAGACAAAGTCACAACCCTAGAACCTAGAAGCCACATCCCTAGCAACATAGGAAGTGCTCCAATGACAGCTCTCAAAATGGAGACGATAGAAGGACGTAAATAATGGTATTTAAGACATTAGAAAATACCAAATTCATTCACATGACAATGAGTTGGGGAATCGGTTGAAGTAGACCAGAAGGACTGTCAGAACAAGTGTTATAGTGATTACAAACTTGCACATAAGATTTTACGTCTCAATTCATTTAAGGCCAACAGAAATATTTCCTAATTAATTCAGTTGTGTTAGAAATGCCAGGAAGGTGTGAATCATGTCCCCAAAAATGTTTTCTTATCTGATTCAGGGACAAATTCAGGCCCTCTGGTATAGAACCTGGAAGATCTCCTTTGCCGTTTGGTTTAATTTTAGTTATAAGACCCAATCATCTATTATTAGAAATGACTGCTATAATATGTTCCTAAGGTATAATGCTCTGGTAACTTTTCAGAATCATTAAATTGTTTTGATACTTACCCCATGATCAATATGAAACAACAAAGTTAAATCTTCCACATGATGCCTCCCAATTTAACCGTGTAGCAATGAGGAAATACATTTTATCAGTCACCTTTCAATGAGACCATCATCAACAGAGCAGTTGGGAAATAGGCTCAAACTCTAATTATTTTAATAACATGAAAAGTATTACATTTTCAGCAGTCAAGGAGTTACAAAAATTTAATTGATTTGATATTGACAGGATGACATAAAACAACAGAGTGAATAGTTTAGCAACAATTCCTTACTTTTGTTTGTAGTCTGGAAAAACCAGCATACAAATGCCCTGAACTTTTACAATATGAACATTACAAACTTTTTTATGTATTAATATCCACTTTAGAACTTAATATACCCTTGATGGGGGCTTTTTGGTGACTTGCTCTTAATTTCTTCATCTGTACAGCCAGAGATAACATTTCATCATATAGACAAACATGTACAGTTGAATTAAGCCCATCAAAAAGTTCTGTAAGGTTCTTTTGTTCAATATCTTTTTAATCAAATGCTACATACTTGGGGTCCATTATAATTTTTTTCCAGAAGTGTTCAACCATCAATAAATAATTATGCAGCGTTTGTTATGCCGCGGGTTCACTGTTGTGTTGTATTTTGCTCTCTCCAGAGTTTCATCTTTTCATTCGGTTACTGTTGTATTCTCACAGAAACCCGTTTTAGACAACCGTGTCTTCCCAGAAGTGTTTAACATTCAATAAATAATTATGCATGACATTGAGCGTGTGTCTACCCGGCGTGGGAGGGTTGAAACCGTAGAATTCCCACTAAGTGCGACTCATATGCTCCCATTGCTTGCGTCCCAACCCTTTGTACACACCCCCCTCCAACCTCACTACTACTGTGGTCAGGTGTCTTGGTGGATTATATTTAGAAAATCAGCCAACGACTCAAGTGACGAGTTGAAGGTGGGCACATGAGTGGGCAGTACATACTGAATGAGAATTCAGCAGACTAGCATGATGGAGGGAGCTGAATGGACGTCTTTCTTCTCTCCTCCCGTTTCACACTCCATGCCATGCACCCCCATCCCTCCGTCTGGCAAGAGAAGGCGCGATTTCGGTCCACCAGTTTTCAGTCACGGACAATTGTGTGTTGGTTCGTTCTGTGCATTGTTACAATGTTGCTTTTCTTGCTGATTTATTACATTACCGATTTTTCAAATGTTAATTTTCTCCCAGTGCTTAAAAATGATTAAAAAACCGTCCTGATTATGCGGCGTATGGTACGCCGCGGGTTGGCTAGTAACATATATTATTGTTCAAAAATTAGAGGTAAAGGGATGGTGAAATAAACAAACAGACTGGGTCTGTCTGTTTTGCGGTTGCAGCACCGATCTGTTGTGGTGAACAAGGAGCTGAGTCAGAAGTCGAAGCTCACAGTTTATAAGTCAGTCTACATCTCTACACTCAGCTCTGGTCATGAGCTTTAGGTAATGACCACATAAATGAGATTGCAGGTACAAGCAGCAGAAATGAGCTTTCTATATAGGGTGGCTCTCCCTTAGAGATAGGGTGAGAAGCATAGACATCCAGGAGAGGCTTGGAGTAGAGCTATTGACCCTCTGCATTAAGAGGAGCCAAATGAGGTGGTACAGGCATCTGATACGGATGCCTCCTAGACACCTCCCTGTAGAAGTTTTATAGGCATAACCAGCTTTGAGAAGACCCTGGATAAGACAGAGGGCTTGCTGAGAGAATTATATCTCCTAAATGACATAGGAACGCCTTGGAATCCTACAGTATGAGTTGGCAGGTGTGGTTGGGGAAAAGGACATATGGGCCTCACTGCCAAGACTTTTGCCCCCGCGACCTGGCTTCAGATAAGCTGTGGAAAATGAATGAATAAATCTTTGACTACTAAGGAGAAGCAGGAATTATTTTTTGCATCAAATAAGATAATCATAACAGTCATGATATTGTGCTTGCTTCTGCATTAGATAACAGTTTGATAACATGCACTCTGACTAAGATGATACATTCTAATATCTCATTAAGCCACCAGGTATGACATGTAAATAGTGTTTACTATGGAATGAACCAGACCTGTTTGCCATGTGTGGGCGGCACGGTGGCGCAGTGGTAGCGCTGCTGCCTCGCAGTTAGGAGAACCGGGTTCACTTCCCGGGTCCTCCCTGCGTGGAGTTTGCATGTTCTCCCCGTGTCTGTGTGGGTTTCCTCCGGGCGCTCTGGTTTCCTCCCACGATCCAAAGACATGCAGGTTAGGTGGATTCTAAATTGGCCCTAGTGTGTGCTTGGTGTTTGTGTGTGTCCTGCGGTGGGTTGGCACCCTGCCCAGGATTGGTTCCTGCCTTGTGCCCTGTGTTGGCTGGGAATGGCTCCAGCAGACCCCCGTGACCCTGTGTTCGGATTCAGCGGGTTAGAAAATGGATGGATGGATGTTTGCCATGCACTAAACTTAAGTCTTCCACTAGCTCTTCCTGTCCATTCAATATGAGTGAGTTAGCAGTCTTCCCATCCTTTTTGACTTTTAACTTGAACTGAACATGAGCTCTCACAACACTTTTAGAATACTAACTTTCGTTTTTCTTGGAAATTGAAGCCCCCTCAATGGCTCTTCCCATTTGTGAACTAAACGGCTCCACCCATGTAATAGTGAAACAGGACTGTTTCCTATTCATCATCATTTACAGTTCTGCGCAATCCAGACTTTTCAAAGGAATTTATTCTGCAAACGGATGCGAGTGGTTACAGTTTAGGAGCTGTGCACTCGTGATGATTTGAGGGGGTTGAACACCCCATCACATTTCTCAGCAGAAAGCTGCTACCCAGGGTGTGTAATCATTCAACTATTGAAAAGGAATGATTGGCGATTGGGGCCCCTCCATTACTACTTCTGAGGACAGCGTTTTACCCTGGTGACTGAGCACACCCCGATTCAGTGGCTGCGCAAACAGAAGGATATGAACGCCTGGCTCACTCGGTGGTCTATTAGCTTGCAAGCTTTCGCTTTTGATGTTTGCCACCATCCCAGGGCTGCACACACCAATGCTGATGTTCACGCCCACCTTGCTGAGCCTGACTTGGACAGTTGCTTTGCCCACACCGGCGTGGACAAAGCTAAGGGCGGGGATGTGAGGTTTCTGAACTCTTTTAGGATCTCCCCAATGGGATGGCATGGTGAAGCATGCCTGCTGCGTCTGTGGAGGACTGCTTCTCCATTGCCGAGGCAAACACAGGTTCTCAGTGCAGTAGAATTGAGCCATAAAAACAACTACAAGCCAATCGAGATCGCACTATATGCACCTGTCGATCATGCAAGGGACATTATAAATGCTGGGAACAGTATAATTTGGCCACTGACCTGGCCCCAACTATACCCGTTTGCTGTGTCTTTGTAGAGGAGAGTGGTAGGTCCCGCTGCAATAAATAACCCTTGTGTTCCTTTTTCAAGTTTTCATGTTTTGGGGTGCAAGACAGGGACTCATGCGCCACAAAAGATTAGAGGATGATAGGCTGGAGAAGGCAAATGGCTCAGAGGAAATGAAAGATCTCCTTTATGAAAATAAAACACAGAGGCAACCAGAACCAAAGGGCAAAACAAAACACAAAGTCAAATGGGAAAAGAAGTCATTATGTGGAGATCAGATGGAGCTAAACTAGGCATTAATTTTCTTCTGAAACCACACTAAGCTCATTTTATTTTGAAGTGTGCTTTTTTGCAAATTATCCAAGGACAGTTAATGTGTTGTGCTCTGTCATTTTATATCTAAAGGTTGCGAGATGCTATGAACTATGCTTGTGGCAGTCACATGAAAGCAAATGGGAACCCATCATCAAAACAATACAGAACAAAATAGTATGAGTAAAGATAATGATAAAAGTAAAATTGACAGGGAAAATGATATAAGTATAAGAAAACAATAAAAGATCAGTTAAACAGGGGCATAAATGTAAACTTTGACACCATGACACTTTTGATTGCTCTCTTTAACCTGATTTCAGGAGTCATCATGTTTTGATATGAATTGCAATTCCACCTAAGACTCCTTTTTGCTTTGGATTAAATTTAAAACCCTCTCTGCTTTACTTGATTCCTCACTGTGGGATGAATTTGTGCCACAGTTATCCTTCAAGGCTATTCATTGGCTTATTCCAAGCTTCTGAGATGACCCCTGGTTAAAGACTATGGCATGAATTTGGCCTGCACTATAACTCCTTCAATCAGTTCACTGCATATTAAATTTGATGCCCTCGAAATTATTCTAATATGGTGATTTGGTCTAAATCATTCCACAGCTCATTTAGAGTCGAATTTGACCCATCCCTAATGATTATGTGATTGTTTCCAGTTGGATAAATTTAAACAGAAAGTATACTATGTGATTCTTCATATGTGATTGTTGATTGAGATGTACAGTCATGATGGCATTTGTGGTAAAATCCATTTCCCCTCAGCTAAACACCCTCCATTCTACCAGCCCATTCTTTTCTCTTCCTGAAATGGCTTCTTTTACTACACCCATTACACCCAGGAGACCTCTCAGTAGTTAATTCTGTAAACCTAGTGTTCCAGATGGCTTTCCTTCTCAGCTTTAACTGTACTAAGCTACTTAGAGGTGTAAATGGCAAGCATGCTGAATGTTAAGCCAAAACTCTGATGAAACCCAAGCGCTCCCTCTCAGGTTGCACTGTACGAGACAGCTGTAGGTCCTTAGCAGTGACCGGACCCTTCCGCCTTGTCATGATGTGATTAATGACCAGCATGCCTGCCACCATTTCCTTCTGCACGCCGCAGTTGTGGCTAGCCTGACACATAATGAGGCCTGGCAGACTTCTTGAGGACCTGCAGCTGCTCTGGGAAGGAGCCAAGCAAGATGGTCCACTAGCCTGCCTGATGATCTGCTGCTTTTCTGTGCTGGGCAAAAGAGTATTGCATACATTAAATGTAGGCCAACACAGGCAATATGCTCATATTCAATATAAATGAGACAGTGAACATATAGTGACAACCCATTTGGGGTCAGACTTGACGAAATTCAGGAGCTGTTAACTAAAACTGGGAAGTTATTTTTCCTGTGGCTTCCTCTGTACTTACATTTAGGAATGACTCTTCTCCTACACCAGCAGCAAAGCTTCTGTAAAAGGGAACCAAACCAGCACTCTGATAAAGCTAAGCCACTGAAACGCCACTATATCTACCCTGAATCCTCATCACTGGAATGTACGCTCCCCTGAGGAATACAAGTCCTTAGAGATGGCTTGTTAAACTCTATAGAACATCCGAGTACATTCTGGAAGAGTCACCCTTCAAGGCCGAGCCAGTCAATCCATTAGGTGACATAGGTTGCTGTCTAGGGCGCTTTCATTTGAGGGGCACCGTTTATGAAAGTTAAGGGGTGCTCACTCATGGTTATGTTTACAAAGGGGTGCTGTTTGTACTTCTGAAAGCACTAGCACTCCAGGCACTGAAGAGGACCCCACCAACTTGGTCATCAAACTGATGATACCGGGGGCCATTATCCACCGGACACTGCTTATAGATAGATAGATAGATAGATAGATAGATAGATAGATAGATAGATAGATAGATAGATAGATAGATAGATACTTTATAAATCCCAAGGGGAAATTCATATAATCCAGCAGCATCATACTGATACAAAAACAAAAGAACAATATTAAATGAAAGAGTAATAAAAATGCATGTTAAAACAGACAATAACTTTGAATAATGTTAGCATTTACTCCCCCAGGTGGAACTGAAGAGTCGCATTGTGTAGTGGAGGAAGGATCTCCTCAGTCTGTCAGTGGAACAGGACAGTGACAAAAGTCTGTCACTGAAGCTTCTGTGAAAGTCCGAGATTTACACTGTATATTCACAAAGGGACGCTATTGAAGGGGCTCCAGACACCAAGTGGGACAGCCCCTACCAAACACAGGTCATTGAAGTCTATTAATATTGAGTCCATCAACCCCACCTAGAGTTCCAAATGGGCATCGACCAGCACTGGTTCTAAGGATTGTCTGCTCGTACTGTCAAATGCATGTGTGTACCTGTTGCTTTTTTGTTTATTTATCTATTGTGTGATGTACTTCATTTATTTTGCTGTATTAATTGTCTACTATTTGTGGTGTACTACTGACGTAAAAGTGGAAGTACTGCGGGGGTGGTCGGCAAAAATTCCAGGATAATGTCTTTATTTTAAAACATACAACAATTCCCTTTTAGTCACCTAAAGAATACGCTCCTTGAGATGTAATCCACTTGTCCCAGCACTTTTCCCATTCCTGTACCCATGTTTAGAATCTCCTGTGTTTTTTTGTTTTTCTGCTTGGATTGCTAACATGGTAGTGAATCTTCTTTCCATCTGTCTCCATTTTAATTTCCAGAGCATATAGAAGAGACAGTGAGCGAGATCTGGACAATATGAGAAGCAAAAACCATATTGTTGTTGGTCAAAAACTCTTTGACTGACAACGTATTGTATGTAGGTGCACAGTCATGGTGACAATTCAAATTTTGGTTGTGCCACTTCTCTGTACATGTTTTCCTGATGCTTTCCCATAGTTGCCTCAGAAGTCCAATGTAATATTAATAATTAACAGTCCGTCCATTGGGAACAAACTCTATATGCAAAGTCAGTTAATGTTTTGAAAAACACAACCATCGTCTCATGTCACCTGCACAACTTTAGAATAAGCACCTGAAATCACCAAAAACACTCAATCAATTTCAGCACGATGCCACTCGGTGGACTGATTCACCAAACTGTAGGTATACGACGCCTAGCAGCATATTCGATAGTTACACACACTCACATGCTATTAATCAATTGAGGGAATTTTTGGATCATCCCTGTAAATATCTCACTGTACTCTGTGATAACACGACAAAAAGCTTGAAGTTATTACTTTGCAAGTGGAAACACGTCACAAGGAGATCTAGTCTAATGGGCCAAGATCTTTGTTAGTCACAACAGACAACCCATTTTAACATCGGCGTTCAGAAAAATGGCTGTCCTCACAGCTGGTCTATATACTGTATGCAGCGTGTATTGCAAGAAAATGTTTCATCTCTTACCATCGAGTGATTTCAGTACTATGAGATCATTGCAGTACAGGACACAACATTTGAGAATCAGCAAACAGCTGAAACTTCCATCCACTGCACACTGCGATAACAAATGAAACGCATAAACTTCCACATTCAGGTTTTCAGGAGCCTTTCTAACAACAAAGCTTTAGATTTGAATAACTTCACCAATTCTGGCAACTTTGCTCCCATATGCTTCCTCAAGCTCTTTTTTTCCCAGTCCTCTCTCATTTCTGGGAATCAATGAATGTTACAAGGGTTAATGCAAGGAGATGGACTTCAGGGGGAGGTGGGATTTGCACATGGAAGTTGTTTCCCAGCCTGTCAGAGCTGTCAGGCTGTGATTAATGGCTGCAAGTCTCCAAATAGTCTTTATTGCCAGTTTGGTATTGTTAGAACTGACAGCTGATGAGGTTAGACATACTTTGAAGCAAGCACTTACCAGGCTTTCAGTTTTTAGTCCCGGCTCTTTAGCAGCCCCGCTATGAAGTGGATCCTGAAATGTGATCGCCTCTGATAAATCTGTATTAGCGGAAGAAAACAAAGATAGACCGGCAGGGTTTGAAATAGACAGGGATGGGTGCGGTGGAATGCAGGTCTGACACTAATATTCGGACTGGCTTTAGAGAGAACACGATTAAGTTTACTTCTCTCTTCTACTCACTGCCACTCCTTTTAAAAAATAAGGATCTCAGAGCACATCGTGTAAGACCGGTTTTGAGTTTGTCCAAATCTCTTCCTATATTTAGCCCTGTTAATTGCACACAATAGTTTTTGTTGGCCTCTTTACTGTTTAAAGGATTCCAAACAGGCATTGTACCAGACAAATAATTGCCATTAAAAAAAAAAAAAAAATCTCTTTCACTCTCCTGTCTGGGAGGCATTATTTATAGTCTGTCAGCAGTGTACAGTAGTTTTCTGTATACAAAATATGTGAGATGCTATTGTGGCTCATATATATTTTAAGGAGGATTTAAATAATTGGTCTTGATAAAGTGAACTGCAGAAAGTAATCTGCTGTTCCTGTTATTCATTGATTTCATGTACTGCAGCAGGTTTTGAAATCTAAGTGTAACTTTATTTTCCAGTCCGTGTGGCTGTCTCTATCTTTTACATATCATAGAACTTGATTTCTGTTATTTAGATAGAGAAAAGTCAAGCAAAATGACACCTTTTATTGGCTAACTAAAAAGATTGCAATATGCAAGCTTTCGAAGCAACTCAGGCCCCTTCTTCAGGCAAAATGTAAATGATTACATCTTGCCTGAAGAAGGGGCCTGAGTTGCCTTGAAAGGTTGCATATTGTAATCTTTTTAGTTAGCCAATAAAAGGTGCCATTTTGCTTGGCTTTTCTCTACATTCATAATGGCTAACACTGTACAACACCCTGTTATTTAGATATAATTTCTATTCTTATTAGAACGGCTCTAATGGAGTATTTGACAGATGAAAATGTACATATTTGTTAAATATTCAAATTAACTAGAGATGGGGAGCTTTTCAAAGTAGTTTATTGGTTTCAATTAACCTTATTGAATCATACTGTATGTATATGACCTTAACTGGTCTTAGGATATAAATATACCAAAATATAAAACGTCAGAGATGTGATATGCCTTAGGAAGCCCCAGCTCTCTCATGATGCTCATCAGATTATGTTTTTCTCGCTCATATAAGTACACTGGATGAGCAATACTTTATAATAGATTTACAAAAATGTCTCTCAGTTTTTTAAGATGATTTGGCCATTAAAAAAGGGAAACAACTTCCAAGCATATCAGTTCAAGTGGTGCCATGAAGTATTTCTGACATGCACATTTCTGTTTTTAATTTTAGAATATTAGAACTTCGCAACACCATATTGCTCAATCAAGAAATAAGATGACAAACATACAATTTGCTTCAAAATCAATCCAGAGAAACAAAGGAAAAAAATTTAAAGAAAAACACATTACAAGACTCATCCCACACCCTGATAATAATCTTCTTCTTTCGGCTGCTCCCATTAGGGGTTTCCACAGCAGATCATCACCCTGATAATAATAATAATAATAATAATAATAATAATAATAATAATAATAACTAGCCAACCCGAGGCGTACCATACGCCGCATAATCAAGCCGGTTTTTAATGATTTATATAGTACCTTTTCCATGCTCAAAATGTTTCACAGAAATTCAAAATGAATAACAGGGCATATACAACATTGGGTTCAAATGACATCTGCATAAAACACTAAATAAAGATAAATACAGGAAACACAAAATTTTGAATTAGAATAAGAGACGATAAACTAGAATAAAAACATAAAATATAGAAAATACTACAGGAGAAGCCTGAAGAGATAACACAAATTGTAATATGCAAATCCTCCTGGGTGTCTGGACAGAGTGGGTGAACTGAAAGAAGGCTCAGAAAGTCAGGGTAGGTTAGATGCCTTCCTTTTTTCTTTTTTGAAAGAATGAATAGTGTCGGCTGATTTCCTTAATTTAGGGAGGTCATTCCAAAGTCTGGGCGTTATAGAATTGATGGCTGTCAGCCATAGAGTGCAGGTGAGTTTGAAGCACAATGAGATGAACAGGATCGGTGGACCTTAGTGGAAGAACAGGAGCATAGAGATGGAGTAGGTTAACAATGTAGTCCAAGGCAAAGCCATTTTAAAGTTTTATAGATTATTGATAGAATTTTATATTCAGTCCTGTAAGACACTGGAAGCCAGTGAAGGCAGAGCGGGGTGAATGTGAGGTGATTGCTGTTGCAAGTCTCTGTAAGGACTCTTGCAGCACAATTTTGAACCAAATAGAGCTGTGATGACAGATTAGAAGGGGAGTTACAATAGTCGATGTGGGATGTAATAAAAGCAACAACAGAAATGGAGAGGAATGAATGGGATATATTACAGAGGTGGAAGTAAGAAAGCTTCTTAATGTGAATTATGTGTATGGAATAAGAAAGGAAGATATCAAACTTTACAATAAGATTCCTAGCAGAGGAAAGAGTTCTGATGATATCATCACTGAGAGTGACTGAGAAGGAGCTCATGTTCTTAAGCTGAGCTTTAATGCTAATTAGCATGACTTCAGTTTTGTTGCAGCTTAATTTTAAACAGTTATATTCCATCCACTGCAGTGGGCTGATGCCCTGCCCAGGGTTTGTTTCCTGCCTTGCACCCTGTGTTGGCTGGGATTGGCTCCGGCAGACATCCATGACCCTGTAGTTAGGATATAGTGGGTTGGATAATGGATGGATGGATATTCCATCCAAGATTTCATTCACTGAAGCAAATTGAGAGCTGAGAAAACTGTGAGAAACTTTCATTTTTATGAACTACATCCGAGCATTATCTGCAAAAAAATGGTAACCCAGTCGAAGCACTTTGAGCTACATTATTTGTATGAAAATGTGCTATATAAATAAATGTTGTTGTTGTTGAAAGATAAAAATAGGGCCAAGGGGAAACATGTAAATACAGAAGAGCAGAGGGCCGAGCACAGAGCCCTGAGGGACTCCTTGTATGACTGGCACTGAGCTGGACCTGCTGTTGCCAAGACTAATAAACTTTATCAGTCACATAGGACCTTAATGACTGGAGGGCATGGTCAGAGATACCCAGTATGCTCTCCACTATGGACAGTAGAATGTCATGTCTGACAGTGTCAAATGCTACACTGAGGTCTAACAGAATTAATATGCTGCTTTGTCCAGAGTCTGCTGCCATAAGCAAATCATTAGTTACGCAAATCAGAGCAGTTCCACAGCTGTGCTGTGCCCTGAAGCCAGACTGAAAGGGTTTCATCAGCTTATTCCAAGTTAATTAAACGGAGAGTTAGGAGGCCTCACTGAGGAACATTTGACAAAAAAGGTAAGTGAGAGAGAGGTTAGGAGCACACGCTGATACAGCGCATTGCCACAATCACCCACCCAACCACCACATGACAAACCAACTCTGGATCGCAGATTAGGACCCAAGTGCAGCCATACAACGGGTGACACCTCAGCACCACACTAGTTCAGGTGATATCGAACAGTGTCAGGTGTTTTTATGGTGAGAGACAGGCTGAAAATTGTTCAGATTGTGAGCAGCAAGACCAGACCTTCAGCTGAATTATGGAATGATTTGACGCATATTGAACTTGAGTGTATTTTATATATGGCTGAGTTCCACTCCTTTTCTGAGATGCTAATTGAAAGGCTCCCACCATTCCCTAGGATCATTAAAAGAAATGGTCTTTGAAATATTTTGATACATTGTTCAGATGGACATTTCTAACTGTGTTCTCCATTTGAAACTTGTTTTTAAGCACTAAAATCTGTTCATTTGTTTGTATCCCCTGTATGATGACAAGCCTATGGACTCAGGTAAGAAGCTACTGGCAGCTCAAATATATTAAGTGGAAGATTTAAATATTGCAATGTGATTGACAAAGTGAACTGTATCAAGTAATCTGCTGTTCCTATTTGCTATAAAAAAGAAACTACCAATTCTCTCCTGATTTGATCAAAATTCCTGTTAGCTTTAGATCACATTTTAAAAAACCCAAGAGGAGACCATGCAACTCAGCGATTCATTTGATTTAGATGATACTTAGTTGTAGCTGGTTCAGCGTTGTGCTCCTAGGCTCTCGCTCTCTCTAATTTGTATCAATACCTCATATAGATTTTTTTTAAAGTTTCCACTTAAGCTACATGACAAAAAGAAAACAAAAAGTCACTCATGCCTGGGGCCAACAGGGGAAGTGCAGATATTTGAACAACAGAATCAAAAGCAGGAGACATGGGGTCACAGTGCGGTTGCTGTTAAATGACACAATGACAATGCAGGAACACTGCAATATCATTTTCACAGAAAAACACTTTTTTAAAAATTTGCAAATTCATCCATTCACTGAGTGAGGAATCTAACTTGCCTTGCTTTTTAGAGCAACAGACGAGCTGTGTAGATGACAGAGGCCACCTTTGAGCCATTGCCAAATCTGGAATAATTACAAGAAGGGGGAAAATACTTACAATAGTAGATTTACTAGGACTACACACAATACGAGGTAGACAAAAGAAAATAGTAAAACAGTAGTTTGATTTGTGATTAGAAAAATAACCCTCTGTCATCTTCATCTCTCTCTTTCTTTATTCTAGACTTTGTTTCTTCCTCCTCCTACTCCTTATAACAATCAAGCCATTTCACCAGCTCATCTCCTGACTCCAAACTCAACTTCCCAGTGTAGAAGAGGTCACTTCTAGAGCAAGTAAAAGTAGTTTCAGAAAAGTGCCTTGGAAGCCCTGGCACTCTCTCTCTCTCTCTCTCTCTCTCTCTCTCAGCCTCTCTCTAGTAGCTTCAGATTCTCCTGTAATCTTGTGATCCAGCTCTTTAATGCCCTCACCAGGCAGTCTATCCTCCTCTATGCATTGGAGGTGCCTACATAATGACTAGAAATCCCCTTGCTGCTTTTCCATCCAGAAATAGACTGGTGTCTTGTTTGATCAGGGAAGCTTGTCAGGGAATGCTTGGTATGTGCACTCTCTTATGGTGCCCTCAAGTATAATAATATTAGCTTTTATGCACATGTGTTTGTGTATTTTGGTGTTTTAGGACCTGCATATCATGTTTCAGTTGTTTATTTTTTATTTTGATCTTGTACTGTAAAGTTGATTCTATTTAACGTTTTCACTGTTTATGTGATATAGTTGGGATGTGTTACATGATCTCAATCATTGCATTACTGATGTTGCACTGGTAACGTTATACATATGTGACAGTGTCAGTATTCATTGTGCCTCAGTGGAGAAAAAAATGTTCAGTTTATGATAGTTTATTTCTGAGTAGGCCCTAGTGCTAGGTTAATTTTTGGTTTTCCGACTCTCAAATTATGACTTTGATTTTTGTTTTTGCTGTTTGGTTTTAATCCTTGGCTAACATTTTCCTGGTCCAGTTTTCACTTTCTGACTATAACATTCTTTCTCATTTCTGGCTACGTCTTGTTTCGTTTATCATCTCCTGGGGCCTCATGTATAAATAGTGCATACGCACAAAAACGTTGCGTACGCCCATTTCCACGCTCACTTCGAGATGTATAAAAACCAAACTTGCCATATAGCCACACACATTTTCACAGCAGGCTCCCCCCTTGCATACGTATGTTTCTGCTCGGTTTTGCAAACTGGCGGCACCCAACACCAAAGTAGTGCTACTGTTTCTGTGGTCTACTTTCTTTTTTAGATTCACATCTATGATGCGGGTTTTATCAAATACACTGAAATTGCATATCGCTTACAAATTTAATTCACTTGGTTGTAATCATTCTGTAACAATATAATGGTGCATAGAATGGTCAAACTTTTCCAACTACCATGGCTGCTTTAGTGTTATTAGAAGACATCACAAATGGAAGAATTAGAGAGTGCATAATTACAGATGATTACAACTGGCTGCTGAGTCGATTTTGATTTCCAAGAGCTATCCTCTTGGAGTTGTGTGCTGAACTGGCTCCAGGCTTTACAAAGGCAAACTTTGAGGAATTGTGCGCTACCTGCTCCTTTGCCAGATCTCTCCACTCTCGTTTTTTTAGCCCCAGGATCTATTCAGCTTGAACTTGCTGACCTATCAGGTATTTACCCACTTGTCATCCAGATAGGTAAGATTTCCTTACACTGTGGTTGAACTGCGAAATATCTAAGTGCAATTCGCAGCAACATTCAATTTTCCTTATGTAATCGGAGCGGTTAACTGCATGCATATGGCTATTGCAATGGCGCTGGACAAGTTATATCAGGCAGGGATGAATCACCAAAAGAATGAGCTGACTTAACATCATACTGTATATAGCAATGAAAATGGCAGCTCTGCACTATCACAGGTGTTTTTTCCAACTAGTGTGGCAAAAGGCAAACAGTCCTTTTAAGGATAATGAGTCACCTCAAAGTAAAGAGCAGAGAATAGGTCCATTGTGATGCTTTGTGCATCGTACGCTATTAAAGCACCTTGTGTGAATAGAAAGCATTTGAACTTTATTGATATGCTGCTCAGAAAGTGTGTCGCAGTGTGCAAGCATGTACCTGAAGAGATGCGATATGATGAACCTGACCCTGACCCACCAAACGATCAGCCAGATCGGTCAGTGTTACCACTTCGTTTGAATGTAATTAGCAGAATGTAAAAACAGGCAATCCGATGCAGCATTTTTTTTAATCAATTCATTTAATTTGTGGTCAATGTCACATAGTACAGCCCTTATATTCCTTAGTTCATTGGTAACATCTCTTACAGCATCCACTATTTTATTTTGTGACTCCTGAACAGTCCGTCAGCACACAGCCAGATGGCCTCCCAGAGGTTTCCGAGGCAGAGGTGTGTGTGTAGCCAGCATCCGAAAACGTACTCGGCACAGCAGCACTATCACCACCTGACCATCACACGGGGGTCAATTTTTGTAATGCTGTCTGAAACAGAATAAACAGACGGTGAGCTGCAACTTGCATTTTCACATCGACTGTGATATCTCACCACTTCTTTTTTCTTTCAGGCACTGTGCAACTTTCTGAACTTGAACTATGAAGTGTCTCCACCACGCTTTTGTTTCTTATACCACTGCATAAGCCAACAAATAGTTATGTTTTTCCTTACCTTCACTTCACATTCGCTGAAATTCTTCTATTTTTCACATGCCTTTTCCATTGTTTTTTAACCAAACACAGAATGGAAGGATGATAATTTTGATTTATTTGGATATTAAAATATGCAAAATTCTGGAAGGAGTCAGGGTGGGGCTGTAGGCACATGCACATGCGTTAAACTTTATATCTGTTGGGATTTGTAAAGGTGAAGTTAATGAAACTTGGCGTGCGCAGAGATTTATGCATCTGGATTAATTTGTGCATACGCACCATTTACACTTTTGTCCGTAGACCATTTTTTATTGAGAATTCTATGCATGCCGTTATACATGTGGCCCCTGGTCTTTTTCTGCTTGACATATTTCTCGGAGTTCCTTAACACCCAGGGCTCACTACTTCAGTGTTTATTAGTGTCACTTTAAATGCTGACTCTGGCAGATATGGTTAGAAAACTTGATATCTGCATTCAGTCATATGCATATGTTAAAAAGCCATACTGTATTTCTTTCTATCATAACAAATTATATTTATCCTATTCTGTCTATAATTAATAGTATCAATGAATTAAAAGACTGGATGAGCAATAATGGCTTATCACTGAATACAGAAAAGACATGTTATTAATTGGTATGGCTGACACAAACAGAAATATTTAGGAGGCCTAAATATTCATTTTACTGAAATGGCATAGGACTGACACAAACACAAATATTTAGGAGGCCTAAATATTCATTTTACTGAAATGGCATAGAATTTAGATATTATCATTGACACCAGTGTATTTGTTACCATACATTACTGCTTTTTCTGCTTAAACATTAGGACACCAGAGATGTTAATTTATTTAAAGTACAATGGACAACTGTAGTGCATTATTCACAAGCAGTCCAAATTGTTCTCTTTGTACCTTTTGGCTAATTCAAAATGCAGCTGCATTTACTAGAAATATGAAGTACAGCCACTTACGTCCTGTTCTCGAGTCTTTATGGTGACATCCAGTTAAGTTTAGCACTGATAGCTTCATAAATATAAAGATTTAGAGGGCCCGGCCCTACTAAAATTGCCAATATATACCTAAAATGCATGCACTATAATATCAATGTAGCTGCGTTTTCCCAAAATTACCAAAGTTCAGCAGCTTCAACTCAAAAATGGGATTCAACAAAAGCCTGACGCGCAGAAATGATTCCACAGACAAATATCTTCGTTTTTAAAAGTTTAGTTAAAAGTTTCAAAGTAAAACAGTTCACACAAAAAAGGAAAATTAAAATGGCAAAAAGGTTATAATTAATGTTAAGAAAAGTTCCTTTTCTAAGCTTAATCTTGTTGCGTCTCAAATCGTTACTATTTACTGTACTTAACATTTCTGAACCATTTCAAAACGGTCATCAAACTGTATGCTTATCCCATTTCTAAGCTTAAAATGGGTCTTTCAAGTCCCTCTTTACTGGGACCTGTTCCAAACAAACTGAGCTTATTACCACTATACTCAGTTATAGTAAGAAAGTTCTATCTCTTGTTAACTTATAGGGGGAAAAGACTATACCATAAGCTATGACTATGAAAGACATTTATATTCTATTCACATTAAGCAAACAACAATATGAGTTTAACTCAAAACTTTAACTTTCTAAGATTGGCTCCTACATTTCTGGCCCTTAATTGGCTATGCAGGAGTGGAGACAATTACTTTATTTTACTTCAATATGAGCCAATTACTTTTATATTAACTATTCTTTTCAAATCATTAGCAATAACACTGCAAACAATCATTTTAAAAAATTTCATATTTCAAACATTAGCTGTTTCTTGAAGCAGGCACAGTTTATTCACGGGTCTGTCCAGTGTGCTGGTTTTGGTCTGCACACAATCTCTTCTGACTGCACCTTTGGTATCTGGCATTGTCTTCATGACTTGACCCATTACCCAGGAATTGCGAGGTGTAGCTTTATCTACAATTAGAACAACGTCCCCTGGTTCAAAATTTCTTCTTGGTGCAAGCCATTTTTGACGTTTTGAAGTATTGGCAAATACTCTTTTGTCCATCTTTTCCAAAACAAATCAGCCATGTATTGAATTTGTTTCCAGCGTCTTCTTGGGTATGGTTCATTTTCTGAAATGAGTTTAGGTGGTATTTCAGGTTTTGTCTTCAATAATAACAAGTGATTGGGTGTGAGTGGTTCCAAATCATTTGGGTCATCTGATGTCTTCGTAAGGGGTCTGTTATTGAGTATTGATTCTACTCTACACATCATTGTAGGAAGGTTTTCATCATCGAGTGTTTGTTGGTTTAGTGTTGAATTTAAAATCTTTCTTATGCTTCTGATTTGTCTTTCCCACACTCCACCTTGGTGAGAGGCTGATGGTGGATTAAAATCCATTTGATTTGTTCTTGCATCATAATGTCACTGATTTTTTTGTGTTCCAATTTTTTAATAGCTTCTCGTAGCTCTCTTTCTGCTCCAACAAAATTTGTTCCATTGTCTGAGCGCATGATTTTAACTTGTCCTCTTCTAAATCAGAGTATGGCTTGGATATAAGAATCAATGTCTAAGCTATGTGCGATCTCAATGCACGCAGCTCTGGTTGTTAGACATGTGAAGATTACTCTGTATCTCTTGACCAGACTTCTTCCTCTTTTGACTAGGAAGGGGCCAAAATAATCAACTCCAACATTAGTGAACGGTGGTTGGTTTGATGCTAGGCGATCTTCTGGCAAATCTGCCATTTTTTGCTCACCTGCTTTCGCATTGTATCTTCTGCATGTTGTGCACTTTGAAATTATTTTCTGATAGCTGAATTTGCTTGAGGTATCCAGTATTTCTGGCGTAATTGTGCGAGCACATATTGCCCACAATGTCCGACGCGTTTATGAATGTGTTGCAATATGAGAGTAGCAATATGTGAATGCTTGTGTAAGATTGCAGGATGTTTAGCTTCTTCGGGCATTGCAGCTTTACAGAGTCTTCCTCCAACTCTTAGTATTCCATCTTGTATGATCGGGTCAAGTTTATAGATTTGACTGTTCTTTTTAACACAAGACTTTTTCTTTAGAGCTTTTAATTCTTCTGGAAATTCTTGCTGTTGACTTAGACGAATGAGCTCCGTTTCAGCTTTAACTAAGTCATCTAGAGAAATTGGACTTGGTTTTAAAGTCTGTCTGTACCTTTTCATGTGCTTTGTGATGAGTGATTTTGTTCTTTGGATTACCTTTAGTCTGACTGGCTTCTAGTTGAAATGTTTTTCTTTCATTTCTTAAGTGCAACAGTATGTCTTTAAACTTGAGGAACCAAGCCACTGCTTTCTTCAAGCGATGCCAATCTGAAAAGTAAGTGATTAGTTTGTTGATGGGTTCAGTTGCCTCCTCTATTCTTGTCATGTTAAGTGCACAAGTTTTAACTTCTGGATCATCATCAAAAAGTGAATCGTTCAGTTGATCTGGTCTTTTTGGCCACTCACATTCTGGTGCTTTTGAGAATGTTTTCTATGCTTAGACCTCTAGAAGCTTGATCAGCGGATTAAGGACAGATGTGACATACCTCCACTGTGAAGGTTGTGAATGATCTCTGATCACGGAGATTCTGTTGGCAACAAAGGTCTTGAATCGAGTGCTTTCATTTGAATGTATTTTAGCACCGTGGTGCTGTCAGTCCAAAATGTAGATTCTTGTAAGGGCATTTGAAGCTCACCTTTAAGCATTTTGTCCATTTTAACTGCCACAATGACTGCTGTCAGCTCCATTCTTGGAATCGTGACCTGCTTCAATGGTGCAACTCTTGACTTGCCCATCAGGAATGAACAATGCTTTTTGCCCTCTTCATTGGTTAAGACAAGGTAAGTGACAGTGCCATATCCATCTTCACTAGCATCTGCAAAATGGTGCATTTGTGCTGTCTTTATGGTTCCAAACCCAGTAGGTTTGAAGCATCTGTTCACTTTATAGTCTGTAAGTAACTTCAAATCATCCATCCATTTTTCCATTTCTGAATGTGTTTGACTTCTACTTTCTCATCCCACCCAAATTTCTCTTTGCATAAGTCTCTTAGAATAAGCTTTGCTGGCAGTAAAGAGGATGCTAGAAAACCAAGTGGATCATAGACTGAGCTAACAACAGACAGAATACCACGCCTTGTAGCGGCTTGTTTGTAACTTAATCTGAAATTTGAAACTGTCAGTTTCTGTGCACCACTGGATGCCCAGGGCACGCTCTGTGGGAAGGAGACTGTGGCTCAAATCTAAGTCCTTTTGTTCATGAGCTCTGTCTTCTTCAGGTATGGACAATAAAACTGCTCTGTTGTTACTCACCCACTTAGTCAAATGGAATCCCCCTTTGAGGCATAGAGCTTGGAGGTCCTTTGCCAGCTTTATTGCTTGTTCTTCTGTTGTCACTGACCTTAAACAGTCATCCACGTAGAAGTTGTTGAGAACGGTGTGAACAGCTTCCTCAGGAAATGTATCTCTGGCATCTTCGGCTGTTCTACAAAGCATAAGAAGCACAACTGGGTGAAGAAGTAGCACAAAAAGATGTACTGTCATTTTGAATTCTTCTAGGTCTTTACTTAGATTACCTTCAGGCCACCATAGAAAACGTAAAAGATCTGTGTCTTTGTCTGGTATCTTAACTTGGTAGAACATTGACTTAATGTCTGCCATTAAGGCTACTGGCTCCTTTCTGAATCTTGTAAGGACGCCAATGAGTGTGTTAGTTAGGTCAGGGCCTTTTAGTAATTGTTCATTAAGTGAAATCCCCTGGTAGGTGGCAGTGCAGTCAAAGACTACTCGAATCTTATTTTTCTTTGGATGATACACACCGTGATGTGGGATGTACCACACTCTACCTTCATTGCAATTCAGGCTTTCTTTGAGTACTTTAACAGCATAACCATTGTCTATAATGTCTTTCATGAAGGCTTTATAGTCTTCGTGGAAACCTGAATTTTTGCTCAATTTTCTTTTGAGTCCAATAGCACGCTGTTCAGCAATACAGCGGTTATTCGGCATTTTAAGTGTTTCATCCTTCAAAGGCAAATTTAAACAATAGTGGCCACCTACCAGTCTTGCAGATTCTGAAGCTATGCGCATGAACTTGATGTCCTCTTGCGACATTTCTTTTTTTTTCTTCACAGTTGCACTCTGGAAAATCTGTGTTATACTGTTGCAGCAACATATCTTCAATCTCTGTTGTTGACACACGATTGATTGAATGTTTAGGTGTCTTACCACTTTGTTTTGCGAGGTCATCTATCTCTTTGTATGGACCACCAACTACCCATCCAAGTGCAGTCTTCATGGCGTGAGGTCCACCTCCTTGGCTAGGTATGATTCGTGACTGCTTGAAGATTTCTGGATAGTTGATTCCTATTAAAAGATCAACTTCAGAGTCAATATGAGACAGACGTACCTCTTTAAGATATGCCCACTTATCGATATCTTCTTGTAGTGGAATACTTTCTCTGTTCACTGGAATGGAGACCTGTGTGAAGACCTTTGGCAAATCAATATATTCATCATCATTGAGACCACAGACTTGTAAATCTGATAAAACAGAACATTGGGTTAGCATTTTTGAATCATCATCGTAATTACTCATAGTTTTGAGGAATACTTGCGTCCTTCTCCCTTGAAGGCTCAATTGTCTCTGGAGCCTTTCAGTGCAAATTGTTACTGTACTGCCGAGGTCTATAAAGGCGTATGTTTCTACATACCTTTCACTTTTCTTGGATTTTACCTTAACAGGAACTACTTGCAGTGCGCATTCTTCTCCTGCCGCTGTAAAGGTACAAGTTCCAGTCTCGGTTTCCGTTTCAGTAGATGTTGCCACACTAGCCGTAGCTTTAAATACTGTTCTACTGTCCCCTTGAATGTGCAGGATATCTGGGTGCAGTAAGGAACATGTCTGACATTTCATTCTCTCTTTACAATTCTTACTTAGATGACTCTGTTTGAGACAGCGAAAACATAAACCTTTAGATTTTAAAAAGTCAATTCTTTCTTTATGTGGCAATTCTTTCATTTTTCTACATTCGGCGAGAATATGCTGATCACTGCAAAATGCACAAGGTTTTTTTAAATGCAAATGTATCGTTAACAGTATTTTTGACAGAGATTTCTTGAGTCTCCTTTTCGGCTTCATCAGAAATATTGGTGGTGAAAATACTTATTTCTGTCCGTACTTCTGAGTAGACTTACTTTTGTCAGTTTTTTCTTTTTTCTCTACGTCGCCATAAACGGGATGCATACATTTCTTAGCTTCTTTATGTAAAAAGACAGTTAAATCGTGAATGTCGATCTCTCTATCTTCTTCATCTTCAATTTCGTAAGCTACGTCTCGCCACCTATATCGTATATAACATGGGAGCTTTGCGAGAATAGTGCGGATGTTTTCATTGCTATTGAATGCTGCTCGATTTCTAGTTTTAGTCATGGAGTCCTTACAGTTATCAAGAAATGCTGCATAATCTCTCAAGGCTTCCCCATCATTTTGTTTTATTTGAGGCCACTTCAAAGCTTTGTTTATGTATGTATCTATTACGAACGCTTGGTTGCCATAGTAACTTTCAAGCTGTTTTCTAGCCTTTTCATATCCTTCATCTGGTGGCAATCGCGTACACCCTTCAATCATTTCTTGGGCTGGTCCTCTTGTATATTGGATCAAATAATCCAATTTATCTTGAGGGTCTGTTAATATATTACCTACAGCATGATCGAAAGTTCTGATAAATTTTGCGTAAGTCAGCGGGTCACCTGAAAATAAAGGGACCTGTCTATGCGGTACCTGTCCACGCGGTGCTGGAGATGCTGGATGTACTGGAGAAGGTGTTATCCTTTGATCAGCTATCGATTTAGTCATTTCAATAATTGCTTTATGGCATTCAAGTTGACCCTTTTGATATTCGGCTTGATTCCGCGCTAACACATTTAGTATATCATTTGCAGAGCTCTGAGTGTCGGTTTGTTCCTGCTTTTCTACTTTATCTTTAAGTTCATGTAGCGTTTGTAGAATACTATCAAGTGTCGATTGTTCAATCAACACTGCTGTAGAAGATGACAATGCGGCTGCGGTTTTCTGGGCTAAAGAATCAAGTTTAATATCAAGGGCATGCTTTAACTGAGGAGATGTCTTTCGTGTTTTTGACGTTGAACGAACCCGTTCTTGTAATTGCATCTCTTCGAATTGGTTAACTAGTTGTTCATCAGCTTTATGTGCTAACAGTCTATTTGCGTCTTTCAGCCATGCCGTTGTAGCGACAGCAAATTCATTCCATTTCTTAGAGCTTTCCGCGAATGTCATTTTATGTTTCTTACTCGCTCCTTTTTTAATTAACTCGGATAGAAGCCTTTTATGTAGATCCTCTATCTCACTGTGCGTCTCACAAAAGATTCCAAGCATTTGCGCTACTTCTATAAGATTTTCTTTAGTATCTTTAAGGCTGTCAATTTCAGTCATAAGCACGGAAAGCTGATCTTTCCTTCTACTTATATGATCTTTAAGATCTCCAATTACATTCTCTGGCTTTGAGTCCGCACTCAAATCACTCCCGACTTCACTTGAGCGATGCTTAGACGTTGCCATTACAGCAGCTCGAGTAACTGACAGCACGTTTCCTGACAGCAACAAATGTCAGAGTCGAACACTGACAACAGGCGGCTTCCTTACAGCGAGGCTTCCATGACTCAGGAAAAAGCACAACCAATCATCCACAATGTCTTTTATAATATCACAGTCTCTCAAATCATCTCAAGGTACGGCGACCTTGCCTTCATTTACGGTCATGCGAAGGTAGTAGATAAGAGCACAGTACCTTCTGAATGATTCAGTTCTTTTTCTTCATTGACGAGTTTTGGAGCAGAAGTGTCCTCCGTTCTGGTGGTAGATTCCAATTCACGTTCAAACCCTTCAGATGGCAAAGTTTTCTGACGAAAATGTAGCTGCATTTTCCCAAAATTAACAAAGTTCAGCAGCTTCAACTCAAAAATGGGATTCAACAAAAGCCTGAGGTGCAGAAATGATTCCACAGACAAATATCTTCGTTTTTAAAAGTTTAAAGTTTCAAAGTAAAACAGTTCACACAAAAAAAGGAAAATTAAAATGGCAAAAAGGTTAAAATTAATGTTAAGCAAAGTTCAATTCTAAGCTTAATCTTGTTGCATCTCAAATCGTTACTATTTACTTAACATTTCTGAACCATTTCAAAACGGTCAGAAAACTGTATGCTTATCCCATTTCTAAGCTTAAAATGGATCTTTCAAGTCCCTCTTTACTGGGACCTGTTTCAAACAAACTGAGCTTATTATCACACTGTATCTCAGTTATAGTAAGAAGGTTCTATCTCTTGTTAACTATAGGGGGAAAAGACTATACCATAAGTTATGACTATGAAAGACATTTATATTCTATTCAAATTAAGCAAACAACAATATGAGTTTAACTCAAAACTTTAACTTTCTAAGATTGACTCTTACAATCAAGATACTGATCATCTAAAGATTTTTAAAAAAATTTTAAGATTAAAACAAGGACTGCTAGATTGTAATTCTACATTATAATTCATAGATATTTTGAGAAACTCACACTTAATTATGGAAGACACTTTAGATCAGCTAACTATAATTGTAATGTGACTCCAAAAGCAGTCTTGTATACTGTACCTACCTTTAAACCAGACATGATAACAGCACATAGAAACACACACTGGTTTAATGAGTGTACTTGCGCTCTTAAATTATACTGATTGCAGGAGGGGTGGCCACAGCGGATCATCTTCTTCCATATCTTTCTGTCTTCTCCATCTTGTTCTGTTACACCCATCACCTGCATGTCCTCTCTCACCACATCCATAAACCTTCTCTTAGGCCTTCCTCTTTTTCTCTTGCCTGGCAGCTCTGTCATTAGCATCCTTCTCCCAATATACTTAGCATCTCTCCTCTGTACATGTTCAAACCAGCGTAATCTCGTCTCTATGACTTTGTCTCCAGACCGTACAACTTGAGCTGACCCTCTAATGTACTCATTTCTAATCCTGTCCATCCTTGTCACACTCAATGCAAATCTTAGCATCTTTAACTCTACCACCTCCAGTTCTGTCTCCTGCTTTCTGGTCAGTGCCACCATCTCCAACCCATATAACATAGCTGGTCTCACCACCGTCCTGTAGACCTTCCGTTTCACTCTTACTGATATCTGTCTGTCACAAATCACTCCTGACACTCTTCTCTACCCATTCCACCGTGCCTGCACTCTCTTTTTCTCCTCTCTTCCACAATCCCCATTACTTTGTACTGTTGATCCCAAGTATTTAAACCTATCCACCTTCGACATCTCTACTCCCTGCATGCTCACTATTCCACTGACCTCCCTCTCATTTACACACATGTATTCTGTCTTGTTCCTACTGACCTTCATTCCTCTCCTCTCTAGAGTATATCTCCACCTCTCCAGGGTCTCCTCAACCTGCTCCCTACTATTGCTACAGATCATAATGTCATCAGCAAACATCATAGTCCACAGGAACTCCTGTCTAATCTCATCTGTCAACCTGTCCATCACCATTGCAAATAAGAAAGCTCAGAGCCGATCCCTGATGTAATCCCACCTCCACCTTGAATGCATCCGTCAATCCTACTGCAGATCTCACCATGGTCACTCTACCCTCGTACATATCCTGTACAACTCTTACATATAGGCACTGTATGAGGACTTCCTCATGCAATACCACTACTTCTCTCGAGGCCCCCTGCCATATGCTTTCTCCAGGTCCACAAAGACGCAATGTAATTTCTTCTGGCCTTCTCTATACTATTCCATCAACACCCTCAGAGCAAACATCACATCTGTGGTGCTCTTTGTTGGAATGAAACCATACTGCTGCTCACTAATCATCACCTCACTTCTTAACCTAGCTTCACTACTCTTTCCCATAACTTCATGCTGTGGCTCATCAATTTTATCCCCTTGTAGTTACTACAGTCCTGCACATCCCCCTTATTCTTAAATATCGACACCAATACACTTCTTCTCCACTCCTCAGGCATCCTCTCACTTTCCAAGATTCCATTAAATAATCTGGTTAAAAACTCCACTGCCATCTCTCCTAAACACCTTCATGTTTCCACCGGTATATCATCTGGACCAACCGCCTTTCCAGTTTTCCTCCTTTTCATAGCTGTCCTTACTTCCTCCTTGCTAATCCGTTGCACTTCTTGATTCACTATCTCCACATCATTCACACTCTTCTTTCTCTCATTCTCCTCATTCATCAGCCTCTCAAAGTACTCTTTCCATCTGCTCAACACACTCTCCTCACTTGTGAGTACGTTTCCATCTTTATCCTTTATTACCCTAACCTGCTGCACACGTTTCCCAGCTTGATCCCTCTGTCTAGCCAATCGGTACAGGTCCTTTTCTCCCTCCTTAGTGTCCAACCTCTCACACAACTCATCATACGCCTTTTCTTTAGCCTTCACCACCTCTCTCTTCACTCTCCTGTATTTTCCTATTCCACCACCAGGTTACCTTTTCCTCCTTCCTCTGCCCAGATGACACGCCAAGCACCCTTCTTGCTGTCACCCTTACTATATCTGCTGTAGTTTCCCAAATGTCTGGTAACTCTTCACTACCATCCAGTGCCTATCTCACCTTCTGCCTAAACTCAACCTTGCAGTCTTCCTTTTTCAACTTCCACCATTTGATCTTTGGCTCTGCCCTCACTTTTTTCCTCTTCTTGATCTCCAACGTCATTCTACAGACCACCATCCTATGCTGCTTAACTACACTTTCCCCTGCCACCACTTTACAGTCTTCAATCTACTTCAGATTGACTCTTCTGCATAGGATATAATCTATCTGTGTGCCTCTTCCTCCACTCTTATACGTCACCCTATGTTCCCCCCGTTCTTAAAATACGCATTCATCATAGCCATGCCCATCCTTTTCGCAAAATCAATGATCCTCTGACCTTTTTCATTCATCTCCTTGACACCATACCAACCCATCACCTCCTCATCTCCTCTGTTCCCTTCACCAATATGTCCATTGAAATCTGCTCCAGTCACCACTTTCTGTCCCTTGGGTACATTGTTCATCACTTCATCCAACTCACTCCAAAAATCTTCTTTCTCCTCTATCGCACACCCAATTTGTGGTGTATATGCACTTACAACATTCATCATCACACCTCCAATTTCCAGCTTCATAATCATTACTTTGTCAAAACATTCTTGACATACTGTTCCTTCAGAATAACCCCTACCCCATTTCTCCTCCTATCCACACCATGACAGAAGAATTTGAATCCACCTCCGATCCACCTGGCCTTATTCCCATTCTATTTAATTTCTTGCACGCACAATATATCAACCTTCCTTCTCTCCATCATATCTGCTAACTCTCTCCCCTTACCAGTCATACTGTCAACATTCAAAGTTCCTACTCTCAGTGCCACTCTCTTTACCTTCCTCCTCTCCTCCTGCCTCCGGACACGTCTGCCCCCTCTTCTTCTCCTTCTTCTTCTTCAGCCAACAGTAGCCCAATTTCCTCCAACACCCTGTTGGCTAACAGTACCGGTGGTGGTCATTGTTAACCCAGGGTTCGACTGATCCGGTATGGAAATTTGTATCGTTGTCCGCATATTGATTTGGCAAAATTTTACACCGGATGCCCTTCCTGACTGGTTTGTGCATGCCTGTGGCTGGGTTATGTGCTGTTTAGAACTGTACTAACCTAGAAAATGAGAATTCTGAACTACCTCACAAAATCCTATAGAAATGCAAATTTTGTGAAATTCTGTAATGATAAAATTGACAATATAATACCCCAGATTTCACCAATTAGTTATTGTACTGTGAGACCCTGTCTCTCCCTGTGCGCACCACTTTAGTAATTTTAATTGGATAATAGAAAGACAAGTCATACCTTTTCAAAATACATAAGTGTAGAACTGGGTGGACTGGCGTTCTATCTAGGTTTGAGGAAACATCTCTTTATTTTTATCCCATATGGGAGGAATAATTAATTAATGGGCAATTCATTCCCCAGAACAATACTCCTCTGACTTGGGTCCCAATTTGGACAACACCAGAAGTACTCCCCGGTCCAAGATAAAAGCAGGTGTCTAGCCTCACACGAGGAGTTGGAGTTGGGAGGTAGAGAACAAAGCTTGCCCAGAGAAGAGCGAAGGAATTATTATATTGGTTTCTGCTTGTATTTCTGTGCTGAAAGAAGAACATGTGAAAGGTATTTAGTAAAATAAATACAATTTATTTGTACCCTTGACTGTGTTTGTTCACATGTGTTTGGTTCTGTGGCGCCCACTTTTGATCACAAATGACACCTACTACCTATTCCTTAGATCACTCCAAAAACAACTAATGGAATGCTTAATGGCTGTTCTGACAGCACCCATTCTTAGCTCTGCCAATAGTTTTTAATGACGGGTACAATTCCTGATGCACTAAAACTGTCAGTTATCAGACTGTTACTGAAAAAATCAGAGCTAGACTCACATGCCCTTAACAATTATATAGGCATTTCAGATTTACTTGCTCTTTCTAAAATGTTTGAAAAAGCAGTCCCCATGCAGCTGCAGTCAAACTTTATAAATTACAATTAATTTGAGAAATTCTAGTTTTGCTTCCTTTACGGGTCAAAGTGCAGAAACGGCGCTTTAATTAATTTCAGTATGGATAGGAACATGTTGAAAATACTCTGTCACATTCAGAAGTTAAATATGGTGTCCCGCAGGGCTCACTGCTTAGACATTTATTGTTTTCATTTTACATGCTACCATTGTACACTATCATTAGGAAACATAACATTCATTTTAATTGGCATGCAGATGATGCCAGGCTATATCTTTCTTTTAGAGCAAATAATGTTTCCCCAATGCTGTTCTTAAACAATTGTGTCAGTGAGTTAAAGTAATGCATGGATGAGATCTACTTGTTTCTGAATTCAGAAAAAAGAAATGTTATTTATTGAGAGGAATGATGCTGACCACAGTAATATTCCGTCACTTTGTTGTTGGCCTTAACATTAACTTAGATGCTGTCATTGGCACAGCATTTATTTTATAAACACATATTACAAAATTATCTAATACTTGTTTTTTCCAGCATATCGTTTTTAAAAAATTAAGGTAGCTTCTAAAATATGGAGCATACTTGATTCATAAATTTATTTCTAGCAATACTGATTACTGCAATGTCTTATTCAATGGTTGTTCAGATTGTCCGTAATGTAGTTTTCAGATCATTCAAAATATTGTTGGCAGAATCACTACAAGGACTAGAAAGTATGCCAATGTTCCTCCTCTTCTAAAGTCCATCCATTATCCAACCCGCTATATCCTAACTACAGGGTCATGGGGGTCTGCTGGAGCCAATCCCAGCCAACATAGGGCGCAAGGCAAGAAACAAACTCCGGGCAAGGCGCCAGCCCACCACAGGGCGCACACACACACACCAGGCAGATGCTAGGGACAATTTAGAGTCGCCAATGCACCTAACCTGCATGTCTTTAGACTGTGGTAGGAAACCCACGCAGACACGGGGGGAACATGCAAACTCCATGCAGGGAGGACCTGGGAAGCAAACCCAGCTCTACCACCGCGCCACCATTCTTCTTAAGTCTTTCCACTCAATTACAGTTAGGCTTAAGGCTAGCTTCAAAATCCTCCATTTTACAAATAAAGCCTTAAGCAACCAAGGCCCAGCTTGTCATGATCAGGTTTATAATTTGATTTTTTGGCCAAATGCTTCTAGGTTTTTCAAAATTATTTCAGCATTATTTACAGTGTTTTGAAGATAAATTAATCTCTTGGTTATATTTATTGTTTGCTTTTTAACTTTGTTAAAAGAAACATTACATTCTCCCATGGCTTACTTTTGCTTTTTTAGGCAGAAGAACCAGGAGTGTGTGGCATGTGATGTGATTACCAAGACATTATGAAGCTCAGCATCATAGACTTCCTAGTTATCTGATGTTGAATTTATTTTAAAACTTGAGTGGCCATTCGATGTTGTGACCTATGAGTTATCTGGTTACAACAGCTTTGTTTTCTGCATTTTAACCTACAATATGGTTCTGGTTGCATTCCTCTTTTTGGATAATAACCTTTCCTCCATTGTCTTTTGAACATAATTCCGGTCCAATGCCCTTAACTTACTTTACTTGATTATAGTCTCCCTTAATAATGACCATTTTTGATTTTTGCAAGCTTTGTTCTGATTCGGTTATCTTACAAAACTGCTGCCACCATGAAGAGTGAGTATGCAGTTTACCTGTGTGAACTTACTTTCAAACTGGAGCACACATTAAGCAAGATGCCACCCTGCCAAAGAGTCCAAGGATTATTAAAACAACAGTTGGATCAACAGTGGGAACAAGCTGCCCATTTTGACCCTTTGGTCATGGCATGGAAATCCTCACTGAAGACTCACTATCCTGATTAGAGCTACCGACTAGCTCTGCATAACGAATCTTTGTTTTAGAGTGACCTGAATAAAAATATAATAATAATAATGTTACTAACTGTCCTCTATTCCAATGTTTCTCAATCACTGGGGTGTGACCTACTCAGTCCTGGTGGGTCATGAATTTGGTTGCTCGATTCACCAAGGGGGAACAACCTCCACTCCAGCAACCACTCATAGTTCACTAATGGTGACCTCCCAATAGGAAAAGTGGATTATGACACCAGAAAGATTGAGAAAAACACTATTCTATTCTATTTCTCTTCTTGTTGTACTGCTGTGGATTTTGATTCACCTGCTCTGCTTCCATGTTGTTTTTCTGCCTGTAGAAAAATGTTGGAATCAACAGATGGAAAGGTCCTGTTGCCAGATTAGAGAGCTCAGCACCAACTTTACTGTATAATGAAGGGGTGGGTAGACAGTTGGCGAAGGTCTCCAGGACTCTGACTGTGTTTGATTTTGTCTGTGTCTATTACTCCTGACTGTGGACCCCTTACAGGTTTATTTTCTCTGGGGATGCTACTGATAGGAGTCTCTATTGTTCTCTCCTCTGCTGCAAACTGACCATAGTTCAACAATTAATTAATGGCCAGGTACCTTATTGCTGGGCTCTAGTTATGTTAATCCATTTTGAACTACTTTGTTCACCTATCTGTTTAAATTAATCTATACATCGATGTGTATTTATTATGTAAATAGTCATTTGTCTAATTGCATTTACCTATGAACTTGTTACAACATTCTGAGCCTGCACTCAGTGAAGATCACTATACAAAAATAAATTGAATTGATTTGAATTCATCTGTGCTTTTTGTCTTCCTCTTTCATTGTCAACTGGCCAACTCTTTTGATACCTGGATATACTGTATGGACCACCTGGGGGGTGTACCAGCCACCCTACCCAACACAGACAGACACGGACACAAGTGCAGGTGCAACATACCTTAATTTTTCATGTGGGAACAGCTTCCACTAGTTTCCCACCCTTACAGCACACTTCTTCCTTCTTTCCAACTCACAGTCCTTTCTTGTCGCCGCTGCCACCACCACCACAACCATTTCTCCTCCTCCTCGTCCTCCAGCAAGCTTCGTCCTATTCCACCCGACTTTGGCCACTGGAGTAGTGGCTGCTGACCCCTTTTTTAAGGCACTCAGAAGTGCTCCATGTGCTTGTTGACCGGCTTCCGGCAGCACTTCTGGGTGTGGTGGAAGTGTTGCAACACAGGGCTCCAACCAAGTCCAAGTGCCCCCTGGCAGTGGCCAGGGAAAGGTAATGCCCAGAACACAGTCTCTCCTCCGGTCCTTCGGATACAGGGGCATCCCAGCAGGGCAAAGGTTAGGGCCATCCATCACAACTGTTTAGATGACTTCTGTTACATTTTAAACAAAGTTTATGTATCGGTTCATTGCTTTTCTTTTAAAACTATACAAAGTCTGCCTGTGTCCTGTTATGTTCACACTATATTCTATATTGTTTTCTATCAATTATAGCTCAGTTATGTATTTAAATACATTCATGCATTCATGGGGCTTGAGAGTGGTGACATGTTGCATGTTTATTGGATATGGAAGAAAAAATTTTACTCTGCTCTGTACTCATGACAATTCTATAACAGCTACTACAACTACGATACTGCCATAACGATCTTTTTGAGATCCCTATTTATGTATTTAGTTTTCTCCCCTTGCTGAAAGTATTGTAGAATATTGCTGTTCTGGCCTTATTCTTGACATCACGCCTTTTTTAGGTGAAGAGTGCAAGTTACCCTTGCAGCAAAATGATTTCCTCCACTTGACCTCCTATTTGTCTACTCTTATTTGAAGCTCATTCCCTTTCTACAAACTTACACAACTTGTGTCTTTTTCACATTTATCTTCGTGTCATACTTTTTGCCTTCAGCGCTTACTGTGTTCATTAGTCATTGTCATCTCTCCTCATAGCTAATCACCATGGCCGTGTGCCTTATAATTTTGTCCCTCATTGGCGCCTCTCTGATTCTCATTCCATCCCTGACATTTTGCATCTGTTCAATCACCATTGTAACTCATGTATATAAACCTTTAAAAAAATCAAAAAGAGCTTATAAAGTGCACTTCTAATACTTTTATTCTATTTTATTTTATTACTTTTATTCTTCTAATACTTTTGTGGTGGCTCTGAGGCTAGGGATCTGCATTTGCAATCGGAAGGTTGCCGGTTTGAATCCCGCAAATGCCAAAAGGGACTCTGCTCTCTTGGGCCCTTCAGCAAGGCCCTTAACCTGCAATTGCTGAGTGCTTTGAGTAGTGAGAAAAGCGCTATATAAATGCAAAGAATTATTATTTTAAACTTTTTGGCCACTTTATTACATTGCAGTGCCTATAAAGAGTTTCATACCCTAGTACGTTTTCACATGTTATTATTATAGATCACAGTGGATTTAATTTTAGTCTTTTAATGCTTATCAACAGAAAAAGAATATTTAATATCAAAGTGAAAACAGATCTGCAAAAGTGGTCTAAATTATTTACAAATGTAAAACAAAATAATAATTATTTAATGTTATAAAAAAGGGTGAATATGAACTCAGTCTACAGTCAACCTTTGCAATTTGCAGGTATTGGGGCACAGCAACTCTACAAATATGAAAATCCATGAATATGTTGAACAACACAGACAGAGACACACACACACACACACACACACACACACTATGAGAGATTGAAAGATAGATTCACCTTAATATTCCCAAGATCATCTCCTTCACCGGTATCCCTAGATTTTTGAAGAAATGTAAAACCATTTGGTGCTGCTTCAGCTAAGGGAATGCTGTCAGGTTTACTGAGCCATGTTTCAGTAAGAAGACACAAATCAGATTTAACAGAATAACAGGTAGGATAAACAACATCTTATAATTTAAGATCACAAGGCAGTGCCCTGATCAGTTCATCTGGCAATTTTGCTGCTATATTTTTAGATAAAATAAAAGATCCTTTCTGGTTAGGGTGAAGACCATCTCTCTTGAAAAATCCAGGCTTTGGTGTAAAAAGAAATGCAGTTCCTTTTTAATAAAACTAATTGCTGCAAAGCAATATCATTAATGTCAACATGTAGCGATTAGGTAGACACTTCATCATCTGCCGGGAAGGCCAATTTAGTCTCAGTGTCAGATACCTTTGCTTTAGGAGGAATTTTACTTAAACTGATGGGTTAACATAATTTGGAATTTTAATATTGCACATTAAGGAGTCACCAGTAATGAACTGATTCAAGCCTTCACAGACAGGCTGCTGAGTGCTGTGTATCTATTCTGGGTCCAAAATGGTGACCTGTGGTATTGGTGGCTCCTGCTAAATTTTGACTTTGACTTTTTAGACCCACATTTCACTGATACCCACTTAGTATGGCCTGGGGAGAATGAAGCTGAATCAGAAATGGCTCAATTGTCAATTTAATTTTTGGTTTCCCTAATCACTATCAAGTTCCTAACACAGATTGATGTACCTTATAAACTGGCCACTGAATACATATGCATTGTTGAATGTTTTACAGAGGATACAGTAATCCATTGAACCATACACAGATACTGATCAACCTTCTCAGAAAAAAAAATCCTAAATTATACAGCTGATGACATAAAGCTAGCTTAAATATCACAATGTAAGCATTTAATAACAAAAACACTTAAAAATGTTAAGATCCTGGACAATGTCACTCTTTCATGCCAAATATGAGATAAAATAATGTTTGTGAGACTTAAACTGAACACTGCGACAGAAAAGTTGCAACCACAGGCAATGGTCCAATTAATATGAGATATTACACTGGGGAGACATACAAATGATTAGATTTAATTGTCTGTTATGCCTTAAATAGCCACTGGAGGGCCACTCATCGGGCTTGCTATTAAAAGACAAAAAGAAGATGAGGTCAGATGATGGTGACCTCAGGATACTTTTAATGCTTTTATGTCATAACAACAATGCCTATACACTAGGATAATCAGTCATATGAATGAATTTGATAGGGGTGAATCATTGACTATCATGAGGACAGGTGGCCGGTTTGACATATCACAGTATATTTTGGTAAGCAGATGTGACAGCAAGTTGAAGCTGGATATGATGTTTCTGTGAATTGTCTTATGTCCGTCAAGAAGCTTTGAGGGTGTCCAAAGAAGTAAAAACACATGAAGAACAGCAGATCATGTGACAGACCATTGCATAATCGTGATCAAAGCTATGTACCTTCTGTAGACCTGTGGTATGCCAGATGAATCTGGATGGAACCAGGGATTTCCAGTCTCAGGCTGCAGGTTTTTGCCCCGGCCACTTTCACAATCAGTGTGTAATTTTACCTCTGATTGACTTAATTATTTACTTAGCTGCTCCTTTTTTCCTTCTCAAATTCTGCATTTGTAAAAGCACTGTAGTGTAAGATTTACATCCATGTGTAATTTAGACATCTTAGTATTTTTGCCCTAGTTTTAAGTTCTTATCTTTTTTTCATTTTCTTGCCGATTCAACTTTATCTAAAGAATTTGCTTTCTTAATTATATCCTAATAATGACAATAAAAAAATGAACAAATTAAAAAAACAGGGTAAACAGTACAGAATTATAAAACTTTACACCTTAAATGCAAATTTTGTAATATAATAAGTCTGAGTGTTACATGAAATAATTCTGTGCTTTTAATCTTGTTTATTAAGAATTTAATCATCATCAATGCCATCATTATAATTTTCATTACACTTTTGCAGGTGGTCTGTTTACTTAAGACGTTGTCACACACGTGTGCATGGGAGCCAGCCACAGGGACCAAAAGAAGGGAATTCCACGCCTGGCCAGGGGGTGCCAGGGTGCATTCAACCCTCTTATTTTGTCCCTGCAGACCAGACATGGGAAATCCTACCTGAATACGAAGACATCACGTCTGCCTCGGCTCTGAGGATGACATCACTTCCTGTCCCAGCCCCGAGGATGACATCACTTCTGCAAACCTCCCTATAAAACCCCTCTCCCTTCAACTGTTGATCAGCTCTGTTTGGGCTCTGCCATGGATGGCAAACTGTCCAGCTCCATGCCTACAATAGAGCCTACCGTCCTCACCAGTTTGTCCAGGCATGAGGCGTCCCTCTTTTTTATGCTGCATCCCCAGCACACCACCGCGTAGAAGAGGGCGCTCGCCACAACCATCTGGTAGAACATCTGCAGCATCTTATTGCTGATGTTGAAGGACGCCAGCCTTCTAAGGAAGTATAGCCGGCTCTGTCCTCTCTTGCACAGAGCAACAGTATTGGCAGTCCAGTCCAATTTATCATCCAGCTGCACTCCCAGGTATTTATAGGTCTGTACCTTCTGCACACAGTCACCTCTGATGATCACGGGGTCCATGAGGGGCTTGGGTCTCCTAAAATCCACCACCAGTTCCTTGGTCTTGCTGGTGTTCAGTTGTAGGTGGTTTGAGTCGCACCATTTAACAAAGTCCTTGATTAGGTTCCTACACTCCTCCTGCCCACTCCTGATGCAGCCCACGATAGCAGTGTTGTCAGCAAACTTTTGCACGTGGCAGGACTCCGAGTTGTATTGGAAGTCTGATGTATATTGGCTGAACAGGACCAGAGAAAGTACAGTCCCCTGCGGCGCCCCTGTGCTGCTGACCACAATGTCAGACCTGCAGTTACCGAGATGCACATACTGGGGTCTGTCTGTGAGATAGTCCACGATCCATGCCACCAGGTATGAATCTACTCCCATCTCTGTCAGCTTGTCCCTTAAGGTGCAGAGGTTGGATTGTGTTGAAGGCGCTAGAGAAGTCCAGAAACATAATTCTGTGTTTATGGCACTCCATGCAAACTCATGCGAGAACACATTGAACCAGAGGCCAGTCAACAAACCAAAAGAGAAAAGCTAGATTATTACCCAGGTTGTATTATCATTTTTCCCACCCTCATTTGAACTGTCCTTATATTTTGGGTATATTATCTATAATACATAAATAAATGTATAACCTTTTCTCCTACTTGTTCTGGTATTCTGTCCTGTTGCCTGAAGTCTTAAATATAAAATGTAGTACATTTAAAGCTATAGCAGGCATTTGGGGGCATTTTATTAAGGACTACATAATAAAGAGTATAAAGGGAAGAATAGGGTCATCCTAGGACTCTACCCTGACAAAACAGGATTTTAAAAAGCACTTCATTGAAAATGATTAACAGGAAGCACTATTGGTCACCTTTCATTTAAAAATATTTCCTTTTGTACGCACCATGGGACCCAACTTTGTGTCCTGACATTTCTTTTACATTCCACTTCAGGGCAATTAGTGGAAAATTTTGTTCACCCTGAAATAAAGTGGTATCTGCATATATAAAGAGATCTGAAGAATCAATGCCATTTTGAAAGGTTAGGAAATGATGGATCGCTGCTTATCTTCTGCAGTACACATAAATTATTTAAATTGTCACATCTTTAACAGATAGATAGATAGATAGATAGATAGATAGATAGATAGATAGATAGATAGATAGATAGATAGATAGATAGATAGATAGATAGATAGATAGATAGATAGATAGAACTTTATTTGTCCTCAGAGGGAAACTTGGCTTCTTACAGAACCTCTTTAAATAAATAAATACATACAACAACAACAACGTTTATTTATATAGCACATTTTCATACAAATAATGCAGCTCAAAGTGCTTTTCATGATTAAGAAAGAGAAAAAAGACAAAATAAATAAGAATTAAAATAAGGAAACACTAATTAACATACAATAAAAGTAAGGTCTGATGGCCAGGGAGGACAGAACAAACAAAAAATCTCCAGACAGCTGGAGAAAATAAAATCTGCAGGGGTTCCAGGCCACGAGACCACCCAGTCCCCTCTAGGCATTCTACCTCACAGAAATGACCTCAATCAGTCCTCATGGTATTCAGGGTTCTCATGGAAGAACTTGATGATGATTGTCATGTGGACTTCTGGCCTTTAATCCATCAATGTAGGGACATCAATACCTTAACAACATTCAATGAGGACACGTTTAGCATTGTCACCATCTTCAACATTGTCAGCCATGCGAATCTTACATTTTAGCTAACATTAGTTAGTCTGTTAGCTGGCTAAATTAACCTGATCACAATCCATTATCAAAAACATTAACCATCACTCACAGTAAGCAGATGTGTGATGCTTTGTTAAACGGTGCTGTCAAAGTGACACAATTTTTATGGTTTTGCATTTTTTCATGAATTTACCAGGAACAACCTTGTGAGTTTTGCTCTGGCACTTCTGTGGTGTTTCTTGGAGGTGTAAAATCAGCACACGGTTCTATTTTGAGCCAACTCTGACCCTGCTGTGTTGGTGGTATATGGTCCTTCACGTTTGCCACGTTTGCTTCGCAGTGGCCAGTTGTACATCTTGGTTTGACATGCAAGTAAGAATTTCACTGTACTTTTTACATGTGGCAATTGTGACCTGTAGGGAGCGTAGCAGAGCCCCAGACACCCAGACACAACTAGACCACACGGTCACGGTTTCAAAAAAAGACTAATTTTATTTAGCAAAGTGCCTTTTACAGGTTCTTCTTCCAGTCAGCACAATCAATCCCAGTCACAATTCCTTTCATTTTTCTCTGTTCTCCTCCACACAAGCCTTGTTCACAACCTCCTGACTCCAACTCCCTGCTTGAGGTGAGGCGGCTTTTTTATGTTCGATCCGGTGGTATTTCCAGGACCACAGCATTGCACAGCAGAAGCTCCATAAAACAGGAAGTGCCATCTGGTAGCACCCAAAATCTCCAACAGGGCTGCCTAAACTAAGTGTGAAAACCTTTACCATGTCAGAGGAGCACCATCACCTATCATATTAGGGGATGAACTGTAACCTGATAGACAGCTTCCCCCAGTCCATCCATTATTTCTCCTCCTCAACTGGAAAAAGAAATGAAGACCATCTCAGCCAAGTTGCACCTCAATCTACAGCCGGGGTTCCCTGAGTGGGAGATGACATTTCATGGGGTGTGTCAAAGAGAAAGGCCGTGTCGTGATTCGCCAAAATTGAGAGAGGTGCGTTGTTCGACTTTCAGTTGGTGTATTGCAGTTATGCCGTCATTTGTAGCTCATTTATTAGTTTGTGTTCCTATTCTATCATAACAAAAGAATTGAGCACTGCACCCGCAATTGTCATCTGTGAATGAGCTGCAGAAATGCATGGTTTCATGAGTTCCTTGCTACGGGTGGATCATTCATAAAGGCAAATACTTTTTCAAGAGAATGGAATTTGGAGTTTGCAATGGAGGTATAGTATTGATTTCTGTGTAAAAGTCACTGATTTCGAGACTTGATTGGCGTTATTTTTGCAAATTGGATGTAACACCTGCTGCTTACACTCAGCCCATCTCTCCTGTTGGTGGTCCTGGATGTAGCGCAGCAGTATCAACTGTGCAGCACATCTGTTTTTAAACTGCAGTGCAGGTGTTATTAGGGACAAAGCTCATTGACTGTGATTCATTGCTTAGTGGCGCACTGGCACACATTGCTTCATCCCTCAACTGTTGATTACGAATTAAAGTACTCATCCCACTCATGTTCACTCTGACGATTCATTAATGTACAGCTATATACAGCTCTAACATCATTGTTAAGTTTTCTGACGACACAACAATGGTGTGTGGAGTTATGATGATTGGTGGACTGGTGCTACAATCTGTCTCTTAATATGGACAAGACAAAAGAGATGATTGTTGACTTCAGGAATGCCCATGCTGTCTACACCCCACTGTACATTGAGGTCTCTGCAGTGGAATTGGTCAAGAGCACCAAATTCCTTAGTGTACATCTGACAGCTGACCTTGCATCGGCAATCACAACCAAGAAGGCAGAGAAATGTCTACACTTCTTTTGATGACTGAGGAAAGCAAGCTTACCTATCTCCATTGGTACCATATTCTACAGGGGCATCATCAAGAGCATTCTGACCAGCTACATCACCATCTGGTTTGGGAACTGCAGTGTCTCTGACCACAAGATCCTACAATGAATAGAGCACACAGGAGAAAAGACCACTGAGACCTCTTTAACCTTCATTAAAGATGTGTTCATCAAATGCCGTATCCAAAAAGGATTGTGAAAGACCGCTCCTACCCCTCCCATGGTCTCTTTGTATTACTTCCACATGGCAGAAGATACTGCAGAATTTGAACAAGTTCTGCCAGTGTTTCTACCATTTGGCTTTCTGGACTCTGAACTCCATTCTGCCCTTTAACACTCAGACCTGATCCTAGTAGTCTGTCTATTTACAGTAAATCTATTACTACTGTTGTCTCTATTATTAGTTGTTGGTTACTGCTAAATTATTTATTAATGTCTATTTACATTTTTTACTATTAATTTATCTATTGCTTAATCACAAAGTGGCCCCTGAAAAAACTGTTAAGAAATCCTCCAGCACTATTATACTGTACATTGGAAGACCCAAAGAGTGTCTTATTTAAAGAGAACATGAGAGGATGGAGAAAAACTAAACTGATATTCCGCTATGAAATATTAGGCAAAAATAACTGAATATAACAACACAGTCCACCTTAACAGGCAGTCCAATTACTCTAAAATTATAAATGAAGATGCTAATAATCCAAGAGTTTTATTTCCAACTATTGATCTTCTTCTAAACCCAGCTCACTCAATGGAATTCCTCCTAAAAAACTACTAGTGAAACTTGTGAGGCTCTTACTATATTTCTTAAACACAAAATAAATGATATTAGACATAATATAGTACATCCCCCAAAGATAATTCTGTTGAACGCCAATATGTCCTTTTAAGCGAGTTACATTTTTTCACTGAAGTAGATCTACCCAAACTACGTAGAATAGTTTCTCAATTTAAGCTCTTCACCTGTGCCCTTGATCCAGCACCAACAGGCTTTTTCAAAAATAGTCTCCAATGTGCTAATTGATAGTGTACTTGACATAGTGAACTCATCATTAGATGCGGGGGTCTTTCTTGACTGTCTTAACTGCAGTTGTTAAACTTCTGCTCAAGAAAAATAATCTCAACTCCTCTGCCTTTGACAACTTTAGACCAATTTCTAACCTGCCTTTCTTAAGTAAAATTCTGGAAAAGGCCATAATTAAACAGCTAAATGATTATTTGATTAAACATTCTGTTCTTGACAAGTTTCAGTCAGGTTTTAGAACAAACCCTAGTACAGAAAATGCACTGACTAAAGTACTAAATGATTTGTGGCTTAATGCGGTATCTATTCTTGTTCTCTTAGACTTGAGTGCAGCATTTGACACCATAGACCACACCATTCTTATAAATCACCTTAGACAATGGGTGGGCTTCTCCAACAGCATCTTAAATTGGTTTGAGTCTTACTTAACAGATAGACTGTCCCCAAAAGGCGCTCATATCGTCAGCGAAGACATCTCTCTACACTATATAAAAGAAAAAGGCAGGTTTTCTTTCTTTACATCTTTTTTCCTTTTATCCCAAACCAAAGCCTTTCTCTCTTAACACAGAGGACAAAAAAATAATTTTCTTTAATTGCTGGTAATGCCGGTAAGGCACATTACCAGAGGCAGAAATTTGGACGTTCACATAGAAAATGTAATTTCTATACCACAGCCCTCATGTAGCGCCTTTCAAAAGGGATCTACTATTGAGAGATCATCCATATACATTTTAGCAGCTGTTAGTACTACTGTTGTGTTACACAGTCTTTAAAATGTAGTTTACCCGAAACCACTCCAGTAATGCTCAATGTAGCTTTACTTCTTAAAACGTTAATGTTTTACTGTTTAATAACTTATAGACTACATTTTATTATTTTTCCATTGCACTCAGTGACCAAAGCTATACACACACATATAGACACATACATACATATATACACATATATATACCTGTATGTATGTATGTATGTGTATGTACAGTACAGGCCAAAAGTTTGGACACACCTTCTCATTCAATGTGTTTTCATTATTTTCATGACCATTTACATTGGTAGATTCTCACTGAAGGCATCAAAACTATGAATGAACACATGTGGAGTTATCCATCCATCCATTTTCTAACCCGCTGAATCCGAATACAGGGTCACGGGGGTCTGCTGGAGCCAATCCCAGCCAGCACAGGGCACAAGGCAGGAACCAATCCTGGGCAGGGTGCCAACCCACCGCAGGACACACACAAACACACCAAGCACACCCCAGGGCCAATTTTAGAATCGCCAATCCACCTAACCTGCATGTCTTTGGATCGTGGAGAAACGGAGTGCCGGAGGAAACCCGCGAGACACGGGAGAACATGCAAACTCCACGCAGGGAGGACCCGGGAAGCGAACCCGGGTCTCCTAACTGCGAGGCAGCAGCGCTACCACTGCGCCACCGTGCCGCCATGTGGAGTTATGTACTTAACAAAAAAAGGTGAAATAACTGAAAATATGTTTTATATTCTAGTTTATTCAAAATAGCCACCCTTTGCTCTGATTACTGCTTTGCACACTCTTGGCATTCTCTCGATGAGCTTCAACAGGTAGTCACCTAAAATGGTTTTCCAACAGTCTTGAAGGAGTTCCCAGAGGTGTTTAGCACTTGTTGGCCCCTTTGCCTTCACTCTGCTATTTTGAAGAAACTAGAATATAAAACATGTTTTCAGTTATTTCACCTTTTTTGTTAAGTACATAACTCCACATGTGTTCATTCATAGTTTTGGTGCCTTCAGTGAGAATCTACCAATGTAAATGGTCATGAAAATAAGGAAAACACATTGAATTAAAGTATCTATCTATCTATCTATCTATTAGAAGGTGTGTCCAAACTTTTGGCCTGTACTATATATATATATATATATATATATATATACACACACACACACCTATCTACATTATATATACACACACATACATACACACACACACATATATATAATTTGTGTGTGTGTATGTATGTATGTATGTATGTGTATATATATGATGTAGATAGGTATGTATATATATATGTGTATATGTAGATATGTATTGTGGTAGATAGGGGGCGCTCTGGTGGCCTGGGGGTATTGGCTGGGATGATAAGCCGGCCAAATATCACAGTACTCCTCCCCCAGCGGAAAACCGTGGTTTTCCACGATGTGTCCCCCGAGGGACATCTCCCCCCAAGGTGATCCAAAGACCAGGTCACAATTGGTACTCCCGTACAAACCTAGGAGGAACAGAATAAGTATAAGCAGTAGGACATCCTGCCCTCCAAGGACAACCTTTCCACTCGTGGCCCAGTCTACGGCATTTGTAGCACAGCCGCGGTCCCCTTGGTAGTCTCTCTCGTTGGGACACGAAACACCTGTGCATTTCTGGCTCCGCCCTTGTCTCCGCTGGGGAGAATTTCCCCGGCCGCCTTTGCTCTCTCATGGCCCTTTTCCACATTGTCAGGAGACCTCTGTTCTATTTTATAAGCCTCCTGTTTCCTCTGGGGCTTATATACAGTCTGGGTCTCTCTATTACAAGAAGAGAGCCCTTTTACTGTTTGCACCCCTTTACTTTTATTAATAATTGGTGGCGGCGTCTTTAGGGCTGCCTTGCTCCGGGAGTCAGCACTATCTAGCTGTTCCGGATCAATTAGCCATTCCGCCGACCACTCAGTTAACGTACCGATCTCGCTTGTAGGGCACATAGTGTACTGGCACCCGCTATTTATTAAAAGCGGGCCCGGTTTACACTGCGTCCCTCTTGTTTTATTTACGGTACGGGTTTCACATACCTGTACCGCCACATCAAGATATATGGGAGGCTCTCCACCAAACTGCCGCATGTAATCCCTCAGCTTCTCCAACGGCGCTTTGGCTGCCGCTCCCAATTCCCCGACGATCTTCTCAATGGTCGTCAGGACCTGTAAAAAACTTGCTACGGGCTCGATTAGTTTTTTGAGCTCCTGTACATCCACAGATTGAATTACTTCGACTGGCAGAAGACTTACTTCCTCGTCTGTCTTTCTTGCCGGCCGGGAGCCAATGAGCACGCCCGCTTCTTGCACGTGCTCTGACGGGTCTCGTGGAGGCTTCTGGGACTTGGAGTTCTCTTCATAGGTTGAGGATCGGGCCGCTTCTTTTAGCAGGCTGTGGTCTGTCTTATTTATTATTTTTGTGACCTCCCGATCAGCCATTTCCCGACCCTCCTTACCTTTTCGTGGGGTGAGCGGTGCCTCGCTCGCCTCCCCCTTCCCCTTCGGAATGTCCGAGTCCTTCCCTTCGGGCTCGAAGGCGCAAACAGCGGGACGCGGACCTTCTCCTTCCCAGAATGCACTGGGTTTGCCGCTTTGTCCCTCATCGGCTGCCATCATGCGGAAGACATCTCGTAGGTGCTCCGGCTTCGACAGGAGTGTGCCATCGTCTTTGGGGCAGTTTCCTTTTTCCCGCGGAGCCTCCAGGGGATCATCTCTGAGGTACATGCACAGAACAAAGTGAGTAATTAGAAATGGATTATCCATAACGTTTCCGGCATGTACCTCAGAGTAATTGCGGGTCCCTGGAGGTTTCTCCTGACTTATAAGGCCGCTCCTTGACTCCTCCCGAGCGTCGGCCATTACACCTAAGGCACTACCGCTGGCATTGTCGCTTTGCTTGCCCTTCTTCTTCCCCATTTTGGACTCGGCTTTCTTTATGAGTTCCGACGATGCTGTGGTGATTACTGACGCCGTAGTCTGTTCAGGGTTCGTTTCCCACAGAAATTTTTGTTTCAGGTCCTCTCAAAAAAAACAATGCTAGAGAATCCTGCCGACTACGCCACTGTGGTAGATAGGGGGCACTCTCGCTCCCTTGAACCCCTGTCCACGACTCCAGAAACCAGGTAAAAGTCCAATCTTTGACTTTATTTAATCTCCACAGAGCACAAAGCACACTCTCCTCCACAATACTCATATACTAAACATAAATACACAATAAACCAATCCTCCAGCTCCCAGACGCGTTACCACCCTTCCACCCAGCTCAGCTCGCCGTCTGGAAGCTCCCACAGTCCTTTTATAATCCCTGACCCAGAAGTGTTCTCAATCCCCAGTCCATGTGATCCTCAATCACTTCTGGATCTTGTAAAAGTTCTTTTCTTCACCCCGGAAGCCCGTTGCTCTTCCTATGACGAGCTTCCGGGTCATAGGGCACAAATGAGTCCTCGGTCCTCCCTGCAGCACCCTCTTGTGGCCCCTGAGGTATCCAGCGGGGCTGAGAATAAAAACTACACCGTCCATGATTCCCTGCTGGTCTTCAGGGCACCTCCATACTGCAGGGAGGGCTCCATCTGGCGGCCTGGGGGTATTGACCGGGATGATAAGCCGGCCAAATATCACAGTATATATATGAGGATATGTATGTGTATATATATATATGTATATATGTATGTATATATATATATATATATGTAGACTCAAACTGATTATAACAGCAGCAATCGAAGCTGTGCGAAAACACTAAAAAGGAGGCGTGTCAGACGTCGTGGTACATTTTCTGATGCAGCTAGACGAAAACAACTTTGTGACGCTGCGGCCAAATACACAAAAAATTACTTTGACAATCATGTTACGATATTTTCAAAATGTTTCCTTTTCTTTTTCTTTACTTCTTTAACACACTACTTCTCCGCTGCGAAGCGCGGGTATTTTGCTAGTGATTTATAAAGCATTAAATAATCTCGCTCCATCCTATATTTTGAAATGCCAGTCCCCCTACACTCCAAGTTGTAACCTTAGATCTTTGAATGGTGGTTTGGTTCACAGAATCCAGCAGCAGTATACTGATTTGTTTGCATCTTCAGAAAGTTCACATGAGAAACACAGCCCTAAAAGAGAGAAGAAGGAGTTGACTACTAACAGATAAGAAAAACTTTTTCACACTCTGTCTTTGGAAATTGTAACACAGCTGTCAATGACACAAATACACCTCTGCCTGAGTTTATCATAAAATTTCAGAATTTGTAGTCAGTAGTGTACATTTTATTAGATGATCACTTTTTTGTTGTCCTGTCTTCATTTGAGCATGTAGTGGTGCTACTGGGGATTGAAACATCAATTCCCAGCAGTCCCTGCAGTTGCTCTTATTGGTTATCTACTTAGGGTGCAGGGGCTGTTGGGTACAAGGAGGACGGCACAACATTTAAAAAGGGGCTAGTGTTACCAAAAAGAGAGAAGTATTTTGTGTTTCGTGTCTAAAGTTCCTGTCTGCCTACCTTCCATTGTGATACCTGTGCTTTCTCATTTTTGTCCTGGATTGTTTCTGGGGCGGGGTCTGGATTATCTACTGTCTGCCTGTAATGTGAGGACTGTATGTAGATTTACGGCCATCCTGTGAAGAAAGGAGCACTCCTGAACCATCCACTCATCTTCACCATTTCAGGAACTACTGGTAGGACTATCTTTACAATCCCCTTCAATGTGCGGATCTCTGGACTATTTACCTTTATCTTTACATTACATCCATTGCCATTTTTCCATGGACTTTAATGTGTGTGGTTATTGTTGTGGTTTGTTTTCGTGTTGATTGTACATCGCCGTAAGGGGAACTGGGGTGGAATTGTTGTTTTCATTTATTATCAATTTGTTCTTTATTTGCTGTTTTATTACCAGTGGCTTTTTGTCTCTGCTTGTGACTGCGTGATGGTCTGGTGGAGGCTGGGTGCGTCCCTGGAATTGCCACTAAAAAAATAAATAAATTGCTGTCTCTTCAACGGTGTGAATCTTAGCAGCACCGGACCGCTACAAGCAGAATTCACTAATATAGTAGCCTATATAACTTGAGTGGCTGCCTGCTTCTGTGTAGTTACTGTATGTGTGTGAAGTAATCATATGAGTGACAGTTAAGGGCGTGTATTTTTATTGTACAAATATAGTGACCTCTTCTGGTGTCGGTGTAGCTGCAGGACAAGGGAGGTTTGACTCTCCTAGAGATTGCTCAGTGTGTTTTACTAAAAGACACTCATTTTAAAGAAGACTAGGGGGCTTTGCCTCCTGCTCGGTTTACTTGTCAACCCCCGGGCCTGCACTACACGCTAGCCTCTTTACTGTTCAGCTGCTCACATATGGGGATGCGAATGTACAATTTAAACAGATTGTTATTTTCATGGGAATTGTTACATATGCATTATAGAACTATTTTACATTACCAGGAGTAATTAACCATATTAAAAAATAGTAAAATGTAATAATTTGAAAGTAAATTATGTTTCATGTTGCGTTAGAGTTATTGTTGCATAATACGATTTTGTTCTGTTTGGCTTTGAAATTAACACGCAAATACTTTTTAAACTTACACTTTTACTGCAAAACTTCAGTAAAACAATCTTTTGACTTAAAATTTCATCAATATCGCATTGAATTTTGATTCAGTGTTTGGACTTTCATCGTGACAAAGCAACGTATAACTGCCTGTGATTGAATTTAATTTCTTTCTGTCTATTAAATAAAACAACTTTTTCGAATGTTTGGCTCTTAGATTTGTTAATTGTCTTTGTAAAAGCTATTCTAATGGGAAACTGTTAATGTTTTAATACGAATGGCATATCAGGATCTCCTTTGTTGTCTAATGTTATCCCCTAAAGATGTACTAAATCACCTTTCTTGGATACATCCTTCTTTCTACAGTAATTCGTGCGGTAGTGTTAACGGTTGTAGATATTCTTCAGGATATTGTAAGTTAATGCTTTCATCATCCGCATGATCACCACCAACTTTTTCAGCATAGTCTATTGATACACATTTAACCAATTTGTAGTGTAACCGATCAACATTTTTGGCGTTAATTCATTTGATTTTATCGTTTCTCGGTGCTTGGATTGCCTGTGTACTCATTTTTACTGATAACCCTTTGTGATGAAATTCTTCAATAAGATTTGGACATAATACGTCTTCTTTAATTGGGAACATAAAGTGAGGAAAACATTAAAATTTATAAGAGCTGATAGAACAAATACTGTGTCTGTCAAAAGCAATCACATGAATGAGAGGTGAGAGTACCGTGTGCGTGGTTGAATATGGTTGAGAGGAGGGTGTGACTTGAAAAAATCTCATGGCCAAAGTCTCATCTCGCAGGTCTTGAAAAAAGTCTCATCAGATGGGATTCATTTTTGGGGCCTATTTAAATTAATTGTAACAAAGTGTTCACATTATGAAAATGTACTTTACAAAGGGGTTTTAGCAATGGACTGACTCCCTTGTAAAGTCGGGGCAACCTGAATGCCTTTCCTGTTAGTGTCCACTCCACTGAATTAAGATAAAATTATTAAGATGTCTGCTCAAACTGAAAGTCTATGCTTCAAGTTGCAGGTTCTTGGCTCATATGTTAACGATGATACTATGACACACACAAGAAGAAAGTAGCTTAAATAATTTTAAGTTTGTAAGCACGTTGTTGTTGATATGTAAAACACAGAGAACATACATTTATGATTTTAATGTTTAAGTACACTTAATTTCAGATATTTAGAAACTTCTACTTGAGTAATTTTCTCATGGCCAAATTTTACTTTCACTTGAGTCACTTTTCAGAAAGATATCTCTAGTGTTAAATGCTGTGCCACTGTTTAATTTAGTGATTCAAAATTTTCATAATACTGGTGCATTATATTTACACATACATTCCAACAAAAGACTGTAACAAGTATGGTCCCCTTTAAGAAACGACCAAGTAAAACATCATTTCAAAAATGTATATTGTTCATCTATTTTCTGAAGAGTTGCAGGCTTGCAGTGGCAGAAATCTATTTTGGGAGCACGAGGTGTAAGGATAAAACAATCCTATGAATCTATTGCTTTCAGTTTATTTTTTATACAGTGCTCTTCACCAACTGTAGGCCAAAAGCACCATAAGAATGTCACAGGTAAAATACAATTACAAACCATACAAATGACTAATTACATAATGCAGACCATTGGTGTGGGCTGCTCAACTCTGAAGACCAAGTAAGGAGATAACTGAAGAAGCTACACACACTCAAGGGGGAGTCAGTCCTCCAGTTCACAAGGCCTGTGGTGACCAACTTTGCGGTGTCCTCTGTCAGCTGTTCAGTCTGTCCCTAAGGCTTCAGAAAGTGCTGCTGCATTGGGAAACATCCTGCATTGTTCCAGTTTCAAAGACCAGTGGCACTTACGTCTCACATCATGAAGAACTTTAAGAGACTGGTCCTGTACTATAAGAGCCCTCCTGTGCTAGACCACCTGGGCCCTCTGCAGTTTACCTATCAGACAAAGATTGGAGTGGAGGATGCAATTATCCACCTGCTCCACAAGGCTTATTCTCACCTGGACAAAGCTGACAGCACTGAAACAATTATGATTTTGAGTTATCCAATGCCTTTAATACCATCTAGCCATCTCTGTTAAGGGGTAACTTCAGAGATATGGAGGTGGATGAGCCCATGGTGTCCTGGGTAATGGACTACCTGTTGGGCAGACCAATGTTTGCAAGGCCCATGGACTGTGTTTCTGATATGGATGTGAACAACACTGGAGCACCACAAGGAACAGTCCTGTCTTCTTATCTCTCCAGTCTGTATACCTCAGACAATAAATACTGTATAACACCAGGCCATGTCACTTGCAGAAATTCTCAGATGAGGTGTACTGATAAGGAGGGTGAAACAAAGTATAGGAGTCAGGCGGAGAACTTTATTTTTTAGTGTAAAGAGAACTGTCTGCATCTTAGCATCAGCAAAACCAAGCAACTGGTTATTGACTAAACAGCCTCTATGTCCAGTCACTATTCTGAAAGTGGATGTACAGGTGGTCAACTCCTAAAAGTGCTTGGGGGTCCACATTAACGATAGGTTGGACTGGTCAGAGGAAAAATATAAGAAAGGACAGAACAGTTTCTTTTTCCTTAGGAGATTGCATTTATTTAAAGTGAGTAGTGACAACCTTCATATCTTCTACACTCTGTGATGGCCAGTGTGATTTTCTACACTGTGGTGTGCTGGGCCGGTAACATCACTTCAAGGGAGGCCCACTGAATCAACATACTAATGAAAAAGGCAGGCTCAGTTACAGGACACACTCTGGAACTCCTGGAGGTCTTAGCAAAGGAGAGGATTAAAACAAAACTAAGTGCCATTATGAACAATACTGCACATCTTGTCTGTGACACACTAACACTGACATCTTTCAGCCAACAAATTATTCAGCAGAAGTTTGTGAAGAAACACTACTGGAGGTCTGTCACACCAACAACAATATGGCTGTATAATGCCTCACTGAGACTGTAAGTGACAAATCAGAGGTTTTTGTTCTTTTGAAATTTTCAACCTTTTTAGTCATTCTGGTGTATGTTCAGACTATAGAGTTGTGTGTGTATATTAATTAATAAATGACAGTCAAGGACATCAGTGGAAATTAAGGGGACGTGTTTTTAAAACTGAAGTTAGGAAGCACTTCTTTACAGAAAGAGTTGTGGGACTCTGGAATAAACTACTGAGAGATGTGCTGTAGTTGCAGCAGAAACCTTGACAACCTTTAAGAAGAATCTGGATGAGATGATGGGACACCTTAGCTATTAGCTAAACCAACAGGCTTGATGAACTGATTGTTCTCCTCTCATTTGTCAAATTTCTGATGTTCTTTGTAATCTATCTTGTTATGTATTTATTTATTTAAAAAGCTTATGTAAAAAGCCAAATTTCCCTTTGGGGACAAATACATTTCTATCTATCTATCTATCTATCTATCTATCTATCTATCTATCTATCTATCTATCTATCTATCTATCTATCTATCTATCTATCTATCTATCTATCTATCTATCTATCTATCTATCTATCTATCTATCTACTCTGACAGAGTAGTTGAAACACACAGTAAAATACATTTCAAATTGAATGATGTGAATGGATTCTAACAATACATCTAAATGAAATCGTGTTAGTGTCACCAATCAATCTAACATCCATATCTTAGGAATGTGAGTGGCAGACCAGAGCTCCTGGAGAACACACACATTCCATGGAGAAACTGCCTGGGCTGAAATTTGGACCCAGACTCTGGAATATGAAGAGAGCAGAGCTACCCATTAATATATGTAATAGCTAAAGACGCTTCATTTTTTGACTGCAGTTCAGGTGCTCTTGGTTTTTCACTCTTGGTGAATAAAAAGACTCAGTTCAAACTGTGAATCACATCTGACGCTGTCAATTCATCTGCCGCATGTGTCCAGGGAGTGAGGGTGGAGAAAGCAGCGGCCTGCTTTTGGAAGTGTGTATTTATGATTCGCCCCAGAGTCCCGTTGCTGACCCGACCTGTCAAAGGTGATTAATGAATGCCACAAATCAGAGCTGCCTCTGTTGCCAGCTTCACACCACTGTGTTCTCTCTTCAAGCTCCTAACTAGAACTGACAAATAAGCCTGGCTTAGCCAATAGTAAGAACCTCTTCAGCCTGATATGCGCAAACAGAAGGGCAGGAAGAACCAGAGACAGAGCAGGAAGCCACAGATTTGGAGAAACTTCTATTACTTGTTAAAAAAATAAGATGAAAATTGTGCCTCACCAGAAGAGAAAGCCACAGGGTCTTAAGCTCAAGGTTGTTATTAATATTGGGTATATTAATGATGTTGACATAGTATCACGAGTTTTCCTGTGATTATAACATGGAAAAAGCCAAATGTATTCTAGAACACGGGAGGCCTGTCTTAAAGTTGGCAAAATTCATAAGGAAACTCTCATCATATACACACACACACACACACACACACACACTGACATAACAGTTTATGTAACCCAGTTCAGATAAATGTATGATACACATGAACGCCTAAACATCCATCAAAGCAAGCCTTTCCAAAAGTATTTAAATGGCTCAGCTCTCAAAAATCAAGGACGAAATGAATGAAATTGAAAACAAATGCATGAACTATTCAATAGTGCTATTTAAAAACCTGAAATGTTCATGTTTAAGACAAATATAGAGATAAAGATCCCATTGTGGCTCTGTTAAGGAGAAGCAGAACTAAACAATTTGGCTTGTCTAAACAAACATTAATATAAAAATGACTTCAGAACCCTGAAGTGTTGTTAGCTCCCACCTACATAAATAAATATAAAAGATGACAGCCCCACAAACATATCATAAGTTTCTTTAACAACCTATAATGGTGCTAAGTAGTTCTATTAAATGGACATTGTGACCGGGTGGACAGAATTGCACAAGCCATTTCGAAATGTTGGGGTACCGAACAGGTATCCCTGTTTGATTGGCACAAAATAACAAAACAAACTGTGCTCAACAACACCAATAACAGAAAATTATGGTCTGTTGGCCGGCTTAACAGAAAAAGTTCCTCTAAGGGGAAGTTAAGGTTTCATTTTGGAGCTTGCTCCACACCACGTTCAGGGCCAAAAAGCAGGTAACCTGCTTTTTTATAAACTGGCTCTGGGTGCTATGGTCAAGTCAGTTGCCCTCTCCTGGTGGCATGTCAGAGCTGCAGATGGAAAGAGAGAAACCGTTAGTGTGACTAACCCCCTTCTCGTCTCACCATGGTACTGCTTACCTCAGCAGAGCCAGGAAGGTGATCCTCAGGCAATGTAAAACTTGAGAAAGGGTGCTCATCTTGCAAATGATCTACAGCAGTGGTTCTCAAGTTCAGTTCTGAGAGGGAACCCTGTGGCTGCAGGTTTTTGCTCCAACAAGTTTCATAATCTGTGACTCATTTTTTTTTTAATTAATATCATTTCCTAATTAGCTGTCTTTTTGGCTTCCTCTCTAATTTATCATTCAGAAAAGTGTAATACGAGGAAATTAAGAACTGATGCTTAACTCTGTCATTTTCTCTTTAATTTAATTTTTCTAATTGTATCGAAATAAGGACAATTAATTACAAACATAGTAGACACCAGGGCAAGTAACACTGAATGCTAAAGGGCAGCTCTTTTCGTGTTACCCTCTTATGTGTTTAGATAGATAGATAGATAGATAGATAGATAGATAGATAGATAGATAGATAGATAGATAGATAGATAGATAGATAGATAGATAGATAAGGCACTATATGATAGATAGATAGATAGATAGATAGATAGATAGATAGATAGATAGATAGATAGATAGATAGATAGATAGATAGATAGATAGGGGGCGCTGTCATCCTCTTGAACCCTCGGATCAGACGCCAGACACCAGATAAAAGTCCAATAATTATTTTTATTTGAACAATAACATGCACAAAGCTTCCTCCACTCCACAATACTCCTATAATAATCAATAATCCAATACACAAACAATCCTAAACTCTCCCAGGCGTTGTCCCTTGCAACCTGACTCAGCTCAACCCTGGGATCTCCCACAGTCCTTTATATAGTCCTTGACCCGGAAGTGCTTCTGAACCCTCAGTCCATGTGACTTCCTAGCACTCCTGGGTCAGATCAAAACTCTTCTTTTCATCCCGGAAGTACATCATTTCTTCTGTCGCTGTGACTAAGATGTACTTCTGGGTTAGAGGAAAAATAGAAGTCTCTGAGTCCCCCTGCAGCATCCCCTGGTGGCCCCGACGTTATCCAGCAGGGTTGTACAGGAAAACTCCAATGTCCACGATGCCCTGCTGGAATTCGGGGCATCTCCATGTCGCAGGGATGGCTCCCTCTGGCGGCCTGGGGGTATTGGCCGGGATGAATGTCCTGCCATAGTCCACAATAGATAGATAGATAGATAGATAGATAGATAGATAGATAGATAGATAGATAGATAGATAGATAGATAGATAGATAGATACTTTATTAATCCCAAGGGGAAATTCACATACTCCAGCAGCAGCATACTGATAAAGAACAATATTAAATTAAACAGTGATAACAATGAAGGTATAACAGACAGACAATAACTTTGTACAATGGTAACGTTTACCTCGGCCCCCATCCCCAGGTGGAATTGAAGCGTCGCATAGTGTGGTGGAGGAACGATCTCCTCAGTCTGTCAGTGGAGCAGGACGGTGACAGTAGTCTGTCGCTGAAGCTGCTCCTCTGTCTGGAGATGATCCTGTTTAGTGGATGCAGTGGATTCTCCATGATTGACAGGAGCCTGCTCAGTGCCTGTCTTTCTGCCACGGATGTCAAACTGTCCAGCTTCATGCCTACAATAGAGCTGGACAATTTGACAGTTTACTGTCTGTGCCACCTGTCTAGGATGGGTTGAAGCCTAAGTAATCAACGTGTAGCATCTATTTGAATGTACTTTGTAATGCATGTAATAATAGCAGATGGGCATTCCAACAGATGGTGTATTGCAAACATTTGTAGTCAAGCAAGACAAGGTTGATTCCTATGGGAATCAAAAGCTGCAGTTTTGAACTAGGCAAAATACACCGAATCCTGCTTTGCTTTGCAGGCTTCCCAGAATTCACTGCACTTCTAGTCACCACAACAAGACTTTCAAGCTGAAAAAATTAAAGTATCTCCCATACAATACCTGTCTCACAGAATCATTTGTCCAATTGTCTTGTCTTTTATGCACAATGTGTACATTTCATTCTAAAGGTTTCTAGTTTTGCTTTCACAGTCTACTGTAAATGCATGCTGTCCAAGTTACTGATAAAGTAGTGACAGTGTGCTGATATAGTACATTGAAGCAGGCTGCCATTCCATGCACAAATGGTTCCTGTCTTTTTACTATTGGCGTCAGGGTTTTACTTAGGTTAAGAAAGTAAATGGAAGGACGGACAATCAAAATGGCAATCCATTCATTCATTCATACAGAAACCAACCCTGGGCAGTAGTCCATCCCATCACAAGGCTCATTCACGTGCACACATTCAAACATACATTACATCAGATCAGCATGGAATCATTAATTAACCTAATATATTGTAACAACCTGGAGGTTCAAAAGATGGAGGAACTGATGTAGCCACTTTGCAATAACTGCTGGTGAGCAGCTCTAAATAGGATCTTTGGCATCTTCAGAGACCACTTCCAACAGCCAATCAGGTCTTCAGCAGCAACACATGCTCCCACCTGCTTCGTCCCTTTGCCGCCCAAGTCTGCATCACTCTGCTCACTTGGGGTAAGAGGCAATTCGTATGCCACACTATCTCCTGACTCTGTGAGCAAACCCAATGCTGGTGCCCCAAGACTAGCCAGAGGTTGAACATCTGAGCCAATGAGCTTTATCAGCTGGAATGGGGTCACAAATGCTCTATATGTGCTGTGTCTGAAATGCTGCTGATCATGGAGCTGCTTTTTATTGCCAGGTATTCCAGATGTTTCCGTGTCTTTGGATAGGTCTCATCCACTTGAGAAGAGTGCCTCTCTGAGGTCTGTTACTCAGGGGGACTACAATGCCCTCATCCTCATGGGTAGTGCAGACTTCATCCACCAGTGGTGCATGCTGATCTGGTTTCCCTGCCTGATGTGAGTTGTTGTGAGCATGAAGGGTATACTAGCATTAGTGCTAAGCCAGTCCTCTATCTTGGGGTCATTAATCAGTACTTATCCCACCACTGCCACCAGTGTAACGACCTGGGGGTGTAATAGATGGAGAAGTCTAATTAGCCACTCTACACTGGTTGTTGTCGAGTGGCCCTAAAGGGACCTTTGGCTTCTTCAGTGGCTGCCTTTGCAGCCAGACCAGACCCAGGGGTGCTACACTATACATCCTCAGAATGTAATACTAGTAGTAGGAGTATTGTCACATGTACAGATAACACTGAAATTCTTATTTGAATGTATGAACAGCATAGTGCACCACACCATGAAATAAAAATGTGTTAAAACACATACCTGCATTTTTGTTGAGCTTACTGAGTGAATAAATCTGGAACTGGGAACATCATTTGTTCAGTGAAGCTCCCAATTCTGGATGACAGAAGATAACCAGAATAACTGGAAAAAACCCATGTAGGCATGGACAGAAAATATAAACTCCACACAGCCAGTCAACCCAGCAGTAGTTTAACATAAGTATCACAAAAATAACACTAGATGGCAGTTGAGAGATCGTTCAATGCTGGTGCCCAGTCACAGCAATCAGGCAACAGAGGTCACATGAAGTTATGGGTGTGCCATCTGGGAGGAAGTCTGATGCATATATTGAAAAATTACTGAGTAATAAAAGAAACTCTTGACAGTTTTTAGAGTAAGGCGATTATTATAAAGTGCAAGAGAGACATTCAAAAGCACACTCTGCAAACACACATGCAACAAACTCAGTTCATTAAAATAAGCAACATATATATGCTTATATTGTGGCAGACGGCCTGGGTCTATGCCCGACTGGGATGACCCTTCAGTGTATATTCAGGGGGAGCAGCCCTGGACGGTGCAATACCTCCCCTTGGACACTAGATGGCCACCCCCTGGGTTGGAGCGGTGCCTCGGTTTTCCGCAGGGCTCCATGGGAATTGGAGTTGGGTGCAGCCCTGTTGGGTCCCGCAGGCACCACCAGGGGGCGCTGCAGCTGGGACTCCTGAGCCTGTATGACCAGTGTATTCGCCACACCTGGAAGTGCAGCCGAAACTCAGTGATAAACCACCTGGAGCACTTCCAGGTGGACTATAAAAGGGCCCAGCAACCACCCCACTCAGGGGCCAGAGTCGGGAGGAGGAGGACTAGGCTTGCAGGAGGAGTGGTGATACAAAGGAGAAGAGTGTTTTGGGTGTTTTATTTGTGCTTGGGACTGTGTTGTGCCTGTGGAGATTATGGGAAAGACGTACTCCACAGGTGAAGAAAAATAAAAGTTTATTTATTTTTATACATGCCTCCGGTGTGAGTCTGCGTCGGGTCAGGCTCCTACATAGCGCCTTTCTTACTATATATATATATATATATATATATATATATATATATATATATATATATATATATATATATATATATATATATATATATATATATATATATAACATAGTTTACTGTCAAATAATGCAGAGTACATGAAACATGTTTTGCCCTTATTTGGGCATATCAGGCGTACACACTCCATAGCACCCCTCTCAGGGATCGAACCTCGGATGTCAGTGTCAGAAGTGAAGTCTCTTTACACTGTGCCATGGCGTGTGGTTCATTTATTTGACAGCCTGTAGATCAGAGTAATTACATTCATAGCATCCGTTGTCTGAGTCCTGATCTGATTGTATGGGTGGTTACCTACCAGGTAATGTATGTGGTTGGTCTGCCAGTCTGCAAACATCCACCACGGGTGCCCTCTCAGTTGCGAGAAGGCAAATAAGGGCGAAACACGTGTCATGTACTCTTTGCATTATTTGACAGTAAACTATGTGACATTCTATGATCTGCTTCTCGCAACTGAGAGGACACCCATGGCAGATGTTTGCTGGCTGGCAGACCAACCATATGCATTACCTGGTAACTAGCAGTGAAACAGGACAAACTTTAAAAATCAATAAACAAAAAGGTATAGCTAGCTAAGCGGAGGCAAGGTACGTTCCAAAACACAGAAGTAGACTGACTCCCTACTCCTGACATCATGCATCCCCCTCCCCTCGGCCCGAAGTCTCTGTCTCGGATTAGCGTGAATATACCACTCCAGCAAGTGATTCTTAACGCAATGAGAGAAGTCGCAAAATCAACCAGAATGTTCAAGCAAATTATAGAAAAAAACCCGATCTAAATCCGTTAAGTAGTTCTCTCATGAAAAGCGGACAGACATACAGACAGAAAGACAGATGTTGGATTTTATACTGCATAATAAATATATAATGGCATTAGAAGGTAGCTGAGAATAGGGTTTAAATTCTTGACTCAATATAAATGAACCATTATGAGAATGGAAACTGACAAGTTTTGCCAGGTTAAATAGCCTGTTCTCATTCTTATGTCATGTAGAATTAACTCTAATTACAGGTGTATTGTTTATGCTGAAGCATAAAAGAATCGGTTTCTGTGTAGTATACACTGTAAAGAACTGGACGTGAAAGTCACTGAGTCACTCTATGATCTTAAGACTTAACCTAAACAGCTTGGGTTCAAATTGAATGAAAATTCATGGGACTAATCAATGTTGCATGCGTGTATAAAAAATCCAGGACACTTGAAAATAAAATTCAATTTGAAATTAAGAGAGAGAAATGCACTATTCATTTTAATTGGGGAAGTGCTAATGCTTTGTTAAACAAAAAAAGCAATAACAAATTAAAAAAAATGTTATCATAAAAGCCTTTTCATTCTTTGCATGTGACTGACTGCCTCATGCTCATGATCATCACATACGTTTTTATTCAACTAGAACCCAGGTTGCTTAAATTATTTTTTAATATTATGGAATGATTCATTGATGAAATATGAACCCACTGTCTTGGGATTTCAACTTTAGTAGTTCTTTACAGTTTGTGTCTTGCACAGTACTCCTATTTTGTCTTTTGGCAAAAGTGATGCCATGCTAGACTCAAATATAAAGCAATTTTCAAAGATGAAAAAATATATCTGAAGACCTGAGATGGGAAAGAGAGGGATGTAGTACATATGGTACAATTCCAATGGGGAACATGACTCTAACCTTTTTGTAACTGTTATATGGACACTGGTAAATTGTATGTAGCTAAACATTTTACATGTCAAAATTGAAAATATCTGTGCTCTCATATTTCTGAAACATTTGGCACGTCCCCTCACATCCCCCTATTTCCAAACTTTCTTTTAATGGCCACTCCTGTTTATGTTTTATTATTTAAGTAGTCATAGGTAAAGACATGACTAATATCTGATTAGCGTAACGTCAGGATCATTTTTGCTCTGAAACCTCCTTAGAAGCAGCACATGAGAACCAGTGCAAATTCTCCCTTTTACCTATTTTGACATTTACTTCCTCCCTCCCACCATATCTACAGCTCCGGAAAACAAAACAAAAAACTACAGTCAGAAAAATCAAGCGTAAGATTCAAATTAAAGGAAGCAACTACAGAAACTGTTAGGAAAAGGGAACAAAGTGACTATTCAAAGAACTGACAGGTAGTGGAAATGTGAAGCTTAAACAAATTAATGTTAATGTCTTTGTGCCTGTGATGTTATGTGTTGATGAAACCATCAGGCACAGGATGATGTGGTGCAAAGCTTCAGAACAGAGGCAAGTCCTGCTTTGATTCTTGTTTGTTGTGCTTGTGGACATTGACTTTGGGCGTGTGTACGACAGCTCAGAAAACAGATGAAGGATTTTCTCCCCACACTAGCTGACCTTCTCACAATTCAAAACGGATGTTCTCTATCTGTGTTGATGTATGACTAACAAGGTGATGGCTTTACTGTTTGTCCAGGCAGCTAACCATCAAGGTGACGGAGATGTTTATGTCTGGTCAGTCTAGCTACAACATAAGCAGTAGCTACGGTATCTTGTCTGTCAACCATTTCATCCAGCAAAAGGTACAAACAGCATTTTGTTTTCCGCTCAGCAAAAGGTGGTTGCTGATAACTTCTGTTCTCTCTTTTGCACATCTGTAAAAAATAACAACTGTCTCTTACTTTGTTTTGTTGCTACCAATATAAGGCAGCAGCTGCCTTGTCACTATTCAATCAATCACCCAACAAAGAGAAATGACTGTCTTGTTTCTATCCAAATGGGTGCATGGAAAAATAGAGAAGCTGTCTTATTTCTGTCTGGCTGCTCACCTTGTTAAGTGAAATGACTCTGCTCAATGGAAACAAATGAAGATAAAAACTGGAAAATAATTGTGAATACATAAACAAAGAAGGCCTTGACTACAGAAATGGGATAGTAAGTAAAAGTCAAACTAATGAAATCAGGCCTTTCAAAGGAGAATCAGAAGAGCTGAGATTCTATCAGGCCTAATTTCATATGAAAAATAGTCACTGCGACGTCACATGCTGACACCTGTGAAAAGTTATTTGAAATTACCATTAATTTTTTTAATGTTTTTAGAACTTTCTCTAATATTTTAAGGCTAAGCTGATTATTGTGCATTGTATAATATTTATTATCTGACATTATGATTTTTGTTACTGTTTTTCTTCTCCTCTTGGTATAAACTTTTGGGTTATTTGACCTGCTGTCTCTTTTGGATTTACCTCTTATCTCCTAATCCTTCCACACTGTTCCCTTTGGGCATGCCATTTTTTTAATCTCTGAGAGAGATGGGTAATCATGCCAACTATAATATTTTTTTTTACATTTTGTGGCTATCTCTTACCTGGAAGGAAAATAAGAAACTAAAATCTAGACTAAATGACATGAAAAACATTTCAAAATAATGATTCAAATGCACAAAACACACTCAACCGACATAAAATTGATGGTTCATCATCATCTCCGTCATGGCCTAGCTACTTACCCATCTGAGACTTGTTTTCATTCTGTGTTCTGCAAGCCTGCTGGACTTTGTGAGTAGCAGTTGCTTATCTGTTTAGTCAGCAGCCCTCTTCAGAGATTTGCCATGAAGCTCTCATGGAGGTTTGGCTAAGAAATTCATCTGTCGCCTTTTTTGAGTTTCCAGGCTGACTATTTCGTTCTCTGCCCTTAACCTTTGCTATTTTGCACAAAGAGATGTACTACTTATGGTCCTTAGCATTGTTCTCCATCATGATTTTGTATATTACCTAGACTCTCAACGTCTGCCACTCAAAGGTTATAAAGTTACATACTTTCATTTTTTTCTCCCACGTGGACCGTGATTGCTGTAGAAATCAGTTATTACAAAATTATATCAACAAGTGTGATGCTTAACTCTTTGTCAAATTAAAAGCAAATGACCTTGTTTTTTAACTGTAAGAAAAATGTTAATTTTTTTCTACATTAAAACAATATAAGAAATCTTTTTGTATAGATTTATAGAATGTGGGTTAGGACTTTCTCAGGTAAGCAAAAAACAAGTCAATTTGCAAGCAGTCTAGCATCAGTAGATCCATCATTGCAAAAGCTTGTGACAAAAGCAATGACAAGTGCAACAATTTCGGACAAAGATGTGATGACATTGTTTGTAGTCAGGCCCTATCCACTGTCACACACGTGCACTTGAAAGAAGGTCAGTAGGCTTAAATAATGTTGTTTCTTAGCCGGACCTGGGGTTGGAGCTGTCACCTGACCCTCTCTCCTTTTGTCCCTCTGCAGACCAGTAGAAGAACCGACCAAACAGTGACATCACCAACAACCCTCCCTCTGATGAGGTCACCTCCATCCTTTCCTGATGACCGCTTCAAAACCCACCTACCAAACACATCACTTCCTCTTCCAGCCACCCTGGTCCATCCCCTTCCTGTCTCTGCCATATAAATGCCTCTACTTTCCATTTACCACTTAAACGTTATAAAGTTACATACTTTCGTTTTGTCTCCCAGGTGCACCGTAATTGCTGTTACTCGATTGTAACCACATGTTTTTTTTTTTTGCTGCATTTTTCATTATATGGGGTGGCCATCCTTATTAACACCACAAAATACTTTAGATAATTTAAATTTTGAAATTTTCTTTCAATACATACAATTTTACCCCATGCATTGCACAAACTGAAACAATCTATATGTTATTAATATGTGAATTACATTTCTTGTCTTGTCTAATTATCTCAGGTATGAAAATAACATGATCAGTTAGATGAAGTCTGCCCTTTCCCAATCTCCTGCGATAAAGAAGTAAGCTAAATCTGTTTTATGATGTAAATATAAAGTAGAGTCAAAATATGCAACCAAAGGATATTGTGAAAAAAAAAACTCTGGAATAAAGTTTCAGAATAAGGAAGTTGGTTATCACAAAATGTATTTCCCATTCCTGAGACGCCATCTGAGTCAGCATTGTCAAGTGTAAATAATTTTCCACTACAACTTTAATCGAATGCCCCTGTAAAGTCAGCATCTGTGAAGGATGTCACTCTGTGGTCTAAAATTACTTGATAAGACCTTTATGCAGCGTCTGATCCACAACTGCATGATTGCATACTTCATGCTGTATGCATCTGATTAGCTGTATGATAAGGCAGAAAGAAAAGAAAATAAGAGAGTGATTTGTACTTTGATAAAACTAAAAGAGGGATGCACAGTGGTGCAGTGGTAGTGCTGCTGCCTTGCGATAAGGTGACCAGTGTTTGCATCCCGGGTCCTCTCTGTGTGAAGTTTACAAGTTCTCCCCATATCTGCGTAGGTTTCCTCCCATGGCCCAAAGACATACAGGCTAGTTGGACATGCAATACTAAATTGGCCCTAGTTTGCAGTTTGTGTGGGGGTTTATGTGAGTTCACTCTGTGATAGACTGGCACTCTGTCCAGTGTTTGTTCCTGTCTTATGCTAGCTGGATAGTCTCAGGCACTCACCCCCAAACCCTGTTCATGACTAAGTGGATTAGAAAATGACTGACTGACCGAAAATAAATTATAACATACTGGTCTTAAGGACAGCATGGTGGTGCAGTGGGTAGCGCTGCTGCCTTGCAGTTAGGAGGCCCAGGTTCGCTTCCCGGGTCCTCCCTGCATGGATTTTGCATGTTCTCCCTGTGTCTGCGTGTGTTTCCTCCTGGGTTTCCTCCCACAGTCCAAAGACATGAAGGTTAGGTGCATTGGCGATTCTAAATTGTGCTTGGTGTGTGGGTGTGTGTGCCCTGCGGTGGGCTGGCACCCTGCCCGGTGTTTGTTTCCTGCCTTGCACCCTGTGTTGGCTGGGTTTGGCTCCGGCAGACCACCGTGACCCTGTAGTTAGGATGTAGCAGGTTGGATAATGGATGGATAGATGGACGTTGGTCTTAATTGAAACAACACAGGTAGGGCAAAAAGCAAGCATAGTGCATCACCCAATAATATAATATATATAATAATTACAATAAAGCATGATGGCATGAGCTTGAGAGTGCCGTGAATTACCAGGTAGACATTTTTTGATACATGAAGTAAAGACTGATGCTGTCAAATGCAGTCACATCTGTGAGGAAACTAGTCTGTAATGACCTATGGTCTGGGGTGGGGGAGATTTTATTTTTCAGCAGTAACATGATTCTAAACACAAAGCAAAAGTAGAGTTACAACAGAAAAAAAACAAAAAAGTGTATCTTAAAGAGGCCAAGTCAGGCAAAGTCTAGACCTGAATCAAGCAGGAAATCTGTGGCAAAGCCTCAAGACTGTAGTCTGCAGAGAATCTTTTGCCAACTTGAAAGCATTTGAACAACTCTGGCAAGAGCAACGGATGAAACCTATACCATCCCACTGAACAAAGTTGGTAGGTATATCCAAGACCGCCCATGGCTGCTGCAGCTACAAAAACAAGTCTTTAATAAATGTAGTCTCAAAATTTCAGAAGACGTATACAAAAATACTAAGTGCAGAAACAGCCTTCAGCGTATGTATGTTTCTTCCACATTTGTGTAAACTTCTTAGTTCAGACTCTTAGGATAGCTGAGGTGATTAGTCCTACAGTAACCTGAGGAGCGAGGAGTTAACTGGCTGTTCTTTTAGCACAATCAGTAGCTATTTGCAGTTATATATTGTCACATATGCATGCTGATGACGTGTATTGGGGGCTGAGAGCATGATGACGAAACTCATACACTGACTGCATGAGAGTGAATGTGGAGTCCTACAAGGAGCGATGACAACACCTCAGGAAGACCCATTTCCTCTGATGCCAGAGCCATATAAGCATGGCTGGAAGTCAGCATTCAATTGTTTTGCAAAATGAAGGTTATTGCATGTGGCAGACTGACCGGAAACTAAAGACTTCATACAAGGGACTCCACAACCAGGCAGAAAAAGAAATGTATGGAAGACCCAGATGCACAAGAGGATAAGTAGTTCAGAGGCTGTAGGTTGAAAAATCGAAACCTTAAAGGTTCTCAGTTAAAGGTTCCTGGAAATTTGTATCTTCAAAGCAAGCATGCCAGTGGCAAAGTCTTAAAATATTTAATGAAACTAACTGAATTAAAATGAATAGATTTTGAAAAGGCAGTATGGTAAGTTGTCATCAGCCTGTGTTTTTTATTCACTTTTCAATGCATTTTATAGAGGCTCACACACAAAGTCATCACAGATATATCATGTTTAATTCCTCCCATGCTGACATAAGAATAAGTATTTAAAATGACCACAGAGGTCTCCACCAAAAGAAAACCGAGATGCCAGCTCTAATTATGTAATTATATTGGACTTCCAAATAGTAAACTTATGGAAATTCTGGTAAGGCATGAATATAAATACAAACACAAAATGACAAAGCACAAAAAGATGAGAAATAAAGGCAACTGTTTATAACCTTGGTTAGAGCTAATCCCCAATGGTTCAGTTGGTCCACAGAATAGACCCGGTCCACCTGCTCTTTTTAGTTCCATCCAACTTCACTGAACTGCCTGGTGGAGACAGAGTTAGTGAGGATGGTGTTAGAACAGACCATGTGATGCACGTGTATTTGAAAAACTGTGACAAGAGCTAATATTTAAAATTCTGAAATGCCCATGTCTAAAACTAGAGAGCAAAGCCAAAATGTAAATTATCAGAAGATTTTAAACCAGTAGGCATACTAAAACAAATATTCTGACTTGAAACCACACTACCCTGAAGGTGAGCTGCAACAAAAATGCAGACATGAAGAAGTACTCTAACCTGAAAGCAAGTTCTTGCCAAAACCTTGACTCAAAACCATGTAATACCTGAAGGCGAGCTGTCACAAAAATCCAGACACGTGACTGCCACAAAAATCTGAAACAAAAACCACAGTGAGTCCAACAAAAAAATCACTTGGCATTTGCCCTCGAGTTCTCATGCTGAAGTTGTTTGACTTCTGGATCTGGAATCTGAAACTGGAATGCTGCAAGGACTGATAAAGCTGAACATCAGTGATGTAGCCCGTAGTGCTCACTGGAAAGCAGCCCCTAGTAAAAGTGCAATATGCCCCAGTAACACAACAACAAAATGCTATAACTACAAAATTGTGGCATGGAGTGCTTAAAAATACACAATAAAAATTTTACTGCTCCCAAACTAAATTATTAATGCAAAACACCTATTAATATTATCGGAGATTACAGCTTTCCAAAGACTCGAAATTTAGCAGGAGAAAAAATAAACTGGAACAAAAAATGAATTGTAACAAACTGGATCATTTCCTAACAGCTAGCAACAGTTGGCTGGAAGAAAAAACCTGTAGCCACAAGGGGTCCCTAGGAACTGAGTTTGAGAGTACAGATGTACAGTATGCCATAATTTGAATCAAATCTAAGCTCTTTTTATCAATGATTCAAAAAAAAATTTATATTTAAAATGTACAAAATTTTCTAAATTTTCAGAAATGCTTTTCAAATAAATATCAACAGCAAATAATTGTCATTACGGTGGCGCAGTGGTAGTGCTGCTGCCTCGCAGTTAGGAGACCAGGGTTCGCTTCCTGGGTCCTCCCTGCGTGGAGTTTGCATGTTCTACCCGTGTCTGCGTGGGTTTCATCCCACAGTCCAAAGACAGGTTAGGTGGATTGGCGATTCTAAATTGGCCCTAGTGGGTTTGTTTGTGTGTGTCCTGCGGTGGGTTGGCACTCTGCCTGGGATTGGTTCCTGTGTTGGCTGGGATTGGCTCCAGCAGACCCCTGTGTTTGGATTCAGTGGGTTGGAAAATGGATGGATGGATAATTGTCATTAAAAGCAGTTAAACTTTTGTAAAATAACCAAAAATTGCATCTATTCTATATATATAAAATCCTAAACCTAAAAGTGGAACGAGTTTGTGCAACGATTTTATGTGACGTTTTTTGTCACGCTTTAAATCAGGCTTATTTTAAAACCTACATATATATGTTTGGTATCTTTCTTTTCAGAATTTACTGAACTTTAATGTGATGTTGTTAGATTTTCAGATTCTTACTCCATTTTTTAAATTCTAAACTAAAAAATATCAAGAACTCACGTCCCTGTTCGAAGGCTACGCGAGATGCAGATCACGTGGGACAACAGCACTAGCAAGCCAGCAGCTGATCGAGCAAAGAGGAGGTTAAAAAAAAACTGTATTTGTTCCGCATTGTATCAACGTTTAAGAGGGGGTTTCAGAGGAGCGACCGCATCTCCTTGGGGTGCATTCAGGCCCTCTCTTCACAATGCGAGCGGCAGAGATGCGAACTGGCTGGTGCGTAGCGCAGGCAAGAGGGGTTGGTGAGCAAAGCGAGCAGCAGGTAAGCCCCCTATGAACTGTAATGGAGTGACATCCCAATTAAGTCAGTTTATATGTTAATCTTATTTGGATTTAGGAATGTACTTCAATCTAATAAAATGCAGGGAAGTAAATAATTCCTTTTTAAAGTAAATCATCAAAAACTTCCCAGTTTATATAAAAGGCATGTAATAATTCTGGTTCTTTTTACAGAGTCAAATAGCACATATACACATGTACTTAGGGAAGAACCCATAAGTGCTTTTTAATTCCTAATTAGTTTGTTGACACGTAACACATTTTTATTGTTAAATATACATTTATTAAACACATCTGCTCTTTGCAAGTATATGACTGCTAAATAATTGGCAAAGTCATGTGTACTTACAATATTTAAAGTGGGCAGCCTAGTATCTGTGGATTATGTGCTTGTGATTCAGAGTAAGAACAACCAAGACTGAAGATCTAAGTGATTTTTAAAACAAAATGTAGCTTTCACCACGTATTCTGTTATGAGTACACCAAGAACCCCTTGCTGAAGGTTGCATAAATGACGGTATCACAGAAGTACTGATATGGGACATCACCCAGAAAACATGCAGCCAAGGATAATTCTGTGATCAAAGCAGTTTCTTCTGATCAAAGTAGAGTGATCAGAACCAGACCATTAATGAAAAGGGATGAAACAGACAAGTTATACATAGTAAAAGAAAGATTACGCTTGGATAACTGACAACAGTTGTACTGAAAAAACATATTACAGCACACAACTTGCCAAATCTTCTCATGAGTGGGCTTAGGCACACACCAAGCAAAGCAACAACAACAAGCTGCCTCCCCTCTACTCGCCATTCTACAGTTGAACCAGGGCTGGACAGGCCAATCTGATGTGACCCTTCTATCCAAGGATTGAGTGATTACTTTATCGGAAATTACAGGAGAGGGTTAGTTACCAGTTTATAAAATCATATTACTTATATTTTAGTACTAATGACTAAGAACAGAGATGCAGTATGCACAGCTAATCACCAGCTCTACTTAGAGTATGCTAAACTGTAGTACTGTAGTGAGTTTTCAGCTGGGATTTAAAAGCTGAGACTGAAGGGGCATCTCTTATACTAGCAGGCAGATCATTCCGCAGCTTCTGGGCCCTGTAACTAAAAGCTGAACCTTCCACTTTTATTTTATAAGTCCTTGGAATCATAAGAAGGATGTATCTTGAGATGTTAATGTGTGCTCAGGTTTTATAAGTAATAATAAGTTCAGATAAGTTAGCAGGGCCTTGGTCATTTAAGGCTTTATATGTTAAAAGGAGAATTTTGAAATATACCGTAAATTTGACTGGGAGCCAGTGCAACAATTTAAGAATTGGAGTTATATGTCTTGCAGCAGCATTTTGAATTAACTGGATTGGCTCCAGCAGACCCCCGTGACCCTGTAGTTATGATATAGCGGGTTGAATAATGGATGGATGGATGATTTTTGGATTTTACTGAAATACGCTCATGATTGATCCAGGATATAGCAAAAACTCAAAAGTTCCAAGAATCATTGTCTCTCATCAATCTGTAAGGGAACAGTGTATTTTGGTGCCATGTACTGGGCCCATGCAGTGTTTAAATGAAAAGGGATGTCCAAATATCCCTCAAAATCTTTGGATTTCCTTCATGACTACAGTCTATTCAAGTGAACATAATTCCTAGGATAGGCTAATACTCATTACCACAAGGGGAGGATATTCCTGGAATGACTGCAGGAATGTAATAGTGAACTGAGTTTAATAAGTTGCCCTTACCTGTTAGAAGGTTTCAGTTCAACTAAACACTAGCTGGCTCTGCCATTCACTGTAGAGATCCACCACCCACTAATTTTCAACAACAAGATATAATCAAAATCAATCTGATTCTTAGTGCCATCATTTTGACACCATGTCAAATCCATGCTCTGATGAATTAGGTTTGTTCAGATGGGAAATGCAGTGCCATATCTTGCAAAGTTGGTTTGCAGAAGTTAATGCTCTTTAAAATTTGGCCAATCACTGCCGACATGGAGTTTGTGCTTTCTTCCCATCTTAGGATTTTTCTTTAGGTACTTTGGTATTCCCCCCATGTCCCAAATATGTAAAAATTAGGTTGTCTATTTTAAATTCTTACAATAGGTATAAGTGACCCCTTTAATGGACTGATCTTCTTGGTCAGCTGTCACCTGGTCTTTCACAAGGATCCACACATTTTCAGCTGCTTCATCCATTTTCTGCAAATTCACACCACTGGATCCACCTCACACCACTCACCTGTGGTCAGAATAACGTCATCTACCTCACTTTCTCCAACTCCTTGAGCCAATCCAAAGCCATGATCTTCCTGAGATTTGCCAGTGGCAACATGGTCAATCTAATACACTTTAGCAGCAGAGAAATGTGTCTGAAGTGCTCGCTGTTAAGGATTCTCTGTCCATGCTCCATGTCTCCTGGTTCATCATGTAGAACCCCCTCCTTCTGATAGTCTGTGCTTACCAGAGTTGCAAATCATGGACATTAAAATATTTTATTCATTGTAATAGTCTTTGACATGTCAGGTAATAGTGATGCTATCTAACCATTCACTCTCAAGAAGATATACGTGATGTGTGTTCTAATTCAGGAAGAGAATAGACAACACTTAAAAATTATAGTAGGTGTCTTTGAATAAAGCATGTCAACCAGATACAGTTAGTTATGGCATTTGAGCATGCAGCCAGTGAGGAGAGAGGCTAAGAGAGCAATGTTCACTGCACAGGTAATGGAAGAGTAACAACAGGCACAAAAGCAAATTCCTATCTTTATACCAATAACATCAATGCCAGGTAGGATTTGTAGGATTTTCAGCCATAGATGGGGCACTGGTCCGTCACAATGAACTTTCATATGCAAATCCACACCCTCTCATAAATTAATCATGTGATCATACGCTTAAAGATAAAGATAAAAATATGGGGAAATGTATTTTTGCCATAAGCAAGGAAGCACTTCATGACACAAAGGCTTACAGAAATCTGGAGCAAAAGGCTGGGCTAATTGTGTAGTTAAGGCAGAAAATTCAACAACTTTTAAAAAGGTCCAAAGGAATATGGAAGTTTTGAAAATTCAAGGATAGATAAAATATTTGTACATTTTAAGTATTAGCTAAAACAAAAAGATTGATGGACTACCCTGTTTCTTGTCTGCCTAACTTATTTTCTTACATTTTAGACTACTCTTGCAGCGAAAACCTGGGAGCAGGTGGCAGGATTGGCATCCAGCCACCATAAAAAACCTAACACCGTTCCAGTATGGTGCTAAGGTGTCACCCATTGCACAGCTGCACTCAGGTCCCAATTGGGTGGTTCATCATGTGGTGGGCGGCAATGCGCATGTTCCCAACCTCTCTCTCTCTCTCTTAGACTTTGAGCGTGCAGCATTAACCCTGCCTCCTCAATGCCACCACAAGGCTGAAAGTAGCTATTTATTCGGCTTGCTACTTACTTGCAGCTACTTATTCATTCCTGCCAGCTATCTATTCACACAGCTTGTGTAAATCAGTTATTTATTCAACATTAAAAGCAAGACAAAATATTCTGAAGCATATTACGTTACTCAAATTGAGCCAGGCAAAACTCAACTTCAGTTAAACAAAGGTATTTGTCTAATCTCAAAACTGTGAAAATTAGCGTGGCTCAATTAATTTAATCCTTTACAGGGCCCACTGAAAAGTACAGTAAATTCTGTTTGTTGTGGTTACATGTCAACTTTGCCAGGCAATTTGAGGTAGGTACCTGTGTTAGGCCAGGCAAAACTCAACTGAAGTTTAACAAAGGCATCACAAAACTTTGAAACTGAAAGTGGCCCAACAAGATATGACTCATTTGTTTCCATGGAGCTCCAAATGTGGTATGAAAAACCTCAAGTCATTTCTAATCAGTTTTGCTGAAGATTCCATAGCTATAGGTTTATGGAACAATGGTGCACTGGTAGTGCTGCTGCCTCAGAGTAAAGAGCCTAGTGTTTGCTCCCGTGTCCTCCTTGCATGGAGTTATCGTGCTTTCCTTGTGTCTGTGTGGGTTTCCTTCAGGTGTTCTGGTTTTCTCCCACTGTCCAGACACATGCAGGTTACATGAACTGGCAATGCTAAATTGGCCCTACTGCATGTCTGGTTTGTGGTCGTGAGTGTTTGCCTTGCGATGATCTTGTACCCTGTCCAGGTTTTGCTCCTGCCTTGCACCCTATGGAAGCTGGGATAGGCTCCAGCCCGACCTGTGACCCTCGTCTGGATTCAGTAGATTAGAAAATGACATGACCTATTCGTTTAATTTTTTTATCATGAAGGTGTTACTGTATTTTCCTGCACAAAATATGGTTCAGAAATGGCATAAAAAGATACGGGTCTTTCAGGTTTAGAGTGCCGAAAATAGGTGGGGAAACCCCAAAAAGCTTAATGTCTTGCATAACTAACCATCAAGACGCACTGAACAGTATATCATATGTTGGGGTTTTCTGATATTGGTGAGTCAGAAGGCACCAGAAATAAAAAAAAAAAACTGAAGTGATTTAAAAGTGTTCATAAGTAATTCTTATTAACACCAACATATCAATTTTAAAATGAATTGTACATCTATCTATTTTATAAACTTGCTTTATCCTGATGGTTACAAGAAAGCTTGAACCTTTCCTAGCAAGTACAGAGGACGATTGTTAGAAACAATCCTTGGATAGTACACCACTTCATCATAAGGTATGATATATCTGCTGCACAGTATTTTGTCATGCTAATGAAGTTGAAAAGTAACTAGTTTGCACAAACGCTGAATATAAGTGGCTGACTGGAAGTGATTAAGTAGCTGCGAATTAGCAGATGCATATTGCCACCACATACTGTAGTTTCTTTGGGGTTTCCCATTTCCTGAACAAAACTAAGGGACACCTTAGTGCAATGACAATAGGGCTTTTTGTAATGTTGTAAACAAAATCAAGCTTTCCAAACACATAGCGCCTAAAACATTGTGACAATAGCTTCTGCAACAACAAGTGCATTCCACATTTTTTTTTAATGTACATTTCAAGTTGCTTCTGACAGCATGAAGAAGTTGCTTGTCACTTAAAACCATGGTGCGGAATTCAGCACAGGACATGTCAAAATTCAAAATGACAAGAAGTTCATTCTTGGTGAGCTCTAGGGAAGACCTGTTTCTTGTGTCAGTCCATTTTAAGGCCATCTTTAAAAATATCCTTTTCACCATCTTTGTAGATGATAGTTTGTTCAGGATGAAGTACAGTACAGACAGCATATTTGGAAGATCTGCTTTCTGAAACACACCTATTTACAGTGCAGATGTGCTTTTGAAAAAACTTGTTTCGGACTTCGAACAATTCAGAGTTCAAACGGCCTTCTGAAACGAATCGAGAGAGAGAGAGAGAGAGAGAGGATGATCTTTTTGCTCCTTGATTTATTTATTTAGCTAACATACCCTTGTATATTTTATTAAGAAAAAAAATCTGATTACATTTGTTATTTGCATTTTAGTTTATTTTCATACTTACAGAGTCACGTAAAAAATACAGAAGACTGCGGTCTGTATTGATTTGTTAAGGAACGCAACATCAAATACGGAATGATTTCATAAAATTTAGAACGAGAGGCAACCTTAAGTTTCTTCCCCACCTACCCACATAAAAATAAATGAATAAAAATGTATACCAGTAGTGAATACACTACAACTCTTTTCACTGGAATTTGACTTTTCAACGTCAAAATATATGATATTTACAATAGCTAGTTGTTACATTATAGACCACGGGTGTCGAACTCCGGTCCTCAAGGGCCGCAGTGGCTGCATGTTTTCAACCTAACCATCTTTTTCATTAGTGAGCCATTTTTACTGCTAATTAACTTATTTTGCTTTAGTTTTAATTAACTTGACTCAGGCTCCTTAGTTGTTTTTTTTCCTTAATTAGCCAAACAATAATGAGACATCAAACAAGCCACCATATGACCAGCTCACCTGTGCCCATCACACAATATCTGAAAATAAAGAAAGGTGAAAGTCTCAGTAAGGTTGATCTCTCAGGTCACCAAAACATTTTGATGGTGTTCTTAGAAAAAACAGAAAAAATCAACAGATCTGGAAATGTCTGCTGTGGCAGAATGAGAGCAGCAACAAGCCATTGAGTTAAATGACGGGCTTAATCAATAGCAAGAATCAGCTTCTCATTAAGAGATTGGTTGGAGTGAAATTGGTTGAAGTTTGAAATCCCAGTTTAGCTGGTCATCTGTTGGCTCTTTTCACGTCTCATTTCTGTTTGGCTGTTAATGAAGAAATAAATCAATTCAGAGGACTGAATCCTTAAAAACAGGGCTATTGAAATGAAGGGAAAAGGAGTTAATTAGCAGTGAAAACTACTCACTGATTAAGAAAAAGGGTTGGAATGAAAACCTGTGGCCACTGCGGCCCTCCACGCCCGGAGTTCGACACCCCTGATATAGATTGTAACACCTAAGAATATTCAATTCACACAACTAACCCACTTAATTTGCTCATGAATTGTGTCTTGTGATTTATAACTCGCTTTTGTCAAACTTGTCAACTAACTAAACGCAAGTAAATGTAGAAATAGCTTAGCGTTTCATGTGCTCCCACGTCGCCAGCTCCTTCTTGCCTTCCTTAGTAGAGCACAATCAGTCCGATTCTGAGCATTAAATTCGACTTTTTTCGCGGTTCTTGCGCGCCCTCTGCTGCCAATTGCCTGAAATCTGCTGTGTGCGGACCTGAAGGAGACAAGCGGGCGCAGCTTGGTGACGACAATGCGCGCGACGACAATACGATACCGATCGAAGGGCAGCAGGCAGGTAACCGTTAGCATTATGGTATGGTATAGTATAGTATATTACATGAAGTAAGTGTGTATGACAAGAACGTGTACGTGGGCGTTCATAAAGCCGCCGCTGGAGTGTAATGCTGACTTGCTTCCCTCGGGTTGTTTTTCAGTATCCTCACGAACGCGTTCAAAGGTATCCTTTGTTTACAAGGCACTAGTTGATTAGTTGGTGACCTAAAGTGCCCCTCCATTATGCATTTGGAAATCAGAAAAATGACTGAAAAGCAGAGGCTTGTTCCAGAGTGGCAATATGTAAAGTATTGTTATTTAGATAAAGTGTTTTTTTAACGGTAGTGTTTTACAGTTGGTTAGGGTGTCCTTTTTGTCTTGGAACCCCAGATTTGCCTGGTCGATTAGAAAAAACGTATCTAGTTTGCTTTTCATGCAGCCAGTTGATGATGATGATGATGATTGCTTTGCAGCAGATTAATCAGCTCTCTTTGACAGGAGATAACATTACTTTAGTTACCCTGTCAAACTGTTAGATACATCAACAAGTGGCAGTACAGCAGTGGTCGAACCCAAGGGTTGGAACATGTGATTAGACAATCTGGATAGGCTTACTTAACCCTGGCCTAATGCTTTAAAGATCGGTGTTGATTTTCACAATTCATAGCAGGTACGTGGATTGCTTGTTTTACTGATGTTTTCAGTTATGTCTGAATGTTTAAGAAGTCACTTGCCTGCACTGACACCATCGTAAATGTGAGATCAACGGGGCAGCCTTTCAGTTCAGTGTTGACACTGCTTCCTTTTATTTCATAATGATTTAAAAGTTTGACCCAAAATGCACATACAATGTGCCGTTATTAAAGACATTTAGACCAACTTATTATGATTTCACTGCATCCGCAAAGGAGAGAAAAAAAAAAGTTTACTTTAATCGCGACTGGTATTCATTGACCACTGGATCCTACTTACAGCATTCATTTGGCGTATAGCACTATAAACTTACCAAGTCGGAGTCCACCTACTCACCTTTGCACCATTGGCATTTTGTTTTATTGTATCTATTATTTTTAACTCACTACATTGTACACGTCTTTTCTGTGTGTAATCAGTTAACTTAGTAGTTTGCTGGTAAACATTCAATTTGTCCTTTAAACAATGTCTGCTAAATAAAAATTGTGAGGACTAAAAAAAGGTCATTATGAGGTAATATTTAGTACGTTCTGTTATTTCTTTTGAGAGACACAAATAGACTGACAGTTTTTCTGCTGTTTAGCTGGGGAAGGATACAATAAGGACTGCATTTAGTGTGTTTAAGTATTTCATGGTTGATTTTGTATGGGCTTCATATGAGCATTAGGCAGTGCTAGGTGTGTCCATTTCAAGTTTCTGCTTGATCGCCTCAGTTTGTATGCACAGGGATTCCCATTTTTGGGAAAAACTGTGAATTCAAGCATCCTTTCATTTTGAAGACTTGCATGCAACAGTGTCATAAGCATTTTATGCTTTCCAGGCACAACAAGGACAGATAAAAATATATTAATGTAGCAAAGCATGGTGCTAATGCACATTGTTCGTAAGGATTTAAGCTCATTTTTGTGGCTGATTTTATGGCTCGCTGTTACACCAAGTATTTCTCACCCAGCCATCAGTTCTAGAATGAAGGTAAGACGATGATGTACATTCTTCCCTTTTATAGGGTGCAGCTGTGTGGGATTTCAATGGCTCTTATATTAAAATAAATGTTGTCCGAGAACTGGTAGAATTTTTTACTTTTAGGTTTTGTTCTTGCTGTGGCTGATGTTGTTGTTACCATAATAATAAAAATAATGTATAAAGAAGTACAAACTTATGTAATATTCAGAATTATAAACTATTCAAACATTTACTTATTTTTTCATTTAAATATTAAAACCTTATTTTTTGGCTAATTTGAAAGCCCTATTTAGTATATGTGAAAATGGAAATTTTAATACATATTAAAGTTTATGTTTAGTTGAATTCTGAACATTTTTGCCAACTCCAGTAATCCAATTAGTGCTTTCCACTCCATGACTTCAACTCCACCTCCACATTCCTACTCGGTACGTCATAAAATTAGTTGAATTATTATATCTGTAATTAGTGGATTAATACATAATAAATTAGTCCTTAAGGATACATATTCTTTCACTGTAAGATGCCACAGTTTAGTATAGACTTTGAAAAGCTAGCTTCAAAATTAAAACAAAAAGTTGTTCAAAGCAAGCGACCTGATTATCCAAAAGAACTTACTTCATGTAGGGTGTGTTCAAAGCCATTTCAAAACTAATGGACATCCCTCCGAGTTTGGTGCAGCCTATTTTAGGAGAGTGTAATGATCCTAAGTTATCATGATACTGTCCTTGTAAATTGTAGTCTCCAGATAACAAGTGGCATTTCTTAAGAGATGTGTCTCTGAATGAGTTAGAGAAATCAGTGGCTGCATTCAAAGATTATGTTCATGGATCATTAATCTCCCAAGAAGTTCCACAAAGAAGGACTTTTATGTGAAGTCCTAAGGAAGAATCCTTGGCTGAAAATAAGTCCATAATAGGTGATAAAATAACATCTTCAGGATACAGCAGTTATGTGCTGGAATATATTATGGACTAATACGAATAAAGAAGAAGTTGGCCCGAATGTTAAGCAGATTCTTCAGCAGAATTAAACACCGCACTCTAGCCAGGTCTCAATACCTGCACTGTTAAGTAGTGTGGTAACATCCTGTGACAGGAATGGCCATCAAGAGTAGACACAGGCTATCTTGTCAAAATGGGAAGAAATATGAATTAGGAACCCCAAAGAGAATTATTGAGCTTTAATTATTAAGCTTTCATTGATAAAACTCAATCTGATGGAGTAGTTTGTGTTTCAGACATAGCACACTGCTTGAATAACATTGTGATGTCTTAAGATGAGGACTCTTGTGTATTTATAGACTTTTGAATTTAGTTGCCTTTTTGTTTTGATTTTTGTTCTGGTATGGGTTATTATATGCCTTCGTATAGCATGCTTTATGAAGCAAACAAATTATTTGCTGGAACTCATTTTGTAAAGAGAGATTCATACAGTTTGAAAAGTGTAGAGATGTGCTTAATGGAAATCCTTTTACATGTAGGGGTAATTGAGTTCAACTTATCCTTATCTACCTTGTTGGTTAGTGGACAGGTTCAGAACATGTAAAAGTTCATATTTATTGATAAAACCCTCTAACAAATTGTGCTGAGTTAAAGAGGATCTGTTTTGTACAGTTACCACAGATACTTAGCTCATCAGGAATTACTTGTTAATTACTGTCAAGATAGTCCCAGTATGTGTTTATGTCAGACATTTTTAATTTTACATTTTAATAGCATATTTGTTTAGCTGGGTTTGTATCCATACTTGGTCATTATATAGGGTTTGTACATTTCCTCCATGCACAGCTAAGTTTCTTCCAGGTTCTTACTTTCCTCCCACATCCCAAAGGTGTGTATGTTTGAAAGTTAATTGTTTTCTCTAAACTAGCATCTCATTGAGGTTTGGCTCCTGTATTGTGCCTGTTGCTATGAGGACAGACTCCACCTTCCAAAAATTCTGTAATAGATAAAACAGAATTAGAAAATAGATGGACTTAAAATGCATGGCAGAAATGAGATGCAACAGCAGGAGACAAATTATTGGCAGAATAAAGTCAATGCAGGTATGACAACGCAATATAGGATGTAGCTGCATTCTAAATTCAGTATTATTAAAGGTGACAAGTTTAATTTCCAGGTTTGTAATGAGTTTATAAACATTTATTTAACACCAGTAACGGCATACTGCACGATAATGTGCAGTGAATACACTTGACTTGAGCATTCATACTCTTTCACTGTACGCTTAGCATTCGTTTGCTCAGAGGTTGATGCGCTTGCTGCTTCCTGAGCAGTTCTTCTTTTCACCACCCTAGCGGCCTGCTGCTTCTCTTCCTTCCTCGGCATCTTTTCACGTTAAAACTGATTGTTAGTTTTTGTTTTGCAATTACTTAGTAAGTTTTCTTTAATTTTTCACTTAAGCTGGCACTTAAGTCTTCAATCTGCCTCATGAATGATTAAAGATATGAAGAGGTAGGGGAAGTGACCGCGAAGGTGATAGGGAATGAGAACGGTGCCCATACACATGCACCGCATGGCCGCCCTGCTGTGCGCTGCCGAGAGTTGCTTCTACAATAAAATAAAATAAAAAAAGAGTAATAAAAATCATCACCCCGAAAGCGGATAGTAGACGCCACGTAGTATATGTGTACTAAATTTCAAGTCAATAGGTGAAACGGTTTATGAGCTACAGGTGATTTAAAATCCTGTACAGACAAACGAACAGCCACAGTAGCTATTGAAGATGACACATTAACAAAAAAAGTTTCATTTTGTTTGCTACGTGTAAGTAACAAATTGTATCTATACTAGAGCCATTTGCATAAACACCACAATTCTAATTAGGTATAAGGTTTAGAGTTATAAAATTAACATGTCTTCTCTAATTGTAAGATTGGTTACACGCCAACAATCTTTGTTTTATATAGCATCATTAATGATATGTACAATCAAGAGGCAACCTATAGGAATAACAATATTATAATATACTTAGAAAACATAGCAGTTGAACAGTTTGATCATCTTCTTCTTCTTTTGGCTGCTCCCATTAGGGGTGGCCACAGCGGATCATCTTCTTCCATATGTTTCTGTCCCCTGTATCTTGTTCTGTTACACCCATCACCTGCATGTCCTCTCTCACCACATCCATAAACCTTCTCTAAGGCCTTCCTCTTTTTCTCTTCTGGCAGCTCTATCCTTAGCATCCTTCTCCCAATATACTCAGCCTCTCTCCTCTGCACATGTCCAAACCAGCACAATCTTGCCTCTCTGACTTTGTCTCCCAACCATCCAACTTGAGCTGACCCTCTAATGTACTCAATGCAAATCTTAGCATCTTTAACTCTGCTACCTCCAGCTCTGTCTCTTGCTTTCTGGTCAGTGCCACTGTCTCCAAACCATATAACATAGCTGGTCTCACTACCGTCCTGTAGACCTTCCCTTTCACTCTTGCTGATATTCGTCTGTCACAAATCACTCTTGATACTGTTCTCCACCATTCCACCCTGCCTACACTCTCTTTTTCACCTCTCTTCCACAATCCCCATTACTCTGTACTGTTGATCCCAAGTATTTAAACTCATCCAACTTCGCCAACTGTACTCTTTGCATCCTCACCATTCCACTGACCTCCCTCTTTCTTTACACACATGTATTCTGTCTTGTTCGTACTGTTGTTTATTCCTCTCCTCTCGAGAGCATGTCTCCACCTCTCCAGGGTCTCCTTAACCTGCTCCCTACTGATGCAATCCCACCTGCACCTTAAACGCATCCATCACTCCTACCACAGACCTCACCACTGTCACACTTCCCTCGTACATATCCTGTAAAACTCTTACATACTTCTCTGCCACTCCTGACTTCCTCATACAATGCCACAACTCCTCTCACCCTGTCATATGCTTTCTCCAGGTCCACAAAGATGTAATGCAACTCCTTCTGGCCTTCTCTAAACTTCTCTATCAACACCCTCAAAGCAAACATTGCAACTGTGGTGCTCTTTCTTGGCATGAAACCATACTGCTGCTCACTAATCATCACCTCACTTCTTAACCTAGCTTCCACTAATCTTTCCCATAACTTCATGCTGTGGCTCATCAATTTTATTCCCCTGTAGTTACTGCAGTCCTGCACATCCCCCTTATCTTTAAATATCAGCACCAGTACACTTCTTCTCCACTCCTCAGGCATCCTCTCACTTTCCAAGATTCCATTAAGAAATCTGCTTTAAAAACTCCACTGCCATCTCTCCTAAACACCTCCATGCTTCCACAGGTATGTCATCTGGACCAGCGGCTTTTCCATTCTTCATCCTCTTCATAGATGTCCTTACTTTCTCCTTGCTAATCTGTTGCACTTCCTGATTCACTATCTCCACATCATCCAACCTCTTCTATCTCTCATTCTCTTAATTCATCAGCCTCTTAAAGTACTCTTTCCATCTGCTCAACACACTCTCTTCGCTTGTGAGTACGTTTCCATTTTTTTCCTTTAATACCCTAAGATGCTGCACATCTTTCCCAGCTCTGTCACTCTGTCTAGCCAATTGGTACAGGTCCTTTTTTCCTCCTTAGTATCCAACCTCTCATACAACTCATCGTACACCTTTTCTTTAGCCTTCGCCATCTCTCTCTTCACCTTGTGCCTTAACTTCTTGTACTCTTGTCTACTTTCTGCATCTCTTTGACTATCCCACTTCTTCTTTGCCATCCTCTACCTCTGTATACTCTCCTGTACTTTCCCTTTCCACCACCAGGTTTCCTTTTCCTCCTTCCTCTGTCCAGATGTCACGCCAGGCACCCTTGTTGCTGCCACCTTTATTACATCTGCTGTAGTTTCCCAACTGTCTGGTAATTCTTCTCTACCATCCAGTGCCTGTCTCACCTTCTCCCTAAACTCAACCTTACAGTCTTCCTTTTTCAACTTCCACCATTAGATTCTTGGCTCTGCTCTCACTCTCTTCCTCTTCTTGATCTCCAATGTCATCCTGCAGACCACCATTGTATGCTGCTTAACTACACTTTCCCCTGCCACCACTTTGCAGTTTTCAATCTCCTTAAGATGGACTTTTCTGCATAGGATGTAATCTACCTGTGTGCATCTTCCTCCACTCTTGTACGTAACCCTATGTTCCTCCCTCTTCTTAAAATACGTATTCACCACAGCCATGTCCATCCTTTTGGCAAAATCCACTATCCTTTGACCTTCTGCATTCCTCTCCTTGACACCATACCTATCACCTCTTCGTCTCCTTTGTTCCCTTCACCAGCATGTCCATTGAAATCCGCTCCATTCACCACTTTATGTCCCTTGGGTACATTGTTCATCACTTCATTCAACTCACTCCAAAAATCTTCTTTCTCATCCATTGCACACCCAACATGCGGGGCATATGCACTAACAACATTCATCATCATAACTCCTACCCCATTTCTCCTCCCAGACACACTATGATAGAACAATTTGAATCCACCTCATAATCATTACTCTGTCTGACACTCTTTTCACCTCCAAAACACTCTTGACATGCTGTTCCTTCAGAATAACCCCTACTCCATTTCTTCTCCTATCCACACCATGATAGAACAATTTGAATCCACCTCTGATCCACCTGGCCTTACTCCCCTTCCATTTAGTCTCATGCATGCACAATATATCAACCTTCCTTCTCTCCATCATATCTGCTAACTCTCTCCCATTACCAATCATACTGGCAACATTTAAAGTTCCTACCCTCAGTTCCACTCTCTTTACCTTCCTCCTCTCTTCCTGCCACATCTCCCCCCTCTTCTTCTTCTTCTTCTTCTTCTTCGGCCAACAGTAGCCCAATTTCGGCCAGCACCCTGTTGGCTAACATTATTGGTGGTGGTCGTTGTTAACCCAGGACTCAACCAATCCAGTGTTTTGTATTTTTATCCGCATATTGATTTGGCAAAATTTTACATTGGATGCCCTTCCTGACGTAACTGTCCCCATTTATCCGGGCTTGGGACCAGCGTTAAGAAACACACTGGTTTGTGCATTCCCTGTGACTGGGTTAGCAGTTGAACAGTTAATCTGATAATTTTAATAAACACACCCAGCAGGTGTAAGAAATTAATTACTGGCAGACACCAGAAGGTTATCAGGAGCAGGCACAGGCTGTCTTGTCAGAATGGGAAGAGATATGAATTGGGAAACTCAAAGAGTATAAATTACCTCTAAGGCATTCATTTACTGCTCTGCTAAGGTTAAAAAAAGAACAGCAAAAGCAGAAATGAAGATGTATAGAAAAATTTTAAAAACACATACATAGTCAAAATCCAGAAAATAGCTGTATACCAATGCCCAGTATCAATACTTCCATCCATCCATTTTCTAAACCTGCTTGTCCAGAGCAGCATTGTGGGGAAGCAAGATATACCTACATCAGGGCCCAATTTAGTAACAGCAATTCAGTTAACGTGCATGTTTTTGGACTGTGGGAGGAAACCTATATGAGCACAGAGTGAACATGCAGACATGCCTTCAAACGATTTCTGGTAGTAACCCAACAAGAATTTCAAAAATATTCACAGTCTTGGACAATTTTAATACCATGGTCCTGGCTTAAATAAGGGCAGTTTCATTTCAAATCATCACACTTTTGGACCTCATCAACACAGATTTTAACAAAACTTGGCATGTTGATTTGGTCATATGAGTAACACATGGAACTGAATCTGCACATGTCTTGGATCAATATTAAGGGAGATTCAAGCTAAGAATGTTACAATGTGTTAATCATATTACCAAATCAGTATGCTAAGTTTAGTTAAAATCTGTCACAATAATATCCAAAAGTGTGATGATTTGACATGGAATTACTCAAAATATCATGTGTCCTAACTTCCAGAAATCACAGCAGGACTATAAAATAATAGTGGCCATTTTGTCCACAAATGTGAAATGAAATACTTCAGTTAATCTTTATTATATACACACTAACTGCTTCAAGATTACTGGCCTCTCATTTGCTGTATATTGTTTTACATTTCCTATTTCACTGACACTCAAATAGCAAACTTCTCTACAATATTACATTTTCCAAAAATAACGCATCTTAAAGCTGCTTCTATTCCTAAGATCTGCATCCCAAAGCATTTAGGTGTAAATGTGCAATTATATGGTTTATGTTAGGTTAGAAAGTTCATACCTTGGAGTCTACAGTATTATAAGTTCTCCCTTCAGATCATCTGGGTTGTATAATTCACAGCTACTCAAAGCTAAAGTACATGTCTAGAAGAGTGTATCAAGACTAAAGAATAGTGAGAGCATGGTAAAGAAAGGCTTTGTCTGAGAGAACAAGGTAAGGGAAGGCTGACATTCCTGCTTAGTGATATTTTTATTTATTATGTCTTTGTTTCTAAGGTTACTTTGAGTGACCCACCTAGCAAGTGCCCTTGCTCTCATATACCTGTGAAGGAGGCAGGTGAGTGAATATCCTAACTTCTTGTAAGTTCTCATTAATGGATCAATCATGATAATTTTCTTTGTGGATGGCTACCTACTTTTAGCTTCAGTTATAATAAACTCTTAATAAGCTACATATGCATATCTGTACATTCATCCTCTTCACTTCCACAGTTTTTGAACATGGCTAAGGTGTTGTAATGTAACTGTGGCACTTTCTAAGAAAGTTTTTCTTCTTCAGTGTGTTTGTAATGACAACATAAAAAACGGATAAAGGTGAATATTTAACAGTATTCAGTACACTGAATCAAACACCATCCATATTGCTCACCCAGCATGAATCTTTCTGAAAATGGACTATATGTCTACTGCATAATACTGACAGCTATTTATTTAGAAAGTTTCATGGCCTTGCCTCTGAAATGCTCAGTTAGCATTGTGACACAAAGTAAGCTGAACAAGCTGCCTGTATATTCTTCAGGTATGAGTTAGACATTTTAATTTAGTTGTATGATAAAGCACATATTGGCAATGTTCTATGCTTCTGCTCAAGGAAGTGTGAAAACATAATGAGGCCAGTAACAAAACATTGGAATATGAAATAATTTCATTGCTTTTCACGCAATTTGTTTATTTGGTTTTGTTATAGTTTCCGCTTGATTGTTCTTTTTAATCACTTGAGAAAATAATGACTCTGGTAATGAGGTTGGATCTAGTTCATATTAGTGTAATTTCTTAATTTTCTTAAAAGTTTTTGGTTTTATATTATGTCAAGCCCTTTATGTTATGTTTTATGATATGTTGAGCCCTTTGTGGTTTAATATTAGATTGAAATTATTTTCAAGAAGGCAACTATAGTTAATGATTTTTTCAAACTATTTAGTTGAATTTCAACAGTAATCGTCAATTGTATAACCTTTTCTCTCTTTTAGTAGATATATGAAACACAAATTATGGCTCACTTTGGTGCTATTGCATCCCTTGTTCTGGGATTTTTGGCTGCAGCTTTAATTTCTTCTTTGCACAAAATTGAGGAGGGGCACATTGGAGTTTATTACAGGTCAGTGATATTGAGTTTGGCATTGTCAGAAATTTATCCTTGGAATTCTCAGAAAGCTTTCCTTAATTATTTATTCTGGTTAATGACAAGCAAAACCTAAAACCCTTTTATACTTCAATCTGCCATGCATCATATTTTTTTTTTCACACCAGGATGTCCAAGCATAGTTTGAAAGTACTTATTCAGGTTGTGCTAGGGTTCAAGGTAACAGTCATCATATTTTAAGATTAACTCTGACAGGTTAGGTTTAAAAAAAAAAAAACATTATGCAAAGGAAGTTTTGTAAATTGGAAATAAGTAAAGCAATCACTGGTAGCATGTGTAGCTAAGAACTTTCAATAGGAATTTCTCATTAATCAGTTTATCTCCAGGTCTGATGATCATTTGCTCATGACCAAATTTTCTCAACATGTACGACTGTTTAACCTGCACATGAAGGTTTCATCTAAATTATAATATGGTTACACACTCACTGGCCTTACTTCAGCCTGTTTCACTGTTGGACCCTCCTCTTCCTGTACACCGCCTGTAAAGCCAGCCACTTGCTTTTCCCAGTCAGTCTTATCTTGGACTCATTCATTTGAGACTACTTGGTATTCCTCTTATTTTTGAGCCAGTGTTAATAATATATGGAGTGGAACCCAAAACCTTTCCCTTGTCTGTGGCGCTTTTATTTATATATATATATATTCTTTCCATTTGAATAAATAAACACTTTGCTAAAACATATTGTTTCGTTGCTGGTTCAAAAAAAGAACAAATTCAATGACCCCTTTTTCTCCTCTTCTAAACTGGTTTCAACCATACCCCACAATGTCTTCTAAAACTTTATTTTTCTCATTTTCTCTTGCAACTTGCCTTCTGACTTCTAGAACCTGAAGAAATCTTTCTAAATTAAGATGAATCTACTTTATTGGCTTGAGGACATTGAAAATGATATAATTCCATGTTTAATGTAATTTTTGTAAATTATAGCCTGGGTATGATGCTAATCTGCATCGATCCCTGCATGTAGGCCCTCCAACCTGCAGGGAAAAACTTGGGGGTTGGTGGCAGAATTGGCACTCCAGCCACCATAAAAAAAACTTCATACTGTTCCACTCCTTCTAAACTAATGTGGTGCTGAGGTGTCTTCACATGGCTGCACTCGGGTCCTAGTCTGGATCCCGAGTTGGTTTGTCGTGTGGTGGGTGTGGCAATGCACTGTATCAGCACATGCTCCTTACCTCCTCTCTCTCTCTCTCTCTCTCTCTCTAGCCTCACATAGATTTTTATTAGGCACTTTATTATAACAATTCATAAAATTATCAAAGATATTTATCTGTTAATTAGGATGTAAATTTGAAGAAAATGCCTTAATTAACAGATGGTTGTTCTTACAGCTGTTCTTTTCAGAGATCTGTATGGTTAGCAGATACTAGCTAATTTGTCAGACAAACATGGGTTTAAACTTTAATGACAAAGAAGCCTTCAATATGTACTTCCTAGGCTCCCTTGAAAACATCAAACAAAAGATACCAGCAGACACTGCACAGGATAAAAGGTGTGCTGCGGCCTGCCAGTTAAACACAAGACATTCGACTGTTCGTATTTCTAAAAAAAGAACAGAAGGCTTTAAGATTGCTACAGAATGACAGCAGCATTGTTATTACACCACCCAACAAAGGAGGTGCAGCAGTCGTAGTGAACAAAGAGCACCACAAAAAAAGAAGTGTTCTCTGACTACCTATGAGCAGTTAACCTGTGACCCTATTAAAACCACCCTAAATAAAATCAACACCACCCTAGGTAAACTCCAAAATTATAACCGTTTAAACTTACAAGATTAGTATAAAATGAATTTGAATAATGCAATCTGTCTGAAATTCTATGGCCTCCCAAAAATCCACAAGACCCCTTTAAAATTCAGACCTTTGCTCAGCCTAACAGGTGGACCAACTTTCATATGCTCAAACATTTAACATATGACTCGGATTATTCTGTTACTAGAGCTGAGATGGCATTACAGCGCCTGAAGAATATATCCATTGCAGATGATGAGATTATAGTCTCTTTTTAATGTTGTGTCGTTATATACTATGATCCCAATTCATCTGGCCACAGAGACTTTACTGATGAAACTTAACAATGACACCTCCATAACGTCACAAACAAACCTGACCAATAAGGACATAATGCAGCTAATATCACTTTGTGAACAAACTCACTTCCATTTTAATGGAAAATACCATAGACAGAAAGAAGGCATGCCAATAAGATCTTAGTTATCAGGACTCTTTGCTGGAGTGGTTATGCAGTTATTTGAAAGCACGGCTCTAACTCAGCCCAAACTTACTCAAACTATTCTGGATATGCTATATCGACGGTACAGTTATCATACTAAAAAGTAATCAACTGAATGAATTCTACAGCCACATCAACTCGGTATTCCCCTCAGTCATCTTGACATCTCAATTGAAACAGGTAACCACGGCGGTTTAATTATGAGTGTTTATCGCAAGGAATGTTATGTAAACAAAATACTACACTTTTCCAGCAACCATTTTTTATTGCATAAATGGAGTTGTGTTAGGACTTTATTCAAAAGGATTAGCACTAGCGTTGATCAGTGAATTTCGCCAAAGCATTATTTGCAGCAAATTTGCTGTCTTCACATTCTCCCTTGCTTGTCAAATTATGCACTGATGGTTTGGCCTGTTTAGGAGAATATTTTTTTTATATTTATATATATATATATATATATATATATATATATATATATATATATATATATATATATATATATATATATATATATATATATATATATATATATATATAAATACCGGCACCCCATAATGCTTTGCGAGGCTAGTGCGATGTCCTCGGGCGTTGTAATAGTCAACATTCATGGGACTGGCCCCCGGGTTCCACATCAATATAAGCGAAAGAGGAGTGTGTCCTAGCATGCATAATATTTAGGCATGTGGCAGGGCGAGAGTGAAAACAAAATTTGATGGAGCCTAATACCCCATAAACAGAGACTTAATGAAATAGTATTTATAGCGAAAGGTTTATTACTATTTACAAGACATTGCTATCTTTTTTATAGAATAAAAAGTGCAAAGCATCAGCACAGACAGTTTAGAGCGACTTCAGTGCAACTTCAACAAGCAGAACAAGCCAGTGGTTTCAGTCATGACACACCATTTTGAATATTCTGTCTTTAAAAGACCTACATGTTTTATCTGAATTTTAACTATGATTTTGGTATTTCCAATTTGTTTTGATGAAATATATGATTGCGCATCTCTGGCTACATTCTTTTTTCATTTGATCTCACAGAGGCACAGTGGTGCAGTGGCTGGTACTGCTGCGGCATACCTCAGGTTACCTTTTTGGCCACAGTAATGAAACATATACAGCATAAATAAGGAGTTATCTCTGCTTGTGATGTTGTAATGTATTATTATAAACATTTATGATTTTAAAATATTGTGTCAATTGCAAATATCCAAAGCGCTTGGCTAGATTGCTGCATAGAGTAGATCTACCTACTTTTTTAGTTGTAGTTGATGTCTTTGATTTGCCAGCCGTCAACTGGGTTTGTGAGCAACTATGATGATGATTTTAAACGGGCCAGAAATTATCAAATACTAGACAGTAAAACCATCTGACTGAGAAATATTAAAAGCCATTTGGCAAATACAAGTTATTACCAGAACCAAGATGCTAAAAGCATAACTCAAGCTGATAAAGAAGAAGGCACGTGCCCTATGCATGCATAATAATTAGCTATGTGCAAATAAAAAAGAAACCTTGAAAGAGACTCTATGAGATAATAATGACAAAAGGCTTATTACTATTTACAAGACATTTGTATCTTTTTGATAGAAGCAAAGTGCAAAGCATCAGCACAAACAGTTTGAAGAGCCTTCATCGCGACTTCAAAATATAGAACAAGCCAACAGCAAAAATCATGACATGCCACTTTAAATTTTCTTGCCTTAAAAGGCCTACATATTTTTTTCTACCTCTTGACTACGATTTTGGTATTTCCTCTTTTTTTTGATGAAATCTTTGGTTGCACATCTCTGACTGTTCTTTCTTCTTTGATATCAGTGAGGCACGGTAATGCAATGGTTGGCACTGCTGATGAACGGCTCAGGTCATCTTTTTGGCCACAATAATTGGTCTAGTATAGCTGGCAGATTTTTCCTTAGCCTTCAGGGACACTTCAAAGACGGGCGCACCATTATAATCCAGTCAAATCTAGTTCAGTTAGTCCTTCCCCACATTTCCGTGATTTTGGGGAACTCATGGTGAAGTGCACTCAGCAATGTTTGCACATCACTAATTAACACCCATTGTAACACAACACAAAAAAGAATGAAGGGTGTTATCTTTTTCTTGTGTTCACATCAAACTACCCCAACACATTTATTAAACAGTGCCTACCAAGACCTCAGCAATCGGTCAACTCCAACTTGGTCCCTCACTGCACTTACCACATTCTCCCTTATCATTGTGGCATGTCAAAAAGTACAGCACATGTCCTGTCCAGATCAGGGATCAAGATAGGGCACAAACCACGATTTCCAGTGTGCACTACATCAATTCACAGCCAAAGTGAGATGCAGTCTGAATGAAACATGTCACCTCCAGTTATGAGGTCATGGCCTTTCTTGGAAATAAATGATTTGTTTGCTGCAGGTAAGTGGTGTGCGGCTAATGCAGCTGAAGGAGTTTAAGCCCCACAGAGTCTTGTTTACAATTATGGATAGAGGTTCAAAAGTGGCAATTTTATGCATATTTTACCAGACTGTAAATGTAGAAGGAAAATGTTTTTATATTAGCATAGAGAATAGCAAATTAACATAAAGAGCCATAAAAAGTAATTAAAAGCTTCCAAAACATTAGATTAAGCATAAATTAGAATGTTGAGAAAATAAGGTAGGTCAAGTGAATATTTAACTAAAAATCAGTCATTTTGCAATATTTTTAAGATCACAGCAGAATTGCTAGTGCGAGAAAAGAACAGATAAGGAAAATAAGATTGAGAACACCTGTGTCAGAGATAGGAAGCTAAAAGAATGATACCACAGAGAAAAGATGGCTCTGAAAGGCAGGTACGAGGCAAGCAGAAATATTGAATCAGCAAAGATGGCAAAAAGGCATTGCTGCCAAGTTCAGTTGATGTAATGCAAGGAAAATGACAAAATATGTTCTATATATATTTAGAAAATTAGTAATACTAGCAATTAAATATAAATCAAGCATGCCACGCAAATGATTAAATAAAGGCACACGCCATAGTTCAATTTTAATTAAAGCTTAAAGCTTTAGGCCACTATTATAAAAAGTTTGGAAAGCTTAAAGGAAACCCATATATGGAATTGAAGCATTGGCCAGTTAGAGAAAATGGGAACAGCATAGAAAAATAAAAATACCAGGAGAGGGCCAGTGATAGGAAAGTAAGGAAATAATAAGGGTTCCCATGGGAACTCAGATTCAGCCGGACAGGAGTAGAGGGAAGGCCAGACAGGAATAGAAGTGAGTCAGAGAAGATGAGCAAAAGAGCTCATTTGAGCGAGGTTGGAAAAGATAGGAAATGACATAAGAAAAGCCCCAAATTGGTAAGAGGAAGCCATCTACCCAGTCTTAGACCAATCAAAATACGCCGAACAGACACCAAGAGGAACAATGGACAGTAAAGCCAGGTGCAGAATGAGCTAATTGAGCAAGGACAAAGTGATAAGAAAATGATATATAACTTTTGAGTCCGGAACTCTTCAGGGCTTAGCTCAATTTGGCTGTATTGGGTTGAGTCCTTGTTTTTTGTGTTGATTTATTGCAATAAAGCTTTGAAACTCTGTTTGACTATCCCGAGTCCTAATAACCTTTATTTTTAGGTAAAAAGCCTTATGATGATGAATTTTTCGCCACGGCATAACTTTCAAGTGGCAGCTTCCTTTTTTAGATAAATCTTTCTAGATACAGAATTGTTTCCACTCCAAAGAACCAAACTGTGAGTGCAAAAAGCCAACATGAAGTTCTGGGTCAGATTTCCTTATACAGTGAGGGAGGACCTTTAGCAAGAAGTCTATTTTTGGATTGAGAAGAACAAGTTGATATGTTTGGCTCCAATCAGGTTTTTTAAAGCCAATACCGATCACTGATTTCATGTTACTTGATTGACCGATTCTGATAACTGATTCCTTTTTTTTTTCATTATCCCTTTAAAAAAATTACACTAATTTCCTGCATAACCAGACAAATTGAAGTCATTTGTCCTATATTAAAGTGTGTTTTTATAATTAAACTATAGACCACAGGTGTTCACTGTTCATTTTTTATTAATAAATTAACTTCTGTAGGTGTATTGTTCAGTAAACGTAAAATACTAAAATAAATAAAATTTCCTTAAAATACACGCTTTAATAAAATACATGCAAGAATATTTATTCATAATGTATATGGCATAAAAGACAATAAAATGCTCCTCATAATTACAAGCTGTCATATTCTTTAGTTTTTCTGTAATGTACCTATCTGAAGCACTGCTCAAGTAAAAAAAGTAGTTTTCACCATTTCTCTAACAAAAAAAAAATATATGTATATACAGTATCTATATACTGTATATAATTCACTAAGGCAAGACAACCATGGAAAGCACGCCGGAAGGGGCGTGGATTCACTAAACGCCGACAAGTGAGACACCTATGGCGCACGCAGGAAGGAGCCACGCCCACCAACTCCAAGACCATTGGATACGACAACAACTCGCAGGGCCACGCCCACCAACTCGGATGCGACGACACAGAAATTTATATTTCATCTGTCGTAGAGGCCACATGCAGCGCAGGTCAGGTTAATGTCATGTGCATGTCATGCACCACCGAGCTACGTTGACTGTTCATAGAGGCATGTTTCTCGCGGAGGTGAATCGCCATATGCAGCGTGTGAAACGGTTTGCGAGGGGTATCCCATGGGATCCTTAAAACAATCCTTTACAACTGAGGTTAAAGCACAATGAAGTAAGCAGTCTTTAAAAACCGACTTTTCGGTTCGACGCACAACCGCATGCACCATAGCAAACTGTTTTACACGCTACATACGGCTATTCACATCCGCGACAAGCATGTGTCTTCTTAGATGCTCCTGCAGGAACACGGAAGACGTTTTCCTTCCCACCAACACTCCTTTTTCACCAGCCGGCGTCTACCCTCGCTCTCTAGGCATTCACACTGCCTGCCCATTTGCCCAGACACAAAAACTCACCGACCACCCAGTTAGTCCCTTTCGTCTGTGGTGAGAGTCCACATGCACGTCTGAGCCACACAGCGTTTGTTATGCCACGGATTCACTATTGTGTTGTATTTTGCTCTCTCCAGAGTTCCATCTTTTCATTCACTTACTGTTGTATTCTCACACCAACCCGTTTTAGACATCCGTGTCTTTCCAGAAGTGTTTAGCATTCAATAAATAATTATGCATGAGATTGACCGTGTGTCTACCCAGCGCAGACATGTGTGAGTAAGCCGTTGAACCCCATTCGGGCTGCAAGCTGTAGAATTCCCACTAAGTGTGACTCATACACTCCCATTCATGGATTATATATAGAAAAGCAGCCAAAAACGAGGGGTATCCCATGGGTTCTTTAAAACATTCCTTTACAGCTGAGGTTAAAACACAATGAAGTAGGCTGTCTTTAAAAACTGAGTTTTCGGTTACGACGCACAACCGCATCCACCATAGCAAACTGTTTTACACACAGCAATTCGCATCCACGACAAACATGCGTCTTCTTTGATGCTCCTGCACTTTGTTCACAATCCCCTCCCACCTCGCTACTACCGTGGTCGGGTGTCTTGGTGGATTATATATAGAAAGCCAGCCAAAACCGCACAGAGCAATGAAAAGTCTAGAGTTCCATCTTTTCATTCACTTTCTGTTGTATCCTCAAACCCTCCCTTTTTAGACAACTGTGTCTTTCCAGAAGTGTTCAACCATCAATAAATAATTATGCAGCGTTTGTTATGCCGCGGCTTCACTATTGTGTTGTATTTTGCTCACTCCAGAGTTCCATCTTTTCATTCGCTTACTGTTGTATTCTCACACCAACCCGTTTTAGACAACCGTGTCTTTCCAGAAGTGTTTAGCATTCCACACTCTGCGCCATGCACCCCCATCCCTCCGTCTGGCAGGAGGAGGCGCGAGGACAGTCCGCCAGTTTTCAGTCACGGACGATTGTGTGTTGGTTCGTTCCGTGCATTGTTACAGTGTTGCTTTTCTTGTTGATTTATTACATTACCGATTTTTCAAATGTTAATTTTCTCCCTATGCTAAAAAAATCATTAAAAAACCGGCCTGATTATGAGGTGTAAGGTACGCCGCGGGTTGGCTAGTATGTATATATTCATACAATGAATTAATTAATATTGCCAATGAAATGCTGCTTAAAATGTGAATATACATGCACTTATACATATACACACGTGGACAAAATTGTTGGTACCCTTCAGTCAATGAAAGAAAAACTCAAAATGGTCACAGAAATAACTTTAATCTGACAAAAGTAATAATAAATAAAAATTCTATGAAATTTAACCAATGAAAGTCAGACATTGATTTTCAACCATGCTTCAACAGAATTATTTAAAAAATAAACTCATGAAACAGGCCTGGACAAAAATGATGGTACCCCTAACTTAATATTTTGTTGCACAACCTTTTGAGGCAATCACTGCAATCAAACGATTCCTGTAACTGTCAATGAGACTTCTGCACTTCTCAGCAGGTATTTTGGCCCACTCCTCATGAGCAAACTGCTCCAGTTGTCTTAGGTTTGAAGGGTGCCTTTTCCAGACAGCATGTTTCAGCTCTTTCCAAAGATGCTCAATAGGATTGAGGTCAGGGCTCATAGAAGGCCACTTTAGAATAGTCCAATGTTTTCCTCTTAGCCATTCTTGGGTGTTTTTAGCTGTGTGTTTTGGGTCATTGTCCTGTTGCAAGACCCATGACCTGCGACTGAGACCAAGCTTTCTGACACTGGCCAGCACATTTCTCTCTAGAATCCCTTGATAGTCTTGAGATTTCATTGTACCCTGCACAGATTCAAGACACCCTGTGCCAGATGCAGCAAAGCAGCCCCAGAACATAACAGAGCCTCCTCCATGTTTCACAGAAGGGACAGTGTTCTATTCTTGATATGCTTCATTTTTCCGTCTGTGAACATAGAGCTGATGTGCCTTGGCAAAAAGTTCAATTTTTGTCTCATCTGTCCATAGGACATTCTCCCAGAATCATTCTGGCTTGTCCACATGTAGTTTGGCAAATTCCAGTCTGGCTTTTTTATGATTTGTTTTCAACAAATGGTGTCCTCCTTGGTCGTCTCCCATGAAGTCCACTTTGGCTCAAACAACGACGGATGGTGCGATCTGACACTGATGTTCCTTGAGCTTGAAGTTCACCTTGGATCTCTTTAGAAGTTTTTCTGGGCTCTTTTGTTACCATTCGTATTATCCGTCTCTTTGATTTGTCATCAATTTTCCTCCTGCGGCCACGTCCAGGGAGGTTGGCTACAGTCCCACGGATCTTAAATTTCTGAATAATATGTGCAACTGTAGTCACAGGAACATCAAGCTGCTTCGAGATGGTCTTATAGCCTTTACCTTTGACATGCTTGTCTATAATTTTCTTTCTAATCTCCTGAGACAACTCTTTCCTTCGCTTCCTCTGGTCCATGTTGAGTGTGGTACACACCATGTCACCAAACAACACAGTGACTACCTGGAGCCCTATATATAGGTCCACTGACTAATTACAAGATTGTAGACACCTGTGATGCTAATTAGTGGACACACCTTGGATTAACATGTCCCTTTGGTCACATTATTTTCAGTCTTTTCTAGGGGTACCATCATTTTTGTCCAGGCCTCTTTCATGAGTTTTTTTTTTTATTAATTCTGTTGAAGCATGGCTGAAAAGCAATGTCTGACTTTTATTAGTTAAATTTCATAGAATTTTTATTTATTATTACTTTTGTCAGATTAAAGTTATTTCTGTGACCATTTTGAGTTTTTCTTTCATTGACTGAAGGGTTCCAACAATTTTGTCCACGTGTGTATAATCATTTTACGCCATGAATTGCATTACAGCTTTTTGCTGTTAAAATATACATTTGCTATATTTATACAGGTGCTTTTTTTTTCTTCAGTGTATCTACTAGACATTTGTGATTCTTGAGGTGTAATTATAAAATATGGATTACCATTTCAATTATCTAGTGCTTGTTTCTTACCAAAACTTATTCTGTATGAAACAGCAGCAAATAATAAACACAGTGCAAATCTTTTAAAAAAAAAAAGCCTATTGTTTACTAAGCAGCAATTTCAGATTCATCTTTATTTTTGCTTTTAATCAATTAAAAGTGTAAGCTGCTGGATTTTAAACAAGCTTGCTGTCCAAACTCAAGTGGTGTCCGTTTTAATTTAAAGGACAAAATAAAAAGGTCTGAATTCACTAATGTAGCTTTTCTTGCCATTTGTCTAGTTGCACAGGATGACTTTTTTCAATTTATTACTTCACTTTTTTTAACGTAAAGGCTAATATACCAATCACCTCTTGTTCACTGATAAAACAAGCTTCCACTCACTGCTCTTTGTTTACACTGCAGCAGCTAATTGGTTGGAGCAGCCCTAGTACTTAGAATGACTTAGGTGGCATATTCCAGTAGGTAGATCCAGACACACTGTGTTTATCAACCTTGGAGAATCTTGGAATTCCTTAAGAAGTGCCAAAGACAGTTGCTGCGCATAGGTTTATCTGGTTTGTTCAATTTGACAGGTTGCCATTGCTGTTCTCATTAAAAAAGGATAAAACGTGAAGTTAAGTGTTTTATGTTATCCAGTAAATCTAATAGATTTACTACATTTTATAAAATATGCAAAATACTATTTTCAGAAAAAAACTTGCTTTCTTCATCTTTTGTTGCCTTGTAAGGTACTACGTATCTGTGATGATATTAAATGAAACTGTTAATAAAATTATTTTGAGCATTTCTGAATATTTATTGTAATGTTTTTGTGTTCTGGGTACTTTTATTTTTAACTGTGCTATATTTGTAAATGTGTGTAATGTTATGAATTTGTTAAGAGAAATTCATCATATTATTTACCTGTTTCTTTCCATAGGGGTGGTGCACTGCTAACTACAATCAGTGGGCCCGGCTTTCACCTCATGCTTCCTTTTATTACCTCATTCAGGACCGTGCAGGTAATACATGTACTGGATTACTGCATCTCATAGATATCTCAATGATGAGATCCCATTCATGTTTTGAAAGCTCTTTGTGGATCTTGGCTTTTGGAGTATGTTGAAAACAAGAGGATATTAGAATAATCCTACAGGAACAGTCAAACATTATCTGAGCTCAAATAGAGCCACTTTAATTGATGTCAGCTGTATACTAACTACTATTTGAGATAAGACATATGCTGATTGGTTGATTCTGAATGCAGCGACATCCTTGATTATTAAGGGGTGGGTACACTAATGCAACCATATTTTTGTTTATTTTTTTCCTTTTTTCACTAAACAAAATCCGATTTGCTTTGTACTTCTTTGTATATACTGTATAGCAGTTTTGCAGTAAAGGTAAAGTTGTTATTTATTTATTTTTTTTACACTTTGGCTAATTTTTTTGGGCATTATTTCATTTACAGACAACCCTGCAGACCGATGAAGTAAAAAATGTACCCTGTGGAACAAGGTAACAGGCCCCCCACATTAGTAGCTTTTATTTTTTAGGGTTCCTTATATCTACTGTTTGTGAAAGATGGGTTGGCGAAGGTAAGAGAGGGATGGAAAAATATTAAATATAAACAGAGCAGTGCATGGAAAAACAAAGCTTTTAAAATGAGAAGATATGCATCTCCCACTGTAAAACCACTCTAAATTAAATTACCATTGCAATATTTCCAGTACTGTTAATGTATTATAATCTTCTTCTTCTTTCGGCTGCTCCCATTAGGGGTTGCCACAGCGGATCATCATCTTCCATATCTTTGTGTCCTCTGCATCTTGTTCTGTTACACCCTTCACCTGCATGTCCTCTCTAACCACATCCATAAACCTTCCTCTTTTCCTCTTCCCTGGCAGCTCTATTCTTAGCATCCTTCTTCCAATATACCCAGCATCACCCCTCTGTACATGTCCAAACCAACGCAATCTTTCCTCTCTGACTTTGTCTCCCAACCGTCCAACTTGAGCTGACCTTCTAATGTACTCATTTCAAATCCTATCCATCCTTGCCACAACCAGTGCTAATCTTAGCATCTTTAACTCTGCCACCTCCAGCTCTGTCTCCTGCTTTCTGGTCAGTGCCACCCTCTCCAACCCATATAACATAGCTGGTCTCACTACCGTCCTGTAGACCTTCCCTTTCACTCTTGCTGATATCCGTCTGTCACAAATTATTCCTGACACTCTTCTCCACCCATTCCACCCTGCCTGCACTCTCTTCTTCACCTCTCTTCCACAATCCCCATTACTCTGTACTGTTGATCCCAAGTATTTAAACTCATCCACCTTTACCAACTCTACTTCCCGCATCCTCACCACTCCACTGACCTCCTTCTCATTTACACACATGTATTCTGTCTTGTTCCTGCTGACCTTCATTCCTCTCTTCTCTAGAGCATATCTCCACCTCTCCAGGGTCTCCTCAACCTGCTCCCTACTATCGCTACAGATCACAATGTCATCAGCAAACATCATAGTCCACGGGGACTCCTGTCTAATCTTGTCTGTCAACCTGTCCATCACCATTGCAAATAAGAAAGTGCTCAGAGCCGATCCCTGATGTAATCCCACCTCCAACTTGAATGCATCCGTCACTCCTACCGCAGAACTCACCACTGTCACACTTCCCTCATACATATCCTGTACAACTCTTACATACTTCTCTACCACTCCCGACTTCCTCATACAATACCACAACTTCTCTCGAGGCACCCTGTCATATGCTTTCTCCAGGTCCTCAAAGGCACAATGCAACTCCTTCTGGCCTTCTCTAAACTTCTCCATCAACATCCTCAGAGCAAACATTGCATCTGCTGTGCTCTGTCTTGGCATGAAACCATACTGCTGCTCACTAATCATCACCTCACTTCTTAACCTAGCTTCCACTACTCTTTCCCATAACTTCATGCTGTGGCTCATCAATTTTATTCCCCTGTAGTTACTACAGTCCTGCACATCCCCCTTATTCTTAAATATCGGCACCAGTACACTTCTTCTCCACTCCTCAGGCATCCTCTCACTTTCCAAGATTCCATTAAACAATCTGGTTAAAAACTCCACTGCCATCTCTCCTAAACACCTCCATGCTTCCACAGGTATGTCATCTGGACCAACAGCCTTTCCATTTTTCATCCTCTTCATAGCTGTCCTTACTTCCTTCTTGCTAATCCGTTGCACTTCCTGATTCACTATCTCCACATCATCCAACCTCTTATCTCTCTCGTTCTCTTTATTCATCAGCCTCTCAAAGTACTCTTTCCATCTGCTCAACACACTCTCTTCGCTTGTGAGCACGTTTCCATCTTTATCACCCTAACCTGCTGCACATCTTTCCCAGCTCGCTTGCTCCCTCTGTCTAGCCAATCGGTAGAGCTCCTTTTCTCCCTCCTTAGTGTCCAACCTCTCAAGCAACTCATCATAAGCCTTTTCTTTAGCCTTTGCCACCTCTCTCTTAACCTTGCACCTTATCTCCTTGTACTCTTGTCTACTTTCTGCATCTCTCTGACTATCCCACTTCTTTGCCATCCTCTTCCTCTGTATACTCTCCTGTATTTCCTCATTCCACCACCAGGTTTCCTTTTCCTCCTTCCTCTTTCCAGATGTCACGCCAAGCACCCTTCTTGCTTCACCCTTACTACATCTGCTGTAGTTTTCAAGCTGTCTGGTAACTCTTCACTGAAACCCAGTGCCTTTCTCACCTCCTCCCTAAACTCAACTTTGTAGTCTTCCTTTTAACTTCCACCATTTGATCCTTGGCTCTGCCCTCACTCTCTTCCTCTTCTTGATCTCCAGCGTCATCCTACAGACCACTATCCTGTGCTGCTTAAGTACACTTTCCCCTTCCACCTCTTTGCAGTCTTCAAGCTCCTTCAGATCAACTCTTCTGCATAGGATGTAATCTACCTGTGTGCATCTTCCTCCACTCTTGTACATAACCCCATGTTCCTCCCTCTTCTTAAAATACCTATTCACCACAGCCATGTCCATCCTTTTGGCAAAATCCACTATCCTCTGACCTTCTTCATTCTTCTCCTTGACCCCATACCTACCCATCACCTCCTCATCTCCACTGTTCCCTTCACCAACATGCCTATTGAAATCCGCTCAAATCACCACTTTGTGTCCCTTGGGTACACTGTTCATCACTTCATCAAACTTACTCCAAAAATCTTCTTTTTCGCCCATTGCACACCCAACCTGCGGTGCATATGCACTAACAACATTCATCATCATAACTCCTACCCCATTTCTCCTCCCAGACACACTATGATAGAACAAATTGAATCCACCTCCGATCCACCTGGCCTTACTCCCCTTCCATTTAGTCTCTTGCACCCACAATATATCAACCTACCTTCTCTCCATCATATTGGCTAACTCTCTCACCTTACCAGTCATATATTATAATGTATGGTACAAAATAATTAAAGGACAGTAGCAAGTAAATGTTCAGTTAATATGTTAATTGAAAATAAATGTTTTTATGTATGTGTTCTGTGCAAAGGTTGCACTTGGACCACGCTTTTAAGGGTAATGTTACACATTTCAAGTTTCCTTACTCACTGGGCATTAACATTACAGTAGAGTGTCGTGTACAAGTTAAACCACATTTGAATGCTGATTGGATGGTTTATATCTCATTTTATAATAAACTCTTTTTATTTCTCAACTACAACTCTACTAAAGCTAGTAATAATACAAAACAAAAGCAGTGTTCAACCACAATGGCTGTGGCTGCCTTCAATTAACATCATTGAATTTGAGGGAAGTAAACACAAGCCGTTGAGTTTGTCTGGTAAAGCAGGAGCTAGACAACAACCAGTTTTGTTTTTATTATCATCATATGAGCAGAGACATAATGGAAACTGGGAGCGAGACAAAGACAACTTGTTTGATTTTTTAAAATGTGATAAAGTACCTACCAGAGTTTTACGAGTAGTCTAATACAATATGTTAAAGTGCAAGATCATCAACAGTTACTTCTTATGCTGGATGGTTTGTGGTCATTTACTTCAAAATTTAACTTGTAAGTAATAGTTAAATCTTTCATCTGGAACCATTTTTTATTATATTAATTACTTTGTCATCTTTTAACAGAAATGCATAGAAACATTTGTGTTTGAAAACAATGCACCATTTCAGAATAAGCAATCTTACTTTAACTCATTTGATTCTGATAACAGTCTGAACTAAGATACTTGGATGACAGTATAAAATATAAAAGAATGAAGGAAGTGAAACTTTTTTGGAGATATGATCAATGCCTTATTGTAAAATATTTATGGATCGGTTATTATTTTACAGTAATGATATTCATAGCATACTTTTTTCTTGGCCTTTGGTGGGCCAATAAAGTAGACCATAGTTATGTAAACTCTCTCTGCCCTCTTATATGTGTTCTTGATGATAATGCTTTTGTTGATTGGAGTAAATAAATGTGTTTTCACAAGTTAACCCCATATTATTTTTCATTGTGAGACTAACAGTATTATATTGCATGTTACTACCACTTTAAGTGATGACGATTGCATTTTCAGAAAGACGGTTATAAATGGCAGCAGTGACATTATAATTTGACAGTTGACCTAATTAATTTTTATTTTGACCCAAGTTTCATGTTACGTTTTTCAAATTGTTCTGATGCACCTTTCTTCTTTCAGTGGTGGAGTGATGATATATTTTGACAGAATTGAAGTTGTAAACTTTTTGGTGCCATCTGCTGGTAAGACGTTGTTTTGTCATTCAAGATCCATCCATCCATTACCCAACTCGCTATATCCTAACTACAGGGTCACGGGGGTCTGCTGGAGCCAATTCCAGCCAACACAGGGCACAAGGCAGGAAACATACCCTGAACAGGGCGCACACACACACCAAGCACACACTAGGGGACAATTTAGAATTGCCAATGCACCTAACCTGCATGGTTTTGGACTGTGGTAGGAAACTAGAGTACCCGGAGGAAACCCACGCAGACATGGCGAAAACATGCAAACTCTATGCAGGGAGGACCCGGGAAGCGGGTCCCCTAACTGCAAGGCAGCAGTGCTACCCACTGCGCCACCGTGCCGGTCATTCAAGATCAATAGGGATCAATAAGGGTACAAGCCTATGGGAGAGACAGTGTAAAGATAAAGGATGTTTAAATACAAAGTCAACTACAATTCTTGTGCTTTCACACAGTGCGCTATTATTAAAATATTTATATTGGATGGCTTGGTTAATTTTCATTAAAAGTTACTAGTTTAATTTTGTATTGCAGAAAATTTGTGATTTCTTTGTGATTTGCTAATAATATGGGCTTTCTGCAAAAATTAAGACTTTATGACATTTTTAGTCTCATCATGTTAGATTTACCATGTTTTTTAGATTCTTAGTTACATTTAATAACACTGCCCTCTTATGCTATTTTAGAAGAATGATTTTCAAGCTTTCTGCTTAATTAAAATTTTGAGACAGCTGAAAATCTCCCAACTTCTCAGCAGCCTTACTAGTAGATATCCACATAAGTCATATCCTATTAGAACCCAATATGCTTGGAGTTCACAAGTACCATCAGACTTTGGTTAAAATAAATATAAAGCAAGAGAAATTAAGATCATTCAACTGTATTACATTTTAAACATAATTATTGAATGTCTCTGATTAGACATAATGTAATTTTCTTTTTAACTTTCCTCCTTTGCCTTGTTTTGGTGACTTTTTACAACATTATACATAAGTATACACTCTCAAGAAAGAGTGGTTTTCACTCTGGCAGACAGTTTCGTTTTTAACAATCTTTTAATGTTGAAGGGGTTATTAGTGCTGTCTCACAACTTCAGGTATGAAGGACTGATTCCCCACACAGTCACTATTGTATGGGCTTCTGTTTCGTCCTATGTTTCAGCAGTGTGCATGTCGTATAACTTAGTCTAGTGAGGTTGTGTGCTTCAAATTGTTAGGAAATGTGCCCAGAACTTATACCAACCTTATACTTTTTGATGTTGGAATAGCCACTGACCCCCACTTTACTTTGTACCAGATAAAACATTAAAAAATGTGGAGTATTTTTAATTGTAAAATTAAATTCTGTAATTGATATATAATTATATTTATTTCACTTCATTAACTTAAAATGTACAATTTACCTTTTCTAGTCCTGATTATAATTGGAGGATTTTGAGGAGGCAATTTAAGACATCATACATTAAGTATTTACCACTTTTTGTTAAAAACACATGCAGATATGTGTTAAGTCTGCTTGTAAATTTGAGTTAGAAGCAAAAATTGCCAAACATCAATTCCTCAAACAGTATTTTATAATGCATTTTAAATTACAGTATAGGGGTAGATCTGTGAAATGGCAATACTAACCCTGGGGCCCCATGCCATCCTATACCTATAATATAGTTTGCCATAAGCACAATACATATGACTTCTTTTGACTACTATGGATTTTCCGTTTCCGTCTTTTAGATTTGTAATTCTAACCTCTGAAACAATAAGTGTGATGCAAAATACAAAGTCATCTTGATATTTGTCTGATATATTTCACAGAAGGGCTAGCATATTTTTCAACCCAATCATTCATCAGACTGGTTAGCAAAGATTTATGTCAAATTCTGGCATTCATGTAAACTTTGGAAATACAGTTGAAACTGTTATAATGAAAAAGTATACTGTATGATCTAGTACAGTAAAATTAATTTGGATGCTTTTTTTTAACTTTTCAGATATTGATCATTCAGACCAATAAATTATTTACTTTCTTTTTTGAATATCCATCCATATCCAACCCGCTATATCCAAACCACAGGGTCACGGGGGTCTGCTGGAGCCAATCCCAGCCAGCACAGGGCGCAAGGCAGGAAATAAACCCCCGGGCAGGGCGTCAGCCCACCACAGTTTTTTGAATATGTTAAGTAAAATTTAATAGTCTGTGATCACTGTGTTCCTGAATTAAATATGAAAATGTTACACTACAATGTTAATGTTTCTAGATATTGATGATAAAGAATGGCTAAGTTTGAGTACTATTGATGTCGTACTGTATGTTATGGTTATACTGTACTGCATTAAAAAGAGATAAAAAACTAATTGTAATAATAACAACTAATTTATGTATACTTACTGTAAATATCTAATGTCTTTTAATGCTAGAATCATATTTTTGTAGTCTATAAGCTGCACTGAAATGTATTTCTCATCTCCTAGCTTGATTCTACCATAGCAGCATTTAGTTTGTAAATGCCAGAATGGCATTTTTTTAAAGGAAATATCTCTAAATTTTGGAAGTATGTTGTTATGTTGCTAGTAATAGTTTTCTTGTTTGAAAGAGTTTCCTCTATAGCTAGTAATTATTGTTTTTATGCATATATTTATAAAAGCAACATTCTTCCCTGTTATGTTTTGCCTATTAAACCCCTCCTGTTCTGTTTTCTGTCCAGTGTATGAAATTGTGAAGAATTACACAGTGGATTATGACAAGTCACTAATATTCAATAAGGTCCATCATGAGCTGAATCAGTTCTGCAGTGTGCATACACTTCAGGAAGTCTATATTGGTCTATTTGGTAAGAAAAGCATGAGAAGATATTAATTTCATTTTTTTGGCTATAGACAGTTATTAATGTGACACTTTGTCAAGCTGTCATTGTACAATGGGACAGAATATTCCATTGTTTTTACATATAAATATATATATATTAAATTTAAAGGTATTACACTTCATTTACACCTTCCTTAGACATATGTTATATATATAAATATATATACTGTGTACACGATCAGATTGTGATTCAGACTACAAATGTATTGATATATATATATATATATATATATATATATATATATATATATATATATATATACACATACATATACAGTATATTTTATTAAAGCTGGGAATTGATAAAAATGTAATGAATCACAACATTGTATGTAATTAATTCTGATTAATCACATCTAACATTAAAATATGTAATCATAAAATAAGTACTTAAATAATGAAGTAAATCACAAAAATAATATATAATTAAAACAAGGAAAAAAATTAACAGCATAGCTTACATTTAAATAATGACCTTAAACCTGAACCTAAAATATTACTTGAGAAAGTACAACCTGAATTTGAATGCCTTCCTAAAAGGTAAAGCACCTACCTAATCTTTTTAGTTAGCCAAAAAAATGTGTCATTTTGCTTGGCTTTTCTCTACATTCATAATGGCTAACATAGTACAACACCCTAGTACTACTAAGCACCTACAAAAATTACAACAAAAAAAATCTTGCATTAATTCTCAAACTGGCATAGTATATAAAACACAGACGTCTCAAAGAAAAACTAAACGATTAAAACAATTGTAGATTTTGAATGTACTGCTAAAGACTGATTTAATTGGAAGTGTAAGCATCTCAGAAATGGGCATACATTAAAATTGTATTAAAACTGTGCAAATATTATCCTCAATTGTTCATTTTCATCAACGACTTGAGAATTATACTCTATACAAGTGTATTTCAACTGGTGCACTGTGGAAATAATAGTGTAGTGCCCCTAGGTACTGACCTGAAAGAAGCACACTCCTCAGAATACACTTTAGCAGCCAGGGGAATTAGAACATTAGAACACTCTAGACGAGAACAGGCCATTCAGCCCAACAAAGCTCGCCAGTCCTATCCACTTGTTTCCTCCAAGAAAACATCAAGTCGAGTTTTGAAAGTCCCTAACGTCTTACTGTCTACCACACTACTTGGTAGTTTATTCCAAGTGTCTATCGTTCTTTGTGTAAAGAAAAACTTCCTAATGTTTGTGCGAAATTTATCCTTAACAAGTTTCCAACTGTGTCCCCATGTTCTTGATGAACTCATTGTCTGGGCTCCACCTGCAGAGCCAAGGAACAGTTCATAGTGACAGGGGACGTACATTATTTTGGCCGAATTGTTCATAAGCAGTGCCCAGGCTAATACTCAAGCCTAGGATTCTGGGGCAGTATGTGACTTTTCCATCACAGAAAATTTAAGTACTTATTTAATAAATAATAATAATAGTCTATAGTCTTTTTTAACTGAGCACTTTCTATGTTTATATTCTGCCATTGCTTAATTTTTGAAATGTATAAATTGGTGTTCTGTATTATATCTTATTGGCTGCTTGTAGGATCAGTTGTAGGGCCAAACCAGACACCTTGGTTTACCGTTTAATGCCTAACAATGAAAAAATATTTTTTTTGGATAAACTGCAAAATAGGCTATACAAAATATTATAATTGTAAACATTTAGCTTGCATATAGTATATGGTGCTTTTATACTCAATACTGAAAAAACATATGAAGTAGAACATTTTAAAAATATTAAGAAAGGTGAGACCTTTTAAAAAACAGATAAAATGAGTGTATATATTTGCAAAGAATACTGTAGAAGTTTTAGATTAACCTAAACTGCAATAATGAGAAAATAATCAAAAAGAAGAGAAACTGTACAATATTGAAAAATGCGAAATTTAATTGATGATACTTTTGTTACTGTACTTGTTGATGCTGTAGGATAATTATATTCTACAGTTGCCACTTAGCTTTTACTACTCGTCTGATCAGTTGAATAAAGCATAAAGGCAGTTAAATTAGAGTAAGATCTGTATTTAGTTCAGTGGTATTATTATGTCATAAATTCTAGATTTCAGGTAAGAAAATTCTAACAACAATAATGATAAAGTATAAGAAAGTATTATTTTTTGAGTAAGCAGTGTTCCAGAACAGAAGTAGGGGGCACTACAGTTTTATAAATAGACAGCATGTTGACCTTAAATAAGAAACTGCATTTATAAGCCAACATTATCATGGACTTTTGTGGAAAAAATTACAAAGTTTCATAATTAAAATATAAAGCTACATATTGAGTCACATGTGTTACATTATTATTAACAGATTTATTTTATTAAATACATTTGACCCCTAACTACAGAGGAAAATCAAATTATTTACTTAAGTAAATAACAAATCCAAAAACAGCAATTCTATTTTATTATTTAGTGTACTCAAACATACCCTGCAGTGAAATGTTATAGCTGGAAAATTAATATTTAGGCAAATATTAAATTCTGGTTGGAGACTGAAGCATATGTGCTATTTGTCTATCTTCATGTTGGTATGAGGATGGGTCTTAATGATGCTACCTCCTGGTCTTAATGATGCTGCCTCCTTGCTGACTCTTCAGATCAAATTGATGAAAACCTGAGGACAGCATTGCAGCAGGATCTCACTACAATGGCACCAGGACTTATTATCCAGGTAAGGCAAAAGTGTAATTTTTATGTAATCTTTTTATTTCCTACTTTTAGCCTTTTCATATCCATTTGAAATAATAAGGGCAAGTTTAAGTAATATAGGCTGGCTTAGACCAAGCTAATGGAAGACAACCTTTTTTTTTTTTTTTTTCTTTTCATTTTTAACAATATTTAGTTGTAGACAGCATACACCTTTTATTTTTGTTAGTCCATTATAGTTGTGTGGTGTGACTCAGACGTGACACTCTACAGGTCTCTGAAACTCGCTACAACAAAATCAAACTAGTTTGATTTTTCTTGTAGAAAGTTGTAAAGGGCAGGGCTGTTCTGTCTGTGAGAGTTAGCAGCTCATGTGTGCTTGTCTGAAAGTACCATTCAACATTGCCCACAAACAATGACAAATATAAAAACTGTAAGAGGAGGCAAGCAGGCATTTTGGGCTGTGCAAGAGAAAGGAGAGGCTTCTTGACATTTGTAACCTGGTTTGATGTTTCATGTTAATCATACCACAATAAAGTGGAAAAAGGAAAGAGACCGATCAAGACACTGGTTTATACTAGTGTGCTCTATATAGATTGGCTACCAGAATGAAGTAACATTAGGATGCAACATGAGAGACAGCTCTGATCCGTTTTTTTTCAGGCCAATACTGATCACCAATTTCATGTTACTTGATCGTCCAATTCTGATACCGATTCCAATTTGATTTTCGTTATCCCTTTAAAACATTTTACACAAATTTCCTGCATAACCGAATGCATAGAAGTTTTATGTCATATATTAAAATGTATTTTTACAATTTAACTATTGACCACTGGTGTTAACTATTAATTTTTTATTAACAGATAAAATTCTGTAGGCTTATTTTTCAGTGGCCATAAAAATACTGAAGTAAATAAAATTGATATGGGCAATTAAACGCTACTTAAAATGTAAATATACATGCACTTATACATTTTAATCATTTTAAACCATTAATTGAACTACAGATTTTTGCTGTTAAAATATACATTTACTCCATTTATACAGGTGTGTTTTTTTCTTCAGTGTATCAACTAGACTTTTGTATTCTTGCAGTGTAATTATAAAAGATGGATTACTACTTTAATTGTACAGTACTTGCTTCTTACCAAAACTTATGCTGTATGACACACAGCAACAAATAATACACATGGTATAAATCTTTAAAAAAAGCCTATTGTTCAGTAAGCCGCAGTTTCAAATTCATCTTTATCTTTTAGTTTTCCAAATAAAAGTGTAACATTTTACACTGTCCAAACTTAAGTGGTATCTGTTTTAATTTAAAGGACAAAATAAAAGTCTGAATTCCTTAAAGCAGCTTTTCTTGCCATTTGTCTAGTTACAAAGGACAACTTCTCTGATTACTTTTTTTTCAGTTTATTACTTCACTTTCTTTAACGTAAAGTCTAATATACCAATTGCTCCCATTCACTGATAAAACAAGCTTCTTCTTGTTGCTCTTTGTTTACACTGCGGGAAGTCTGGTGCAAAAAAAAAAGATGTCACTGGCTGAACTACAGTAATACATTGCATAAAGGTTATCAGTTGACCTCAGATGGTGAATCTCGGCCCCCACTTTTACTCAACTCACTCACTCAGCACTGATTCCCCACAAGGCTGCGTGCTAAAGACCATTGCTGCTTGCCCTCTATACCCATGACTGCAGTTCAACCCACCCTAATAACATTACCATCAAGTCTGCTTATGACACTGCAGTGGTTGGATTCATCTCAGGGGAATGAGTCTGCCTACAGAGTGGAGATCCTGACACCGCACACCTTGAATCCCTCTACATCAATGGTGATAGCATAGAGAGGGTTCCAGCTTTTAAATTCTTGGGTATCTTCATCTCTACTGACCTGCCTTGGTCTATAAATACCAAAGCAGTCATTAAAAAGGCACAGCAGCAACTTCACTTTGTGATACTGCTTAGGAAGAATAATCTGTATTAAAAGCTGTTAATAAACTTTTACCACTCCTCCATAGAGAGCATGCTGATATACTGTATATGTTTTTATATGTAATATTTTACTGTTACTTCTTTAAATCTTCAGTTTTTTTTTTTTTTGTTGAATCTGAAAGGAGTAGCTTCTCTGTAATTTCGTTATACATGGTGTAATGACAAAAAAGGCTTCTAATCTATTCTAAAAACTATAACTAAATTACTGTAAAGCTGAGAAAAGCATGAGCTGCAAATACCAGTTTTTGGGATCAGCCTTTTTACTTATCACAGATCAAGTCTTTTTTTTAGTAAAAATGGGCCGATTTTAATCGGCGGCCAATTAATAGGAGAATCTCCAGTAATCTCCCTCAGCTAGTGCTAGTGGTATAATTTAACACCCACACAGGCAACAAGATTAAGCAGCTGCAGTAGTTAAATATGACATGACCTCATGACTTGATGTCAAGTTTGGTAGTGTGATGACATCTTTAGGATGTGTAACATTCATTACCAGCCCTTTTGAATAAATCCCCCCTTTTCACTTGAAATTTACTACTTTTGCTAGTGAAGCAATTAATGTGAATGTATTTAAATCTGACACTGAGAAAATGTGTTTTCTTTTGTGTTAATTTAAAAGAAATGCTATTAAGTCAATGGCAACATTAAACTGTACCAGTTTTACTCATTATACATTTGTGTATTTGTGTGTCCTGCCATAAACAGGAGCATTTTGCTCCCATAATATATTCAACTATAGCACAGCATGAAACTGAGACATGAAAAACTCACTTAACAAAATGAACAGAATTTACCACTAAATAATACTGGACGATGTCCTGTAATATTGGTTTCCTTGATATCGTCAGCAAAAGTGCTGAGTAGGGTATGCAAAGTGTGGCACTCACCAATATGGTAGAAGGGGAAGTCTCCTGGTCAGGAAAAAGAGATCAGTTTGGCATTTAGAGTGAGCTGTGAAGTAGGAGGAGGAAAGTGTGGTGAAGTTCAAAGAAGATATGCTTAGCAAATGTTCTACAAATCTCAAGTACAGATGCCAGGCACTGTGACTGCATGTGTTGCTTCACCAGAAGTAAAAAAGAAGGCAGAAAGAAGTAGAGGGGAATGTGGAATCCTTGGGTCCAAGAGAAGCCTGGAGCAATGGTATCCCCTGTTCAGTTAAAATGCTAGAGCAGCTCAGTTAATAATTTCCTTACGGCCAGAAGACAGAGGGGGTGGACACTGTACATAGTTCACGATATTACTCGTTTTCACTTGCTCTTTTCTGATTAGTCCTTACTTCTGTTCTGTTTTTCAGCCTCACTCCTTTATAAAAAGTTCTTCCCTTGGTTGTCTACCTTTGAGACTCCTGTGTTTTCTTACCTCTACTCACAAAAATGTTACTACAGTATATTCATAATGAGAAAACATAATGTGCAACCTGTAAACATTATTGCGGTTTGTAATAGGTTAAGGTAAAATATAATACAGTATTAGAGCTAATGTTTGGCCATGGCTTTATGAGTAAATCAATAATAATAAAATTTAAAAAACAAATTACAAAAAAAAAAAACACAAAATTGAAGCATGACCTACTGATTAAAAACATTAAAAGATATTTCTGAGTGAAACAAATGGAATATCGAAAATAGTTACATATACCCAGTATTCACAATATTCCTTCTGAATACCTGTTTCAATTCAAAGGAATACAGTTTCCAGAAAAACTGAGTTTTGCAATGAACATCAACAGAACCAAAATGTCAGTTAGTAGGAAAAGCAAGAATTCATCTATATCAGGAATGTTTTAATCATGACACATAGTATTTCTAATTTCATACAATTAACTGACAGTACTATAACCAAGGTTGTTGCAAACAATACTCAGTAATAATTTTTTGTTTTGCTTTATTTAGCTGTTTGTTTAGTGTTACCTAAATATGAAATGCAAAACCAAATTGTAAATGTGCATAATTTTCTGCCTATGCTTTGGCTAGAATTCTTGTTACAATTTTTTGCTTGTTTCTTTTTAAGCATCAACCATCTTTATATTTTCAGTTTGTTCTCATTTTAGGTGATACTTCCTGGGCAGGTTTTTAAAATCTGGCACAAAAGGTTCTTCTGAAATAAACTGACCACCTCTTAATTTAAGCTAGTGCATTATAGCACATTGAATACACAGATCCAGCCCTTCTTTTTCTTACAGGCAGTTCGAGTCACAAAGCCTAACATTCCTGAGACAATTCGCAGAAACTATGAAATTATGTGAGTGTTTCTGTTGCATTTATTTTATTCTGTTGCCATTTTAGAGTAAGCCTGAATTAGGTTAATACCTAGTATCCTTCCATGGTGTGCTTGTCTCAATTGATTAAAAAATGTGGATAATTCCATCTTGACAGTGTTAATGGTAATACAATTCAAATAACTAGAGTGGTGAGTGTAAGTTAGAGTTGGCTATACATGATAAACAAATATGTAAAATAATGTGTATATGATAAAAAAACAAAGTTACATTATATATTAAATATATTACTAATGTGGGGAGGTATGCAGAAATATAAATCCAGCCAAAAATTGAGAGGTCTCATGCTCATGGGGCTGCACTCCATCGCAATCTCTGCACTGTTTTATTTTCTGTTTTCAGAAGCACACGCTATTGTTGGCTTGTCACATTTCTGATGAACTCTTGTGTCCTGGCCTCCATCTAGGGAGAGTGAGAAAACCAAATTGCTGATAGCTGCACAGACCCAGAAGGTTGTAGAAAAGGAAGCTGAAACAGAAAGGAAAAAAGCTGTGATTGGTGAGTTAAGCAGAACATGAAAATATTTCTAATGCAAATAAACTTAAGAACCTGCATTGTGACCCCATATTCTTATATTCATTCCTTACTTCAAGATGATGATAAGAGTTAATTCTTGGCTTAGGGTTTGATAAACATTCAGACAATTTCTCTCTTTCTTGTGCATCAAGCTCCAGCAATCTGGAGCAGGGCACAATTGTCTTTAGCCCCATCATTTGATGGTATTCTGTGAAAACTTATTTTATGCCATAAATATAAGAACATTTCTAGTCATATGTCAGCTACTGTCTTGCATAAAAAGACAATCAAAGAAGAAAAAAAATCAAATCTGCAGGGATTCCAGACCATTAGACTGCCCAGTCTCCTCTGGGCAATCTACCTAACATAAATGAAACAGTCCTCTTTGGATTTAGGGTTCTCACGGAAGGACTTGATGATGATGGTCACGTAGACTTCTGCCTTCAGTCCATCAATGTTGGAGCATCATGATGATTTGAGGAGGTGGTGGTGGCCCCTACTCTCTCTTTTGTTTCTTTTTCCAGTTTCTTTGTGGTGGTGGCGTTCAAAGCATCATGATGCTCCAACAATGATGGATGGATTAAAAGACAGAAGTCTACGTGACCATCATTATCAAGTCCTTCTGTGAGAACCCTAAATCCAAAGAGGACTGATTCATTTATGTTAGATAGAATTCCCAGAGGGGACAGGGCAGTCTAATGGTCTGGAATCCCTACAGATTTTATTTTTTTCTCCAGACGTCTGGAATTTTTTTTTTGTTTTTTCTGTCCACCCTGGCCATTGGACCTTACTCTTATTCTATGTTAATTAATGTGGACTTATTTTATTTTCTTATTGTGTCTTATTTTTCTATTCTTTATTATGTAAAGCACTTTGAGCTACTGTTTGTATGAAAATCTGCTATATAAATAAATGTTGTTGTTGTGGCGCAGGCCGCCACCACAAAGAAACCGGAAAAAGAAACAGAAGAGAGATTTGGGGTCAGTACGGATTTTAGAGCCACTATGAATAGTTATTATGATGAATTGAACATACAGAGTATCAAGATTAAGTTAAATTGAAGTTATAAAAAGCCCATGTTAAAGTAATGTGTTTTCAGCTGTTTTTTAAAGTGCTCTACTGTATCAGCCTGGCGAATTCCTATTGGCAGGCTATTCCAGATTTTAAGTGCATAACAGCAGAAGCCGCCTCACCACTTCTTTTAAGTTTAGCTTTTGGAATTCTAAGGAGACACTCATTTGAGGATCTAAGGTTACAATTTGGAATATAGGGTGTCAGACATTCCGATATATAAGATGGAGCGAGATTATTTAAGGCTTTATAAACCATAAGCAGAATTTTAAAGTCAATCCTGAATGACACAGGTAACCAGTGTAGTGACATCAAAACTGGAGAAATATGTTCGGATTTTCTTTTCCTAGTTAGGATTCTAGCAGCTGCATTCTGCACTAGTTGCAAATGATTTATGTCTTTTTTGGGTAGTCCTGAGAGGAGTGCGTTACAGTAATCTAGTCGACTGAAAACAAAAGCGTGAATTAATTTCTCAGCATCTTTCAATGATATAAGAGGTCTAACTTTTGCTGTGTTTCTTAAGTGGAAAAATGCTGTCCTAGTGGTTTGATGAATATGCAATTTAAAATTCAGATTACAGTCAACGGTTACCCCTAAATTTTTTACTTCCGTCTTAACTTTTAATCCTAATGCATCAAGTTTATTTCTGATAACCTCATTGAATCCATTATTGCCAATTACTAAAATTTCAGTTTTCTCTTTATTTAGTTTGAGAAATTTACTATTCATCCGTTCAGAAATACCAGTAAGACATTGTGTTAGTGAATCGAGAGAGTCGGTGTCATCAGGTGCTATTGACTGGCACCTAAATTATTTTGTATTGATCACAATGATATTAATATGTCAAATGCTGTTTCTCATGGGTAGTTTAATTTGGCAGTGTTCTAGTGACAACAAGTGGAAGAGCGAGATACCAGTAGTAGAAACGGAACACAGGAGTGTCAATAACAGTTCATAATTATTAGCAGGCTTCGATATTTTTGCTCTAATTAGGGTTTGCCAGTCTAGTCGTGATGCTGAGATTGATGAGGCATTCCATACACAAGCAGACAAATTATTACACAACTCTGGGGCTCTGTAGCTAAAGGGTCAGCTTTTGACAGTAGTTTTATTTATCCTTGAAAGTATAAAACATATGAACTGAACAAAAGCAGTGATCCTGCATTTGATGTAAATGAAAACACAAAATTTTTGTGAAACATTCAAATACTGACAGCTCACTTTGCAATATTTTATACATAAATAAAACCACCCTTGTTTATGAACAAAGTACAGTAGATATGCACATACTCGTTGAAAAAAGCAGATTGAAATAATGGAAGGCAGGAAGTGCGATGACTCAACCAGTGGTTAATTTTTGAGCAACAGGAAATGTTAAAAATAAAGTTAATTCACCCATTATTTTGAGATTGGGAGTTAAATTAATATTGTATATATTGGTCTTTACTGGTTAAGATATAGATGTGCTTACAGATAAATACCTATAATTTACTTCAGGGTGCAATAAAACGTGTATGTAAATGATGCTTCTTACCATGTGCCAGTTGCTAAATGTTTAGACCATGGCTTCTTTCATTTTCATTGGAAAAAACAACTGTTCTGTACTCCTATAATTTTTGTCATACCAGCTTAAACAATAAACAGATCTACTGTTTAAAGAAAAACAATATACTGTACTTAGTAAATTTAAAAAAGAAGTTAAATAATTGAAAATACCATTAACAGATGTAGTTGTGTGTATATGCGCTTGAAATGATGAGCGTTAAATCATTATGTGTGTGGCTCTGAATGATTTTATAAAATGTACTTAAATGTATTCAGATTTCTTCTGAAACAAAGGCCTTGCATAATTTTGAATAACTTTGTCATCTGCTATACAGAGTAAGTAGATCCTCCAGATATGTTAACTTAAAATCACTTCTTGGCAGTCTATACTTTTTTTCCAGAAATCATGTAATTTTGTGTCACTGCAAGAGAGGGTTCTCTTTATCGTTACGAGTGTGTTTTTGTCCTACAGTTGTGGTATTTGGCATCTTTTCTGTACAAGGGCACAGATTGTTCCTAAAATACTACCATGATAATGATAATGTGACTATATGCCATATGCTATATGACGGGAGAGGACGCTGGCGTTGAATGTTCGCCGCTTCTCCCTCTGAGTCTGACTTTGTAGTATTGTTTGTCGTGAATTTTACGCATTTTTTATCAAATTTTTGTTGTCTATTCACCTGTTGTCTGGACTTTCTGTTTTTATTGTTTGCCGTGGATTCTACGGATTTTTATCAAGATTTTGTGTCTACTCACCTGCCGCCGGGAAATTCTGCTTTACCGTTTGTTGTGGATTTTGCGGCATTATCTAGATGGTATATTTTTCTTCCTGTTCAGTTGGAATGGTGCTCAGCTATTCCAGTTTACAACTTCGCCGACTAAATCCTGTAACCAGTGGCGGCTGGCCAATAGAGGGCGCTAGGGCCGCCTCCCTGAACCACACACACAAAATAATAATTATATAAATTATTTAAATGTATAATTATATGATGTGATATATTAGAAAATCTTCTGTAAAAAATAAATGTTTTCACCATCACCATATAACTTTCTGCCTGTCAGCACGCCTCAATTTCAGCTGAGGGGCGATCGAGATATCGCCCAAAGGAGGCGGGTCTTTGTAGAATTTAGTCAAATGCTGATTCAAGATATAAATATATTCAAGATGTGACATAAAATTTAGCCAATCAGCGCCCTCAAATCTTAACTGAAATGGGCGATTTTTCTGTCGCCCCAAGCAGCTAAAATCAAGGATGGTCTGTAGTGGCGCAATTTTCAATTAACATTATGTGACAATGGTGGACTCAGGTGTTGTTAATTCCGACACGAACCCAACTCTGTTCAATCTCTACTCCAATATCCGCTTGAGAAGAGAACTTTGGCAGAAAAACTGAAGGTAAAGGAGCTGGGTCCAGATCAGCCTAACCTCTTAATCAGACAGCAGATAAGAAAAAGGGAAGAAGTACACGCAAGCTACTCTTCCAGTTGGTACACCAAAAGGCCTGGCTATGTGGATGCGTTTCTGCTAATGCCTTATTTTGTTTCCGTGCTTGTTGTTTAAAGCAACTGGGACAGATCCTGCTTGGACAGTTACGGGAGTGAGAGATATGAAGCACCTGTCCGAGAAAGTAAGAAAACATGAGAACACCAGGACACACATGGATAATTCCGTCAAACTAGCCATTTTGGGAAGAGTAATATATATATATATATATATACTGAAATAATTGATCAGACATGATTTAATAATGTTCTTTAACTTTGTCTGCATTGCAATAAATCATATTGCTTTGATTTGTGAAGAATTGTTTGAGAAATTGTTTGCTGTACCACAGCCCCACCTCAAAACATTTTCACCAGCCGCCACTGCCTGTAACCACTCCTGGAATTAACATCCACATCATTAAAGAACTTGGACTTCTTCGCCGTCCTCGTTACATTCATAGAGGCTCTGGTCGGAAGTTCATTTTCAATAAACAGCAAAAGTGCACTGCTACTAACATTCCATCCTTTTGGTCACCTGTCGACGTGTGATGCGTCATCAGAGCACCGTTGTTTCAAATACTATAAACATTAGAAGTATCGCGAGATCTCTTCGCTCTTGCGTGGGAAACAACCGAGCCACTGTGAGAAATACCGCGAGATCCTTACATCCCCGGCTGGATTTATTTTGTGGAGCAGATTCCATGCTGCGTGGAGTGGATTTTAATGCTTTGAGACCTGTACTGAGATTTACTCCAAAATCGCTGGTCAAATTTGAATTGTTTAATACTCAATCCATCAGCAATAAATCCTCACTGATTGAAGAACACATCAGGGAGAAGGGACTTGACTTCATGTGTCTAACAGAAACCTGGCACCAGTCAGAGGCTTACTCTGCCTTAAATGAAGCATGTCCATCTGGCTACAGTTATTTGGAAGCAGCTCGCAGCACTGGGCGTGGTGGTGGTTTAGCCATCATCTATCGTCAGGTAATGGGGGTGTCCCCTATTTCGTTACCTGTAACATCTTCCTGCGAGTGTCTTGCATTTAAATGCAAGCCCCCTTTTCCCATGACTGTTCTTCTTATCTATCGACATCCAAAACCTAACTCTGCTTTTATTCCGGAAATGACTGATCTTCTCACAACATTGTGTGCCACCTCTGCCAACATCATAATCCTGGGAGATATAAATATTCATATTGATAATCCTAAAGGTTATCTCACTGTTGATTTTCTTGAGTTGTTAGATTCCCTCAACTTACAACAATATGTTGATGTCCCCACACACTCTAGGGGTCATACACTTGACTTGGTTATTTCAAACTTTGCTTTAATTAGTAAGTTACAGGTTTATGATCTTGGTATTTCAGACCACAAAGTAGTGTCAATGGAGCTACCCTTTTTCTCCCCTCGTACCAAACCAAAACGGCAGATTCATTTTAGAAATTTGAAGAACATCAATGTGGATGCCTTGGCCCTGGACCTTAAACTTCTTTCCACTGATCTTACCAGTTCCAGCTCTGTTGATGACCTCGTTGATCTCTACAACCAGTCTCTGAGCAGTCTCCTTGACTTTCATGCCCCTTTAACGTCTAGGTCCGTCTCATTTTCGTGCTCAGCACCATGGTACACCTGCGAGCTGCGAAAAATGAAGGCGGCTGGGCGTGTCCTTGAGCGCAAGGCTTCTGGGTTGACTGTTCACAAACAGGCCTATAGGGAACATAGAAGGGCGTATGCGGAAGCTTTGAAGGTTGCACGGTCCAGATTCTATTCTACCATCATTACAAATAGCTCCAGGGATCCAAAAAAACTTTTTTCTACTATAAATCATCTTCTTAAACCTCCTTCATGTGCTCATTCTGATGCCACTGATGAGAGGTGTAATCTGCATATCAATTTTTTCAGACAAAAGGTTTATAACATTCGCTTAAACCTCTCTACCATGGATTTTCTGTTATCCTCAACTGTCGACTTGCTGCCTGAGACTGTCCAGCCCCTTTGCTCCTTCTCTGTTGCCACACGGGAAGAGGTGGAGGACGTCATCAGGAAAATGAAACCGTCTACCAGTTACCTGGACCCTTTTCCCTCAGCCTTGCTGAAGGCCAACATTTCTGCTATTTCTACACTTATCACCAGGATTATAAACCAATCCCTTTTGGTTGGCCATATTCCATCAGCACTAAAAACTGCTGTCATCAGACCACTACTAAAAAAACCCACCCTGGATCCTGAAGTTCTGTCTAACTATAGACCCATCTCTAATCTTCCATTTGTTTCTAAAGTTCTGGAAAAAATAGTTGCAGTACAACTTCGTGATCATCTCAAACTGAATAATCTGTTTGAAAAGTTTCAGTCTGGTTTTCGCCCTGGCCATAGCACCGAAACAGCCCTGGTCAGGGTCACAAATGACCTTCTGATGTCAGCAGATACTGGTTCTCCTTCTTTACTCATTCTCCTTGACCTGACAGCTGCTTTTGATACAATTGATCATGATATTCTTCTTCACCGTCTGCAATACACCCTTGGACTTTCAGGAACTGTTCAAAATTGGTTTACATCTTATTTGACCGGTAGAACTGAGTATGTCGCACTTGGCAGCGCAAAATCTCACACCCATAATGTTACCTGTGGTGTTCCACAGGGCTCTGTGTTGGGCCCCATCTTTTTCAACATTTATATGCTCCCCCTTGGAAGTGTCATTAGCAGACATGGTTTTCTTTTCATTGTTATGCCGATGACACTCAGCTTTATCTTAGGACTACTCCCACCTCCTCTACTGCTCCTCTGCCAACATCTGCACTGACTATTTGTTTGGAGGAAAGAGAGGCATGGATGAGGCTCAACTTCCTTCAGCTAAACAGATCTAAAACAGAAGCCATTTTAGTTGGCACACCACACCAGCTTCGTTCCACTACCATCACCAGTATCACCTTCTCTGGAAAAAAGATACCTCTTTCTACATTTGTTACAAACTTGGGTGTTAAAATAGATTCTCAACTAACTTTTGACACCCACATTAAACATCTCTGTAAGTCATCTTTTCACCATCTCAGGAACATTGCTAAACTCCGTCCAACAATTACCCTGGCAGATGCAGAGAGGCTTGTCCATGCCTTTGTCTCGTCCAGGCTGGATTACTGTAATGCGCTCCTCATTGGGATTCCTGGCAAGAGTATCCAGAGACTCCAGTACATTCAGAACAGCTGCCAGGATCCTGATGAGGGTGCAAAGCATGACCACATCACTCCTATCCTGAAAACCCTTCACTGGCTCCTGTACCACTTAGAATTGAGTACAAGGTTTCCCTCCTTACCCATCAGTGCATTTATGGATCTGCTCCCCTGTATTTACAGGAACTCCTTATCCCTCATACTTCCTCACGCACCCTCCGCTCTGTGCATACCAACACTCTTCAAGTTCCCAGAACTAAACTTAGCAGTATGGGTGATAGAGCCTTTTCTTCGGTGGCGCCAAGGCTGTGGAATTCCCTCCCCGACTACTTGAGAGCCCCACAGTCGATTGATGCCTTCAAACAAAGCCTAAAACTTATCTTTTTAAAAAGGCTTTCTGTTAAATTATTTCTATAGATTTTTGTTTGTTAATTTTATTCTTCTTTTGTAGCACTTTGAGATTGTTAAATATAAAGCGCGATATAAATAAAATTTATTATTATTATTATTATTTATTACCACTATAAAAAAAAAATAAAAAAAATAATCGTTTGAAAATAATGATAGTATTTAAACTAACGTATGTCCTGTTGAGTTACTTTATAATACATTAATAATATTACTGTTTGAAATTTCAGAAACGTTTTCAATTGTTATGTCAAAATGTGGTAGACTAAGCAGGTGTTTTTGTGTTTGTATTGGAGTCTTCTTCAACTGAATTGTAATTGTTGAAATCTATAAAGTTAGTCATTTGTGGACAGTAATTATTTAATAACTCAAATATTATGTATAAGGGCACCCTACTATTTTTTTCCAGTCCAGATGAGGTATTTACTGTATTTCATATGTTAAAATGATTCTTTTTTGTAACTGCATAATTAATTTGACAGGTAGATTTTAAGGTGTATAGAGAGAAACTAACAGTCATGAAATGGCTGACATTTAGCAAGACTAAATTTAATTTTGTCCACACTATGGAGTCTTGATATTTTACAGGCAAATGAGGATGTTTTTTATTGGAAATTTCTACAACTTAGGGGATAGCAAGAGGCTTTTCCATAAAACTAAAGGGGAAAAAACATTAATTTTGTTTTTTACTGTCATAATGGGTAGATACATTCACAGATGTATGTCTTTCTTTGTTTCTACAGTGAGACTGCAACAAATACACCACTAGACTTTTTTGTGTTTTTTCTGATTATTTAATTAAAATATTCATTCAATCATTTTCAAATCTCCAGAGTCCAATTCAGCAGTTTATGTGGTACTATAATACTAAAATTTCACTTCGCCAGGTTATATGTTGTATTTAAAAAAAGGCACTTTCTACCACGAACATGTTCTAGAAATAGTAAATCACTCCAAACATACAGTACACACGTAACTGCCTTTTACACTCCTTGCAAAATGGTACTGTGCTTTCATTTCTGTTCGCTCTCATTGTATAGTTGAAGGATGATAATTACTGTGTCATTCTACATTTTTTAGATTGTTTGGGCTATTAGATTAACTAATCAAATATCTTCAAAAATTTTTCAGAGGCTGAGAAACTTGCTCAGGTAGCAGAAATCAAGTTCAGCCAGAAAGTCATGGAGAAGGAGACGGAGAAGAAAATCTCAGAGATTGAAGGTGCGCCATATTGTTTGTTCTAAGAACAACAAGGAGTTAAATCTCTGCTGCTGCATGCTACAGGAACTGGATGGCAAACAGAAATGTCATCTGCAGCAAGTATCAGTAGCTGAGGTCTAGTTTTGGTGCAGACAGTGAACAAAAGTGTGGTTTCAAGTACTCGGCACATCATAGATTTAGAGTCGTATTACAAGAAATCGACTACATGACAATTGTAAGTTAGTTATTTTTAAATATGTAGACCACTGCTTATGTAAGTTGTTTGCTAGTTATTTAAATTTGATTAACTATACCACCATACTTTTGAACTACTCTTGTCTAGCAGTCATAGAGTGTTTAACAGAATACCAATCAGTCAGCCATTCTCCAACCCACTGTATCCTAATACAAGGTCACGGGGGGGTCTGCTGGAGCCAATCCCAGCCAGCACAGGGCACAAGGCAGGAACAAACCCCGTGCAGGGAGCCAGCTCACCGCAGGGCACACACACCAAGCACACACTAGGGACAATTTAGGATCGCCAGTGCACCTAACCTGCAAGTCTGTGGACTGTGGGAGGAAACCAGAGCACCCAGAGGAAACCCACACAGACACAGGGAGAACATCTATCTATCTATCCCAATTTACCCTGTTGTATTCTGAATCTCCACTGCAAAATGATCTGCATTGCAAACATTCTCTAGAAAGTCAAAAGCCTGTGACTATTGTATGAAGTACATTTTTTTTTTTTTTTATAACAAACGGCCACCCAGTCTCATTCTGGGTTTTAAAACACATACAGAATAAACAATCCAGGCAGTTGTCCAATACTGAGGCAATAATGTGTAAGTAATTAATCTGGTGCAGATTTTTAAACTGATGCTGCCCCTTCTCATTTAAGCTGTATCTCATGCTACTGGTTGACATGGTGCCCTAAAAATAAACTATATATACATATGATTAATAAAATCCCCCCCCCAAAAAAATAAAAGTTTCTCACACTAGCAACTTTGGCATTTATTGACTAGCCACAGGGAAGTAGTTGCACTACCCACTGTGCCACTATGTCAATGTGAAAGTGGGTGTTTTTGTTTTATTACTTTAACATCAAATTCATATAGTGACTTTCAGGGCAAAGTTTACTTCACAATTGATGTTAGCTGATTCCAAGGCTGAATGTCTACGAATCAAATAAAGTCGGGAGATGAAAGGATTTCATATCCCTTACTAGTAAAAAAAAAAAAAAAGAGTCGAAGCTGAATTTGGATATAGCTTAAATACTGGAAAAAGTGAGGTTTATAAAATAAAAGGTAAATATGTCAGAACAAGATATTTTAAATAGTTATTCACAATAATCGCCCAATTCTTTATTTTCAGATGCTGCCTATGTAGCAAGGGAGAAGGCACGGGCTGATGCAGAGTATTACACAGCTCACCGGACAGCTGAAGCAAACAAGGTATAGCCTTCACAAGCATGTGATTGGATCTTTTTTAGTATATTTATATATATATTTTTTCTTCATTTCTGATTATTTTATATTATTTTTTGCATGGTGAATGGAATTCATTTATTTTAGAACTTGTGGATCTTTCACTGTGTTTTCTGTCATTCACTGGCAAATTTTTTTCAGATTATTTTATAACAGCTTGCACAACAAGTCTTGAAAATAAGTGTTTTATGTGTTGTTGCTTGTTGATAAAGTATTGTTTATATGTTTATGTGCTGTTGTTGGTATTTAACAAATACACAGAATATCTATGGTGCCTTAAGGATAGATTTAGGAGCCAAGGGTATATGAAGTCTCATTGTAAGTTGATATAATTTTTGGAAACACTCTTTTTTTTCTTTTTATCGTATTAATGTTTGTTTCTATTTATTTTAATGTTGTAAAGTATTTCATGAGAAAATATGCACATACTCCCTCGTTGACTAGTCATATCAATTTCTAACCTGCTTAATTCAGATCAGGGTCACGGGGGGGGCAGGTTGGTTTGTTGTCTCCGCGAGCATAGGGCGCAAGGCAAGAATAAACCGTGGACAAGGTGCCAGTCCATTTGATGATTAGTTTTTGAAAAAATATATTTTTAGGTGGCTTAAGAGTTTTGCACTGTATTAGGTATAATTTTAACCAAAGTTATTCTAAGAAAACATAATCCCTCACCAAGAAGTAATTATTTTTTAACAAAACCACATGCCATGATTATTGGCACACCTAGAAATTCATATGAACAAAGTGTAACTGAAGCATTTTTCCATTTATATCTTACTCTTTAAAGTTGATAAGAGTATGGTAAGACTTTCAAGCAGTAATTCATGATTTCCTGTTTCACTGGGGTATAAATAATGTGGTGGCACAGAGGTGAAATTCCCTTATTCATTCATCAACATGGGAAAGACAAGATAACACACAATTTAAATAAAAGAAAATAGTGTTGACCTTCATAAGTCAGGGAATGGTTATAAAATAAGAGTTGTTACTTGCTTGAAAATGCTTGTATCTACAGTTAAGACAAAATGTTCAAATCAACTGGAACTGTTGTTACTAGCTTGCCTGGAAGAAGACCAAGGTTTATTTTGCCCCTATGCACATTGAAGGAAGAGATTAAAAAATCCTTAAGGATCATTGTTGGGAAATGCAGAAAAAAGTAACATTTTGTCATCACCATGCCAACAGATTATTTTAAAAGGCATTCCAGGAAAAAGCCTTCCCTGCCATTTAACCACAAACAACAACACCTTGCTAAAAGTTGCTGGAACTTTGATTTGAACCATATCCTATGGTCAAACATAACAAAAATTGAGCTTTTTGGCAACAATCGCTCAAAGTTGGTTGGGCATAAAGAACCAGATTCTCACCTTCAAAAATGGTGGACGTTCTGTAGTGTTGTAGGGCTGTTTTTCCTCCAAAGTCCCTGGGAACCTTGTTAGGGTACTTGGCATCATGGACTTCATGAAGTTCCTGGAGATTTTAAATATAAATCTGTTGCCTCTGCCAACAAACTAAAACTGGGTCATTGTTGCATCTTCCAGAACAGTTATCCATAACATATGTCCAAGTCAGTGCAACGTGGTTAAAATGACACAAAACCAAGCAAGTTTCTGCTATGCTTGTCTCAGTCTCTGGACATAAACCCCATTGGAAACCTGTGGGGACAGCTGAAGAGGAGAGCACACAAGAGGCAACCTAGGACCCTGGATGATATGGAGAAATTCTGTAAAGCGAAATAGTCTCAGATTCCCTCTATAGTCTTCACCTTTATAAGATGTTATACATGTTTTGCTGGCATTTCTTGATGATAGATTATTTTTTTCTCAGAATACATACTTCAGTGAAAGGTTGGATTTCTCTTATTTCTTTCAGTATGAGATTAAGGTAATTCACCAAAAGGTGTAGATTTTTAGAACCTTTCTTAATCCTCTTTACCTGGGGTGCCAATAATTGAGGTGGGGAGATATATATTATATATATATATATATATATATATATATATATATATATATACACACACAACAAATATGAAAAATTAGGGATGCTTCAATCAGGTTTTTAAGGCTGATACTGATCACCGACTTCATGTTACATGATTGAGTGATTCAGATTTTTTTCCCCTTATCCCTTTAAAAACCTTTTTACACTGAGCTCTTGCATAACCAGACACATAGAAGCCTTATGTGCTGTATTTAAATGTATTTTTCTAGAATTAAACTATAAACCACAGGTGGTAACTGTTCACTTTTTATTAACAAAATTAATTTCTTTAGGCTTATTGCTCAGTGACCATAAAAATACTAAAATAAATCAAATTTCCTTCAAATACATATTTTAACTAATAAAATAAGTGTTGTGTTAATATAAACTTTAATGATAATAAAATTATAAACGAAAATCCTGGAGAGAAACAGTAGGGCAACGAGACGTGATCTTCACGTTAATATCACGGAAGACACTTAAAAGACCCGTGAGACTAAAGAGATTGGCCACGGAGCGTCTCGCGGGGACCTTAAACATGAGACTTTGTGCCAAGACATTGACCCAGGACCGTCTTGCGATGACATAGAACATGAGATTCTTGCAAGACACGCCCTACTTACAACCAAATAAGAGCACGGGCAGCAACACACTCAGTTGTGTTTTTGCTTTGAGCACACGCAGATCCAGGGGTCTCAGCGCATATACGTATATGGACAATACGTTATAAATGAAACTTAGACAACTAAGCCTAGAAGAAAGCAGCGTGGAGAAAAGAGACTCAGAAAAGTGTTGGAGAGACAAAAAAGAAAAAGAATAATCCAAATGCAAACTCAAAAAATAAGGAAAGTAATTATCAGCCCTGAACAAGTGGAATTTGAAAAAAAAGCATGTCTAATCCGCACGTTGGCACTATACACATGTGGACCAGGTTAGAGATTATAAAAGTAATGATAAGTAATTGTCAGCCCGGAACAAGTGGAATGTGGAAAAAAAAAGCATGTCTAATCTGGACATTGCCGCTATACACATGCAGAGCAGGTTAGAGATTATGAAAGCAGTGGAATTCGAAAGGCGCAAAAAAAGTTGGCGCAATACACATGTGGAGAAAGTTAAAGAATATGAAAGTAGGAAAATTAGAAAGTATTAAAAAAAAAAAAAAGAAAGTAAAGATCGCAGTAGCACAAACAAATAGAAATTATTACTTGAAAAAGGGAAAATAATCACCACGGACCAGGTGTCATTGGAAAAAAAAGCAGGATAAAGCGAGGTCAGAAATAAACGACAGAGTAGAAAACAAAGTAAAACGTCAGAAAGAGGTTAAAAAACAAGGGGGCTCAATAAGCTCTTAAAGCACAGAGGAAGCAACTATTTCTGTATTTCTTTGTCTTCTGCATTCATCTCTACTGGCTTATCAAACTTATTATTTTAGGTATGTTTACAAGCCTTAAATTTTACGCCGTTTGCCTTGCACTCTTTCTCAGGAATGGGGGTCGATTTTTTCTTAACTCAATCATACTTTGTGTAAAAATTGATTGATTTGTATGGAATGATTGCAATAACGTTAAAAAAAAAAAACAAAAAAAAACAAGGGGGCCAAACACATGCATAGCAGGTTAGAGATAATGAAAACTGCAATTCAAAAGACTCGGAAAAAACATAGGCGTGAAACAAATGCAGAGCAAGAAACCGACAGTGTCAAAGCAAAGAAAACATCACATTAACACAAAGAAAGAGAAATTATCACTCAGAGAAATAATGAAAAGGGCGAATAGAGATCGAACATATGGACATAGGTGATATGTCAGAAGTATGTAAATATTGTAAAGCTTTGAAGATTAAGTCAAGAGAATTTCAAAAACTGAGTTTTCCTCACATGCATTTATTGGTTATTTTGCAAAAAAAATTATTAACTGCTGATGATGTCGATCGTCTTGTCTGTGCTGAAATTCCTAACAGAGAAACCAATCCTGAGTTATGGTACAAAGTCATTAAACACATGTCTCACTGACCTCATTAAAAAGATTCAGCATGTTGGGACTCGAAAGATTCCAAATATTCCAAAGAAAAAAAAAAATTAAAAGTGTGTATCTGGAAAAACAAAAACGGGGGTTGGCGAGCGAAGTGAGCAGGTGGCAAAGCCCCCTAGTATGGCAAAGCTGCCGCGTATGTTAAACAAATAAAGCACACACACTGGAAGCTGGGCTCACAGTGAATGGCCTAGCCACGGCCGCGCATGATAAGAAATAACGACACCATTGCTGGGGTGTTGGGTAGTGCTGATTGGGTAGTCGCGGCCGTGCACATAAAATCCGTTGCTGGGGAGACGCCACACATACAATAATCAGCTGCACGCCAGCACAGATTAAAATACTCGCTGGGGAACTAAACAGTATTTTCTGGGGAGACGCCACGGACACGATTATCAACTACACGCCACACATTACATCAGTTTCTGGGGACACTCTGCTGATTGCCCACTGTTGTGACAGAAAATTAAAGTCATATTATGGACATCAAAGCCAGTATTACCGTCAGAGAAAATTGCAGGCATTTTACGGAAATACAAACCAGTATTACTGCGAGAACAGATTAAAGACACACAATACAGTGACGCATATTACAGCCTCATACAAGCCAGTATTTCTGTAAGAGAAAATATTACGGACGTATCTACTAACAACATGTCACCCAAAAAAAAAATGGACATGTCAAATAGGACAAAAGACAAAGACAATCAAATCCTATATAAGCAACATCTCCTGGAAGAACAGTCATCTCAACAAGTAAATATCAACAAAAGAAAGGCTGAAAGACAAAAAAAAAATACGAGCAAACAGATCGATTGAAGAAAAAGAAAATGACCATCAGAAAAACACTAAAAGAGAAAGACTCAGAAGAGCAAACCTTAGAAAAAGTTGACATTTACTTGCCAGAACCAGTATTCAGCCACGGTGTGTTATATGTTGCATTATCAACAGTTAGAAGTTTTCCAGATGTTGTTGTCAAGGTTGTAGATGGTCCTGAACAAGGCAAACTGTTGCCAAACTCAGACAGAATATTTACAAGAAATGTTGTCTATAATGAAATTGTATAGAAAAATTTAATGAGGTGAAAAAATAGAAACTTTTACCTAAATATCTTCTTCAGATATTGTGTCTTACAGATTGTTACAAAGTTTTACACTAAGGCAATATTAATTATACTTACTGTATTGTCATATATGTTTCTATTTTATTTTTATTATTATTTTACTTTAGGCTTCTTGCAAAAATATTTTTGACAAAAAAAATTAAGACAAGAAACAGAATGAGGTCAAGGTCCTTTCCCATTTAATATAGACTGGTCCTACTAATGTTTATGCAGTACTGTTCTAGCGCCCGTTATTGTAACAGGCTTAATGTCTTGTATACAGTATATATATTCTCACACAATCAAATAATTGATTGCACTTACAAATTTTAATTATTTTAAATAATTAATTGCACTACAGCCCTTTTGCTGTTAAAATATACATTTACTATATTTAGGCAGGTGTGTTTTTTCTTCAGTGTATCAGCTAGACATTGGTAATTCTTAAGGAGTTATTATGGATTACCATTTTAATTATGTAGAACTTGTTTCTTACCAAAACCTAAGCTGTATGAAAGGTAGCAACACATAATAAACACAGTACAAATTGTTTAAAAAGCTGCAAATGTAACAAATATAAGTTGTTTATCAAGAAAACACAAGACTAGCATGCTTAACTGGCTTATAAGTATAAGATAAATTTTGCTGTTAAGCTAACAAGCCTATTCTTTACCTTTACTTTTTCCAGTTAAAAATGTAAGCTGCTACAGTCACACTTATCTTGCTGACCAAACTGAAACAGTGTCCATTTTAATTTAAAGGACAAAATAAAAAGGTCTGAATTGATTAAAGTAGCTTTGGGTGACATTTGTCTAACTGCACACTTTGACTCCTCCAATTCCTTTCTCTCAGTTTATGACTCCACTTTCTTTAAAGTAAAGGCTGATACTCTAATCGCCTCTTGCTCTCTGCTATATTGAAGAGACTGTACTGCTAAAACACTTGCTGCTCTTTGTTTACTCTACAGAAGGTTTGCAAAAAAAAAAAACTTGCATAAGGAGCACTACAACTAAATTACTATAAAGTTTAGAAAAGCAGGGGCTGAAATGATCACCGATCGAGTCCTTTTTTAGTGAAAATTGGCTGATTTAGGTCAGTGGAGTATCCCTATGAAAAATATACATACAGTAGATAGTTAGACAGCAAAAGTCTATCTGCTGCAAATAAATGAGAACAAGGCTGGAAGTTCATTGAAGCAGGTACCATTCAATTATGTGAGCACCTCATGTTCTGCATTTATCATCAAGCCTGCCTAATCTAATACAGTGTTTCTAAGCTAGAGACTGTTCAGGGAGCGTGTGGTGCAAGGCAAAACCCAGCCCATGTGGGATGCCAAACAGTTGTACGGCATACTCATTAACTCATCAAAAATGAAACATTGGCCATGGAGCGTCTCGCGGGGACCTTAAAAATGAGACTTTGTGCCAAGAGATTTGGCTTTGAGCACACACAGATCCAGGCTTGATGATGTGGGATGCCAGTCAGTTTTATGGCATACTCATAAACTCATCAAAAATGAAACATGTATTCTACTTTAGTTGCTTTAATTACAGCAAGATGGCATGTGCTGCTTGAAGTTTTCAGTTGTATTCCCAAATACTTTTTTTTTGCCCATGATGAGGATATTCCAGACTTTGGAAATTAAATGTTAATTATTTATTGATAATTACTTATTATTTATTATTGTTAATTACTTATTTAACTCCTTGATATGAAAGAGTAAATTTGCATCTTTCCAGACTCCAGAAATTACTGTATGCCTGTTTAAGAGTTGTCATAATGTTTGTCAGATCTTACCATAAAGCCATATTGATGAATGTGAAGGTGCAAGCTACACATAACGGTATATTTATTTCAGTATTTATAGCTTCAAACCATCCACACTCTTACCATCTCATACCAGCCAATGTTTACATTTCCTGATCTGTAAATTTTTGGGAATGTGAAAGTAAACAAGATAAAACAGAGGAATTTGACGTCTTCACATACAAAGTGCTTGGGTTCAAATTTGGGGCCACTGGTACTGTGATTCAGCAATATTAACCAGTGAACAACAGTGCTACATCTACAGGAATTCAGTTACTGTAAACATATATTTCCAGTAAATATTTTCAGTAAATTGGACAACACTTTTATTTACTGTGTGTATCTAGACAGATAATGAAATCTGCATGAAGCTTAATCCTTACACTGTGTTCATTTGCTGACCCTGTGTTGTGCCTAACTGGTCTCTTTGGACCCAATTCTAAAACTTCCCTCTAGATGTGAAATTTTCAATCCAAAATATTTTATATTGATTGATCATGTTAACCTGTCATACCGATTAACCCTAATTTTCAGAGAATAGATGACTTTTACAATGTTTTATGGGTTGAACAGGTGACATATAAGATGCTATTACTGAATCCAAACACAAAACCAGGTCAACTTTGATCTAACAATGTAAAGATTTAATTAAGAGATTAATAGTTTCTTTTACACTTATAGTGTCCACTTTCAGTGAAATCATATATGTTGAAGCTAACACACTGAATATTTCTCTGGTCTTTATCTTTTCTTTCCCACTATAGCTGAAGTTGACTCCTGAGTACCTGCAGCTAATGAAGTTCAAGGCAGTAGCGGCAAATTCCAAAATCTACTTTGGGAGTGACATCCCTAATGTATTTCTTGACACGATTTCCCCATGTCAACAGATTCCTGCTGCAGATAGCATCCCTGAGCATTAAATAATTCAACAGCATAAGTGTACAGGACTGCTTCATCTGTGTTTTTTCAGAGGATATCTTCAGAGAAACAAGACCGGAATTGTTGTGTTATTTTTCAAGAGTATAAGATCAGTATTTTTACTTTCTTCCAGTAAGAAAATAGGCATATACTGAATAGTCCACTGTGCTCTGAGCTGAACAGTCACCAATGATGATCCACACACTTCAAAATATGAGAAGCCCGTCATCCTCTGCAAGAGAAGTATAACAACTAAGAAAAACAACGTTGCCAGTTTGGAATTAAAATAAATGCTGAGAAAGACAGAATGAAACTAATGCCAAAACAGTGAGATTAACAGAAAAACATTTCATAAAAAAGGAGGAAATTTTCCACAAATAGCTCATATGCCAGTATAAAAATAAAGGAGACTGTTGTTTGTAAAATGAAAAATATGCCCACTTTTGGTTCATTACAAATGCAGACTGTTTGAAAGACACTGATTCACATTCAAGATAATGAAACAAAGAAAAATATGAAGTGTGGTTGTGATGTCTTTAGTCCAATATGCTTTTATTCCTTAGTTTCTTTGTGTTATGTTTGACCAAGATTATACTTGAAAATCAATGAGAATCTGTGTGAAAGCAAGACGTCTCACATTTCCTTAAGAAAATGCCGTAACTGATGAATGTAATATGGTGTGTGTGTCACTTCTTTGCAGAAGTTTGAGGCTTGCAAAGGAGTTAGGTGAAGTGTACAGATTCAGCTTGTTTTTAACATAAAATGTATACCCCCTAGCAGTAATACTGGCAGTGACCATAGTACATTTTATTGGGTTTTTAAGTCAAGATCCAAATGCGTAGTATTAGTAGACTGTACAGATTTAGAATTCAACTTATAAAGCAGTCTAGAATTTTAAACACTATATATAGAAACTATGAGACTATATACTACAAAAGGAAACAAGTAGGATATGTCAGTTCTCTAGGATGCTGCGAGGCCTTCATTCAAAATGTACTTCCTCTATATGTTGTACCTGGCCTGTTCTAAATGAATATTATCATGCCAGCAGAAATGCCAATGAATTCTGTATTCTGTTCTTTAAACTGTCAACTACTTTCAGTGACCTAAATTACCTCATTTGTGCTGGGCTCCTACTCACATGATTAGATGATTCAGCAAAGTTTAGAAGCTAAGCTAAGAATGTAAAACCGCCACACTTCATACACTGTCCAGTTTTCAAGTCCAACTTCCTCCTCTAAATAATGTTTTCATATTCCTGATCATCCACACTTCATGTTTATTTAAAATTTTATATACTGCATCCCAATAAGCCGTTTTTGAAAATCTGTTTATTCTGGGTAATAGGTAACAGAATTTAAATGTTAACTGTGTTGTTTATTTCTAATCTGAGTGAGTTAATGTTTAAGCTGTCCAATAACAGAACTTTTCATCTTTCATTTGCAGTTCCAAACATTTGATTTCCAAAGAATAGGCACAGTTTTATTGGTACTTTCCAGGCTGACCTCAGAATGTCATTTTGTCAATTCCACAGTTAATTATGGATTTTTTTCCCCCTATTCAGTCACAATGTAGAAATTAGTCAGGTTTCCCAGGAATTAGGAATTGAATGATTCTGCATTTTGCTATATTTTTTAAATATTTTAAAACCTGTTTTTCATATAAATGAACAGTTCTGGCCCTGAGTGGAAGTATTAATAATTTTGGACATTTCCTAATATTCAGCAACATGGTACTCAGTTTAGGTATCGGGACCAAGTGTGGAGTTAATGTTAATCAATAAATATCCTTTTGAGATATTTATGTAGTATATTTTTTTTTTTGTAAGATGCACTTGTTTTGTTTTTATGTAGAAAATATAAGGAAACTGATTCAGAAATTATGAATATTTACAATTGATTCTTTCAACTGCTTAATATAAAAAGACTTGAATGTTTTCATAAAGAAAGTTATTAGAAATAAAAACATATACAAGAAATGAGCCTAAAGGTGGTTTGTTGAGAAATTATTTCTATGATTTCTAATTGTACAAATGTTGGAACAGCTCAGAAGTATTCTGGTTATACGTAATGTTGGGGAAGCACACAGATGAGGATTGAAAGTGCAGGCACTGAAATTGTATTAACTCACTTGTGTACAGTAGGTGTCCTGGGACTCTGCAGGGTGTGGAAAAGAGAAACACTGATTAGCAGCATGTGTTCCGCATGAATATAAAATATAAATTGTAGTACACAATTTATAAGACAAGAATGTATGTCTTGCACACAAAATACTTTTATTACAGTTTTATAAATAAGGGACACTGGGTAAGAAAAAGCAACTGCAAGGATCCATAGGATGTTTGTTTTCTTAGGGCTGTAGTGGCTGAGGCACTGGATTCTAAACCACATGGTGACCTGTTTGGTCTTTGCCTTGTTTTGTGACTCTGTGCAAGTCAGTTAATGTGATTCTGCCTCCAGTATAAAATGGAAAAAAATATGTGAACAGTTGTACTATGTATCTGTAATTGTAAAGCATCTTGGAGTTCACTTTAAAATGGTACTATTTAAAATAAAGATTGTTTACTTGATCTTCATATTGGATAAATTGCTCTAGGGTTTGAGTGATTGTGCATGTGTAATCTAATGGCCTGGTCTCTTTTCCACAAACTGGTTCCTGCATTGCGCATGAAGCTCCTCAGATAGGTCATTGCTCCCTGCAACACTCCACTGGAAAAAGCGGATCTAGAAAATAGAAATAGCTAGAGCTTTCATTAAAGAGTAATAATTATGGAGGAAAAGAGTTTGTGAAATGTTAACAATACATAACAATAAAATGATATGTGAGCATAACAAAATGTGTCATGAAATGCTTTTGTTGGTTATTTGTTTTGGTACTTAATTATTTATTGATTTATTTATTTCAGTGACATGAAAGCTGTCATTTTCACCCATCAAAGTTGAGTCAGTGGGCTGTAGCGAGTACTGCGTTTTTCAGTGCTGTGCCTTTATGTATCTACATCAATCCATAATTACTGCATGGGGTGGATACTTTAATTCAAGAATCTCCGAGTTCATCATCAGGAGTCTGCTTATGAGTGCCTGCTACATGTGTGACCTGTCATGGCAGAAGATTTGTGTCCACTCTTCTGATGATACATCAGTCAAAACAGAACTTGTTAGAGCCCACCCTTCTCAACTCCGAAGGGTGAAAATGACTTTTCATTTAAAATTTATGCTGTCATTGAAATAAAGAAATAATTAAATACATAAATAGGCAACAAAAGGATGTTTCATGACACAGTTACTTATGCTTACATTTATTGAGCAGGAATCACAACCTTATCATAGTGGAGAGGTTTGGGTGACCCTGCAAGCAATTTTGTCTGGAACAGAAACTCTTAGTAAGGCCTTTCAAGACAAAGTGATCCCAGGTGAAGGATCAGACAAAGACCATTTAAAGCCCCTAATAATACAGACCTGTAAATTTAAAAAAAGAGCACTCTGCCTGTTATGGGTTTACAGGGCCTCCTCCTGGAGTGCCCGCAGGCGAGCCCCTGGCAGCTGGGCCTACCATGGGGCCTAGTTGGGCACAGACTGAAAATGCTACATGGGACTGCCCTCCTGTGAACCAACCTCTGGCAGTAGGAATAGGGGCTGGGTGCAATGTGACCTGGGTGGCAGTTGAATGCAGAGGACTTGGTAAACTCATGGGAGCTGGGGTTTGTGGGTGAGGAATAGAGATGCCAACTATATATATTGGGCTCATGTCCAGTCACTTGCTTGGTTCTGGAACCAAACCCCTTGAAGGAGGTTGGACTCTTCTTTACTCTTGAGTTGCCTGGGGGGTAAGGCATCAGGTGGGAGGGGGCTTCTTATTGAGTCCCTGCTTGGTTGATGCCATGTTGGTGTTTCCCCTAGAGAATGAGAGGGCTGCTTCTGTGTGACTGAAGGTCACACAGAGTAGGACTCTGCATATGTGCCTGTGCACAAAATGTCAGTTTGAAGTACCAGGCCTTCTTGGGGTCACTGGAGGGTATCCTGGAAAGAGTCCCAGCAGGGATTCCGTAGTTCTGATTGATTTCAGTGCCCACATGGGTAATGATGGAGACATCTGGAGAGGCATGATTGGAAGGAATGGCCTCCCTGATATACTGTAAACCCAAGTGGTGTTTTGTTATTGGACTTCTGTGCTTGGCATGGTTTGTCCATAATGAACAAAATGTTCAAACATAAGGTGGCTCAAAAGTGTACCTGTTACCAGAGCACCTTAGGCTAAAGATCTATGATCAGTTTCATAATTTTACCATCAGATTTGCGGCCGTATGTTCTAGACGCTCAGATGAAGAAGGGGCAAAGTTGTCAACTGATCATCACCTGGTGGTGAGTTGGATCAGGTGGCGGGAGACCAGCGTGTAAAGCCCAAGTGAGTAGTGAGGGTGGCCTGGGAAGGTTTGGGAGAGGACCGTGTCCAGAAGACAACAATAACCTCCGAAAGAGCTTTTCCCACATTCCAGGGGAGGCTGCGGACATAGAGTCTGAATGGGCCTTGTTCAAAGCAGGGCTGTGGAGTCAGAATCTGAGACAAATTTGGGTACCTGGAGTCAGGGTTGGAGTCCGCAAAAATGTACCGACTACAACTCCTCATAAGTTTAAATTGTAATGAAAAAAAACACAGCAAGTTTAAATGTCCCATTTCACAAACAATAGTCATAATTAAGTACAGTACTTCTCTGATGTAGGAATAAAGCCCAGTGCATAGTTGTGTTACTACTAGTGTAAAGTTCATCTGAATTATTATACAACCTGACATTCACATATTGTAATCTGGATTATGGTACATTACAAAAAGTGTTTTCATTTCATTTCAGATATAAAGTGTTTAACAAGTTCATTTGAGTGTAAACAAGTGTAATGATGTAGGTGTAGGTGTGTGCTATGGCCTGATGTGTGTTCAGGGGTTTCTGTCTTTTGTTTAAACTGGCCAATACAGTAGAGAGTCCGCTTCTTAGCCAGCAGCTCTGTAGTTAAATGACATGTATGTTGCCTTCCTTTAATCAACATGGAAAATACATCAGCATATTAAATACAGAGGAGTCGGAGTCAAAGGATGTATCTACTGACTCCACAGCCCTGGTTCAAAGCCTCCATTGTGGAAGCGGCTGCATAGGGCTATGGCCTGAAAGTCATAGGTGCCTCTGTATGAGGAGCTCCTGAACCTAAAGGATATACATCTGTGGAGGAGGCAGAGCCAGAAGCTGATGGGAGATCAAAGCCCATTTCGTTGAGAGAGGTAGTTAAGCAGCTTCCACAGAAACAAGGTCCCAGGGGTGGATGAGATTCTCCCAGAAATGCTGAAGGTTCTGGACATTGTTGGACTCTCATGGCTGACACACTTGTTCAGTGTTGCGTGGTCATTGGGAGGTCTACCTTTGGAATGGCAGACTGGGCTGGTGGTTCCCATTACTAACCGAACAATATACATATATATTTTATATCTTTCCCTAGTGGTACGGCAATAATTCTAAGCAGAAAAAAGAATCTGCAACATGAATAGAAGATAATGCTTTAGCTTTGGTTTAATATCAATTTAACACAATAAAATAATAGTCAAAGAAGAGCAATACTCAGCCAAAGAAGATGCAGTTGGGGTTTCCTGCAATCAGTGCTTGTCCAACTTCGAAACAGACTTTGGGAAAGAATTTTGGTCCTAGGCACAGGCTGGAGCAATGTCTTCCATTCAATCATAGGTGAACTCTGGGGTCCCATACAGTTGTCTGAGTTTTAATACTTTCTCTTTGAACATGCAACCTCCAAACATGGGTATAATGTGTTTGCTGACAAGCACGATTAAGAAATAGCGCACGGTTACTGCAGAGGTTGCTTGCTTAGGAAACTTTGAAATAGCTGTCAACCCTGACTAAAATACTGATCATGGCACATCAGCATTTTAATACTTAACTCATCTCATCTCCCTGTCAGATTCACCACGTAGGTTGAATGTGTATGAATAACCTTCACGGATCACAGTGGCACACTTAAAACCTTTGCCTTGAAGGGTAATCTCTTACTATTGGCTGTACTCCTCAGCCTCCCAGGGAAAGCTTATGCCGGGGTACTAGAAAGGAGACTCCCCCTCAGTGGTGGAACGTCAGATCCAGGAGGAGCAATGTGGATTCCATCCAAGCCGTGGAACAGTGGACCACCTCTTTATCCTCATGAGGATTCTGGAGGGGGCGTGGGAGTATGACTAATCGGTCTACATATGTTTTGTGGACTTAGAGAAGGCATATGACAGAGCTGCTTGGAAAGCTGTGGGGGGTTCTGTGCCCCTAATAAGGTCTATTTGGTCCCTGTATTATCAGAGTGAGAGCTGTGTCTGCATACTTGGAAAAACATCAGCACTGTTTCTAGTGGGTGTGGGAATCCACCAGGCTTGTACTTTGTCTCCTATCCTGTTTGTGGTTTTCATAGACAGGATATCAAGGTGCAGTCAGGGAGGGGAGGGGGTCCAGTTTGGTAAACCTTAGAATTACATCACTGTTTTTTGCAGATGATGTGGTTCTGTTGGCTTCATCGGACTGAGAGCTCCTACACGCACTAGGGCAGTTTGAAGCGGCAGGTATGAGGATCAGCACCTCCAAATCTGAGGTCATGGTCCTTGGCAGGAAAAAGGTGGACTGTTCTCTTCAAGTGGGAGATGAGTTACAGCCTAAGTTGGAGGAGTTTAAATATCTTGGGGTGTTGTTCACAAGTGAGGGCAAAAGGGATCAACAGACTGGGGCAACGAACGCAGTTATGCAGTCGCTATGCTGATCTGTAGTGGAGAAGAAGGAGCAGAGTCAGAATGTGAAGTTCTTGATTTACCAGTCGATGTATATCCCAACTCACCCATATGATCATAAGCTTTGGGTAATGACCAAAAGAATGAGATCATGGGTACAAGTGGCCGAAATGAGCTTACTCCACAAAGTAGCTGGGCTCTCCCTTAGAGACAGGATGAGAAGCACAGACATCCAGGAGAGGCTCACAGTAGAGCCACTGATTCTCCACATAGAAAGGTGCCAATTGAGGTGGTTCAGGCATCTGATATAGATGCCTCCTCGTGGAGGTTTTTACGAGCATGAACAGATTATTTATTGCAAGCATTCGATCTTGGTATCCAAGCCAAGGTATGGTGGAATATAGTTGACCAAGTGTCTAGCTTACACAGTTGACTGCTCATTAAACTTCTTCATCTAGAGTTTAAAAGGAGTAAAATGCAATGTGCTAATACATCTCAGCCATCTTAAGGTAGAAATGGAAATTCTTTAGAAGATCTCTTTAAACTGAAGAGACGATGATGGCAGTATATGTAAGGCAGATGTTCCTTTCTATTTACCACTCCAGAACTCGAGAAGCTTTCATATTGACACACAACAAGGTGACATGATAAGGTTTCATATTTAATTTGTTCTTGGTTATATCTCTCTCTGGAATTTTATTTTTCCCATCAGGGCATTTCAGCACTACAGAATTCATTTATGCACTTGAACTTCACATGAGATTAGCATTTGGCAATGCTGATTTTGTTTTACGTCTTTTCCTGCGCCATTTTGCTTTTCAAGGGAGATGCCATTTTCTAGGATCTTGGTGTACTGTTGCCACCATGGGATGACTGGAGATCATGAACCTGTCAACATGTCAACTGTATAAAGGTCAGTACTACTCACTGTTCTAGTAACCGGGTTTGAAAAGAAAAGCCTTTTTTATTAGTGTGTGTTTTCATGTTTCTTGAATAAAAAATACTTGCATTGTTTTTTTGTCTTTGAAAACAATTCTTGTCTTTTTGTTTTTAAAACAGAATGTATTTTTTTGTTCACTGAATTTTCAGCTTGGCTCACAGTTACAGATTTTATCACTTTTTTTCTTGGTGTCTGCTTCACCATTGACGTAACACATGATTGCCTTTGTGGTAGCCCACTTGACTGATGCTTCTGGAAGCCACCATGCAACAGAATTTGAAAACTTACGTGAAACTCTGCTGGTTCTATCTACTCTATAAACTCACATTAGGCCGACATTAAATTTATATCCAACTGTTTTTCTTCTTTTCCACATATGTAAGTTCAGATTTACATTTCAGTTGTTTTTTCTCCAGAAATCCTGAATTTCTTAAAAGTAAATTTCCTCACACATGGGGTCTGCACTCAAGGTAGCCCATTCATTTTTTTACAAAGGCATCACACCTCTTTTTCTTGTTTCAACTGCTCTCGTTAGGGGTCGCCACAGCGGATCATCTTCTTTCATATCTTTCTGTCCTCTGCATCCTGCTCTGTTACACCCATCACCTGCATGTCCTCTCTCACCACATCTATAAACCTTCTCTTAGGCCAGCGGTTCTCAAACTTTTGTATTTTGCGCCCCCCATTTTCTACCTGGAATAATTCTGCGCCCCCTGCATAATATAAGATAGATGAGAATAACCCATAATACAACTAAGAAAGGTATGATACTCGTGCGGTGTCACAGTATCCTATTATTTTTCATGTGTTCAGATAACTTCGACGAAATAATTGTAATTTATTTTTTCATATGTGGTTTTGATAGTAATTGTAAACCCAAAAACAAAGAATAATTCTTATTTAATTATTTTTTATGTAAAGAAACGATTAAATATGTTTTAATTTGTAAAAGTCTCGTAAACGAGGACACCGATAAAGTCAATCTGCACGAGACAAAGGTATTTTCGTCCAACAAATATTTTACCGCTGTTAGCTGTATCATGAAAATAACCCAATACGCAGTAAATTATTTACCTCAATTTGGGAATATTGGCAACACTGCCAATGTGGTGCAGTCACGCTGCATTATCACCTGATCTACTGTTACCCGAATGTTCGCGACAGATACCGATACGTCTCAAACTTTTTGAAAATACATATTAGTCATTAGATCTATGCCTTAGAAATGTTTTATTTTAATTTTAGTTATAATGCATTGTGATTATATGCTTGCTAATTTAAATTTGAAATAAAAATGTAAAAAATTAATTTTGATGCCTTGTTCATTTATTTGACGCCCCCCCTTGTACAGCTTCAGTGCGTCCCACAGTTTGAGAACCTCTGTCTTAGGCCTTCTTCTTTTTCTCTTGCCTGGCAGCTCTATCCTTAGCATCCTTCTCCCAATATACCCAGCATCTCTCCTCTGCACATGACCAAACCAGCGCAATCTCACCTCTCTGACTTTGTTTCCCAACCGTCCAACTTGAGCTGACCCTCTAATGTACTCATTTCTAATCCTATCCATCCTTGTCACACCCAATGCAAATCTTAGCATCTTTAATTTTGCCACCTCCAGCTCTGTCTCCTGCTTTCTGGTCAGTGCTTCCGTCTCCAGCCCATATAACATAGCTGGTCTCACTACTGTCCTGTAGACCTTCCCTTTCACTCTTGCTGATACCCATCTGTCACAAATCACTCTTGACACTCTTCTCCACCCATTCCACCCTGCCTGCACTCTCTTTTTCACCTCTCTTCCACAATCCCCGTTACTCTGTACTGTTGATCCCAAGTATTTAAACTCATCCATCTTCGCCAGCTCTACTCCCTGCATCCTCACCATTCCACTGACCTCCTTCTCATTTACACATATGTATTCTGTCTTGTTCCTGCTGACCTTCATTCCTTTTCTCTCTAGCATATCTCCACCACTCCACGGTCTCCTCAACCCTCTCTCTATTATCGCTACAGATCACAATGTCACCAGCAAACATCATAGTCCACGGGGACTCCTGTCTAATCTTGTCTGTCAACCTGTCCATCACCATTGTAAATAAGAAAGGGCTCAAAGCCAATCCCTGATGTAATCCCACCTCCACCTTGAATGCATCTGTCACTCCTACCACAGGCCTCACCACTGTCACACTTCCCTCGTACATATCCTGTACAACTCTTACATACTTCTCTGCCACTCCCGACTTCCTCATACAATACCACAGCCCCTCTCGAGACACCTTGTCATATGCTTTCTCCCAGTCCAAAAAGATGCAATGTAACTCCTTCTGGCCTTCTCTATGTAACTTCTCCATCAACACCCCCAGAGCAAACATTGCATCTGTGGTGCTCTATCTTGACATAAAACCATACTGCTGCTCACTAATCATCACCTCTCTTCTTAACCTAGCTTCCACTACTCTTTCCCATAAGTTCATGGTGTGGCTCATCAGTTTTTTTCCCCCTGTAGTTACTACAGTCCTGCACATCCCCCTTATTCTTAAATATCGGCACCAGTACACTTCTTCCCCACTCCTCAGGCATCCTCTCACTTTCCAAGATTCCATTAAGCAATCTGGTTCAAAACTCCACTGCCATCTCTCCTAAACACCTCCATGCTTCCACAGGTATGTCATCTGGACCAACGGCTTTTCCATTCTTCATCCTCTTCATAGCTGTCCTTACTTCCTCCTTGCTAATCTGTTGCACTTCTTGATTCACTATCTCCACATCATCCAGCCTCTTCTCTCTCTCGTTCTCTTCATCAGCCTCTCAAAGTACTCTTTCCATCTGATTAACACACTCTCCTCGCTTGTGAGTACGTTTCCATATTTATCCTTTATTACCCTAGCCTGCTGCACATCTTTCCCAGCTTGGTCCCTCTGTCTAGCCAATTGGTACAGGTCCTTTTCTCCTTCCATAGTGCCCAACCTCTAATACAACTCATCATATGCCTTTTCTTTTGCCTTCGCCACCTCTCTCTTCACCATGTGCCTTATCTCTTTGTACTCTTATCTACTTTCTGCATCTCTCTGACTATCCCACTTCTTCTTTGCCATCCTCTTTCTCTGTATACTCTCCTGTACCCCATTTCACCACCAGGTTTCCTTTTTCTCCTTCCTTTGTGCAGATGTCACGCCAGGCACCCTTCTTGCTGTCAACCTTACTACATCTGCTGTAGTTTCCCAACTGTCTGGTAATTCTTCACTGTCATCCAGTGCCTGTCTCACTCTCTCCCTAAACTCAACCTTGCAGTCTTCCTTTTTTCAACTTCCACCATTTAATACTTGGCTCTGCCTTCACTCTCTTCCTCTTCTTGATCTCCAGCGTCATCCTACAGACCACCATCCTATGCTGCTTAGCTACACTTTCCCCTGCCACCACTTTGCAGTCTTCAGTCTCCTTCAGATTGACTCTTCTGCACAAGATGTAATCAACCTGTGTGCATCTTCCTCCACTCTTGTATGTAATCCTATATTCCTCCCTCTTCTTAATATATGTATTTACCACAGCCATGTCCATCCTTTTGGCAAAATTCACGATCCACTGACCTTCTTCATTCCTCTCCTTGACACCATACCTACGCATCACCTCCTTGTCTCCTCTGTTCCCTTCACCAAAATGTTCATTGAAATCCACTCCAATCCAGGGACTTTCTGTCCCTTTCATCCAACTCACTCCAAAAATCTTCTTTTTCATTCATTGCACACTCAACTTGCGGTGCATATGCACTAACAACCTTCATAATCACACCTCCAATTTCCAGCTTTCCAGTCTTTTCACTTCCAAAACACTCCTGACATACTGTTCCTTCAGAATAACCCCTACTCCATTTCTCCTCCTATCCACACCATGATAGAACAATTTAAAAACACCTCCGATCCACCTGGCCTTACTCCCCTTCCATTTAGTCTCTTTCATGCACAATATATCAACCTTCCTTCTCTCCATCATATCTGCTTACTCTTTCCCCTTACCAGTCATACTGCCAACATTCAAAGTTCCTACCCTCAGGGCCACTCTCTTTACTTTCCTCCTCTCCTCCTGCCTCAAGACACGTCTCCCCCCTCTTCTTCTCCTTCATCTTCGGCCAACAGTAGCCCAATTTCTGCCAGCACCCTGTTGCCTAACAGTATTGATGGCGGTCATTGTTAACCCGGGGTTCGACTGATCTGGTATGGAAATTTGTATTGTTGTCTGCATATTGATTTGGAACAATTTTACACCGGATGCCCTTCCTGATGTAACCCTCCGCATTTATCCGGGCTTGGGACCGGCATGAAGAAACACACTGGTTTGTGCATCACTCTGGCTGGGTTAAAGGCACCTACGGCAAAATAATTCTTATACTTAAAACACTCACTGAAGTAAATATGCCTCACAACCTCTTGGCATGTTTCAGTTTTTATACTATATCCTCTTGATCCCTTCTCTCTTTACTACATGTGGACAGAGACCATACAGTAACTGACCCAAACATATAAGAAGAAACAAAACAAAAGAAGAATAACATAGAACTATTGCAGTGGTTTAACCATTTCAGATCAATTTGAATGTGAAAACTCACGCAAACCCCATTCACTTTTGTGTCTACAGATCCACCAACGCATTACTCAAGTTGCAGTCCATCTTGGTGGTTCTCAAAATGAGAGGCTTGAGGGAAATTTTGTGAGGTGGCCTGAAGTGGTTTTACTCTTCTATTCAAGCGGATGGAGTAGTGTGACACAACAGCAGACAGTGGTTCAGTAACACCCTTGTTTCTTTAAGAATTTTATTGTGGCAGCTCGTATATAGTGGTGGTACACTCATTATAGACATTCACACATTCTTGCAACAATTCTTTTATAGATACTCGGCAATCAAAGTGGCTTATGTTAAATTAAAAAAAGATCACATGTCATCTTTAAGTGACAGATCTAATAGATTGATTGAAATGGTTTGCAGAAGGATATAATAATTAATAAAGCAAGCACTTATTGGACAAAAAAGTGAAAAGCTCAAAAGTCAAGCTTATTTACTGCACCATGGAATAACATGCTTACTTATTGAAGGTGAGGTTTATCTGCTGTGTGCATTATGCTCACCAATGACAGTTTAAAATATGATAGCTATTTAGAGAAACAGCATCCGAGACACATTAAAAAATTAACAGAATTCTCTTATCTCAAGGACAGCAGCCTGCATGGACTGCAGGGAAATCAGAACTAAGAACAGGAAAATTTCTAACAAAGCACAAATGGTGTATTTAATAGCCAAGTGATAAAAGCCTCACACAACTGGTGAGAGCCTCGTTTGTAAATCTGTAGCTATAATAAGTAAAGTTGCACATGCGGCGATAAGTTTGTTCACCGTCATGAAAAAAATCCACCCCTTTGTGATACGAATTTGGGACACCTTGATGACCTGCTACGAGACATTAAAGGTCAACGGATTAAACGAGTCAATGAAAACGACCGATATAAGTGGGTCTGCTCAGCCATGTTTATTTATGCATTTAAATTCACACAGCTGTTAAAAGAAATAATGTATAATGTAGTGGAAAAGTTGGGGCAGTTATGACCTTCATGTCACATGGGTGCTCAAAAGGAAAACGGTTGGAAAATGGCCGGTCTAAGTGGTCAATCTGAGATGAGTTCCTAAACCTTGTTATATAGTAATGTTGTTCTGTCTTGTTCTTCCTGCTTTGAGTATTTTAAAATTGTGTAACTTATACTCTGTGTAGCTTGTGAAGTAGAATATGTTTGGTTTTCTTCAGGTTTAAGCTTGACAATTTCTGTGTTTCAATTTCATTTGTGATATCACTGTTACTTGGTTGATTATTTTATTTGTCCCATTATGTTATTTTTCCAACTCTTTTGTGCTGTTTCACCAAGCCTGGGTAGGGGTTGGAGGCACACAGATCTAATGGCCCAGGAGTTCCCAATTGCATTTTTCTGGTATTTCTTCCTTCCAGGCCATGATTTCCTTCTATTACATCTTGTTGTAGCAATCCTAATGGAACTACCATATTCTGTGCGAGTTATTTCAGGCCTTTGACCCTTTGACTTGATTCTTCAACAGTGACATTCTTTTTCCTTGGAATTCCTTCTCTGAAATGTACAGTGAATCACCAGTGAGGAGAGCTGTAAATCGGAGTATTAAGTAACTATACAAAGTAAAAGCGTGGGAGACAATTTGTTGCCAAAACTTTGCCTGTGTCTAATTCCATGCACAGAAAGTCATTAAAGGATCTTTTAGCGGATGGGACTGCCGGCAAACAGCGGTCGCATTTGTTTGAACAGATACTTCACTACACCATGCTTACATTCATTATAATTTAGAGTTAATTTTTTTCCACTCAAACGTCATCTCCAGAGGCCACAATAAAATCATCGTGCTAATTTCCTTAAGGGGGTCAGATTTCTGTGATAAATGCTGGAGTGGTTGATGTAAGTGACAATCCGTGTTGAGGTGAGTAAGCGTCTACTGCCATGTTTTCTTACTTTGAAAGTGCCGAACATAACAAAGTCAGGAGACAATTGATATTGCGCCATGTGAAATATGAAAGCAATGGCTTTTTTATGTTTGGCTCACCTTATATTTTCTCAGAAAATCTTTGTGTGGCTGTGTGAGTATTGCTTTAATCCTTTCATGTGACCTCCCTGATGAAAACTAACAATCTTCACTACGAATACTTTGTATACCACAATTAACAACACACAGGCAAATGAAAGCCCGGGCTTCTTTGAGTTTTGTTTTCCATCTGTTTTCTCAGAAAATCTTTGTGTGTGAATGTTACTTTTGTGTTCCTCCAAGTGACCTCTGTTATAAAAAAAAAAAAGAAATAATCTTCAGTGTAGTATTATTCGAAATCCTTAGAACTATGACTACCATAAGTAACAACACAAAGGAATTAAGTCACTCGCTTAATCTTATGCAGTGGATATGATCGTAATGATAATGATACATTTTACTTAAAGAGTACCATTGCCATCTTTTAAACACCTCACAAGTATGAATGCAGAGTATAATTAGTATATCCGGGGCAATTTTTTTACAGCCAGAATGGCAGAACTTTAAATGAGTTACAGGTAGAGACTAAACTGGAAACCTTCTGGTTTAAAGTTCAATACTCTAAATCAGGGGTGCCCAACTCCAGTCCTGGAGGGCCGCAGTGGCCGCAGGTTTTCATTCTAACCCTTTTCTTAATTAGTGATCTGTTTTGCGGCTAATTAACTTCTTTTGAATTAATTTTAATTAACTTGGTTGGTTTTTAATGAATTGCTTCATTTCTTTCCTTAAAAGGCACCCAAACAGAAGTGAAATCCGACGTGAGTGAAACAAGAGAAGACCAGCTAAGTCAAGGCCTCAAACTCCAACCAATTTCACTCCAACCAATTGCTTAATTAGGCTCTGATTCTTGTTGTTAATTAAGCCTGTTCTTTAATTCCATGGCTTGTTGCTGCTCTCAATGTGCAATACCAGACATATCCGAAATTGTGGACTTTCTCTTTTCTAAGAGCAGATCAGCATTCCATAGACCTTCACCTTTCTTTATTTTCAGATATTGTATGATGGGCACAGTTTCTGGTCCTGTTTTGGCTCATTTTGTACCTCATTATTGTTTGGCTGCTAATTAAGGAAAAAGAAACAATTCAGGGGTCTGAGTTTTCAAGAGCACAGATGTCAAACTTGAGTCCTGGAGGGCCACATTGGCTGCAGGTTTTCATTCTAGCCATCTTCTTCATTAGTGACCAGTTTTTGCTGCTAATTAACTTCTTTTGCTTTAGTTTTAATTAACGTGACTCAGGCCCCTTTAGTTGTCTCTCTTTTTTTTCCTTAATTAGCAGCCAAACAACAATGAGACGCAAAACAAGCCGCCACATGACCATCTCACCTGTGCCCATTACACAATATTTGAAAATAAAGAAAGGTGAAGGTGTCAGTAAGGTTGATCTCTCAGATCACGAAAACATTTTGAGCATTTTAAACAGACTCATACCCTTTGTAAACAAGATATGAATCCAAAAGGAATAAATACTAATCAAAACTGAACTACAGGGCATGAACATTACAGTTTGGATAAACATAAACTGCTCTGCTGTAAGGTGAATTCCACAAAAAAAAAAAAAAAACCTGTAACATTTTTAAACAAATTACTAACATCAAGTTTTCTCCAATATTGCACAAAGATACGGGTTGGACAATGGATGGATGGATAGCAGAAAAAAATAAAACAATTGTAAAATTTCTACAGAGGAAACTTCAAGTTGTGCAACAGAATCTCCAGTCTGTCCACAGCATCTGGATTCAGAGCAGCATAGTTACATGTTAGAGCATTTCCTCCAGTGCTGAAAGCCCTCTCAGAAAGGTTGTTTGAGGGATGCACAGGTACTTTTTTGCAAGTTTTCCAATTTGGGCAAATGTACCACATATACTCGCAGATAAAGTCAGGACTTTACCGTATAATTTCCGGTATTTTATAATGTCAGTCATATAAGTTGAATGTGGAAAACTCACGTTATTGATCCAAGAGATTATGATATGCTAACACCCACCTGAGAGAGTAACCACGGACCACGCTGCCTTTTTTCTATGTATTGTGCCTACATGACCACACGATAATACCCAAACTATTCTGAAGCAACATTTGTTGTATCTCACACCCTCATACACCTTTATCGTAAGAGCATTCCTTATTTACGATGGAGCATTCGATCAGAATAAAATATGAAACTGGTCTTAAATTAAATGTCATTGGAGTAGCGAAAGAAATTGGTAACTGCGGTGCTGCAACAATATTCGATGCATCTGAGAAACTGATGTGAGATTGGAGCAGGCAAGAAATTGTAAAAAAGAAAAAATGAAGTGTCGCATTTTTGAACGGGCGCATAAGTCGAGGTCTGATTTTATGATTGATTTTTCACATTTCAAGACCGACTTATACGCGAGAATGTATAGTACTTCTTGAATTTCCCTTCACTCAAGTGGATTTACATCAATTTTCACCTCAGGTATCATCAAGTAGCTCTCTCGTCAACAGTGTCCAGGACCATATGGTTAATGTACTTGAGAACCAGTTTTTCTAGGCACTTCATGGCGACTGGTGTGAGTGCCACTGGCCTCAAGTCCATTAGGGTGGATGTGTCCGGTCTTTTGGGGACTGGTATGATGGTGGAGGATTTGAAAATACGGGGGACTACTGCCTGGGATAATGACAGGTTGAAGATGTCAGCATACACATCAGCTAGTTGTTTCCCACAGGCCTTCAGAACTCTGGGAGAAACTCCATTGGGTCCCACAGCCTTGTGGGGGTTCACCTTCTTCAGAGCTTTCAAGACCTGTGTATGTGTCACCTGGAAAGCAGTATCCGTGGGGTCACTGGGGGCCTTTCAGGGTGTGTCTGTGTTCAGCCTGTCGAACCTGGCATAGAAGGTGTTAAGGCTGTCTGGAAGGGTGGCATCTCAGGGGTCTGTGGTTGTTTTTATAGTTCTCCTGTAGTTTGTGACAGATTGAATTCCCTGCCACATGCTGTGCATATTGTGGTTGAGGTAGCAGCCTTTAAGTTTTTGTGAGTGAGCCCTTTTTGCTGCTCTGATGGGCTTCTGTAGCTCGTACCAGGCTCTCTTATACTCCACTTGATCTCCTGACTTGGAAGCATCCCGCCACTTCCTGATTTTCTGTTTTATGTCCCCATTAAACCAGGGTTTTTGGTTGGGGAACATACACATAGTCCTGGGAGGGGCACATATGGACGTGCACCAACTAATGTAGTCACTCACAGTCTGTGTGTATTCATGAATATCGTTAGTGGCCTCTTTGAAAATGCTCCAGTCTGTGGCGTCTAAGCAGCCCTGCAGACTATGAATAGAATGGTTGCAATGTACATGCAGGTACAGCATCTTCGTTCCACTTTACCATTGCTTTAACATTGTTGTCATTATTGTACCTACTTTCTGTGAGAGTGTTTTAAATAATGAAGGAAAAAAAGGGCTTTGGAATCAAAGACCCCTAACCAAGTTGGCTTGCAAAATAAAATGCGGCCAATAAGCATATATTTCTTACGGAGATAAAAATAATTTGTTCAGACTTTTTTTTCTTTTGCCTGACACCTACAAGGCTCTGTACATCTGGTGTGCCGACCGTGAATGCCAATGTGATTGTTTGTGCATGTGCAGTAGTCTGTCCTGTTAGGTTACGCGAGACAGTGGGTGAGTGGACTCTCAAGGCATGTTTTTGATTGTAAATTGGCATTGGGTGTAAGAGAAATCATGCCTACGGCCAAATAATGTTGGATAAGTGCAAGCTCCCTGGACCACAGTATTGGTTAAAGTGGGTTCAGGTGATGTATGATTGGAAACATAAAATAGTGTGTGCTAAAACTTAGTAACCAGATCTGAATTTGCAACAGAGCAAATTTAATTGTATTTTAATTCGAATTATACAATAAGGCAAATGTCTACTTTGCTTTAATGTATCTCTAATAAGGCTGTAATTAAAAGAAACTACTGGAATGGATTTCTTTGAGTCAGAGTATAGTTTGTTAAATGTTTTGTTTCTCTCTGTCTCTTTTTCCCTAGTTAGCTAGCTTTCTTAGGAAAAGTCCCGTCAGATGGAAGACTATAAATGGTGGGTTCAGGGAAATTATTAGTGCTTCAAGAAAACCAGGGACAAAAAAAGAGGACAGCATTATTCAGATGTGACTTTAAAGCAGAAAGACAGAACCTATTAGTGCACATGCAGTTTGAAGCAAAGGTTCTTTTAAGGACACTCTGGAAAAATCTTACTCACTCAAAAGCTCTGCAATGAATGGCACCTGTCAACCCGGTGATAATTTCCTCCTGCAACCCATCTGGGCAGCTATCCGAAGTCATGAGGACTTGCTGCTTTCCAAGATCTTTCCTACATGCTTTGTCTTCTTTGCTCATTTGGTGGCTTGCTTGTACTTCATTTTGTTGGACTTCATGGCACCTCATGTCCCCTGTCTTTGGCACTATAAATTAAGTAGTCAAGATTCCAGAAACACAAAAGCACTATGGGAATGCCTGTGGAAGACTGCCAGCAACCAGGTGATGTGTGTCCCATCGGTCTCTCTGCTCTGCACCTATCTACACCCACAGAGACTCCCTGACAAGGCCCCCTCATGCTTTTGCCTGGCATTTGAGGTCGTGCAGTGCCTGCTGCTGTTTGATGCCCTCTATTTCTGCTGTCATTTCCTGCTACATAGGTAAAACAACTTTTTTGTACTCTTTAGGAGTTGTTTTTAGTACATTTTGTCTTAAAACGTAATTTATAACATGATTCATTATTGTACAATATCAATTTTATTTTGTATGTGGTCCCGAGCTGCCCTCAAATTAAAAAAAGGGAACATAGCTGTTTGATCTCACTAATAATAATAATAATAAATTTTACTTATATAGCGCCTTTCCCATGCTCAAGGCACTTATATATATATATATATATATATATATATATATATATATATATATATATATATATATATATATATATATATATATATATATATATATATATATTGTAAACCTGGCCCGGACAAAGACAGGTGGACATGTTGTTAAAACACCACCACACGTTTATTAAATACAATATTTACAACAAATGGTCACACAGACCCAAATAATGGTCACTAAGACCCAGTCCAAACAGTGCACACAAACCCCAAACACAGTCCTGGCCACAAATGCCTTTCTTCGGGCCAACTCCACTCTCTTCTGCCTCGTCCTTCTTCCACCCGACTCTAGCCTCGAATGAATGGAGACGGCCCCTTTTATATGATTCCCGGATGAGCACCAGGTGTTCCCGGCATTCCTCCTCTGGCCACGCCCCAGCGTGGCGGAAGTGCCGGCTGTCCTCCCGGCTGCTCTCCGGGCCGCCCTAATTTCCCCAGCACTTCCTGGTGTGGCGGAAGTGCTGGGGTAACAGGTCCAAGGCATTGGGCCTCCTGGCGGTGACCACGGCCCCTACAGGGTGGAGCTTCCATGCCCTGTACCCGTGGCCCCCAGAGCAACCCGGAAGGCCACCCCCACGTGATCCAGGGTGGGCACAGACCCACATCCGGTCCCTCATGACGTCCCGGCCGGGTCATGGCCCCTGGCATCCCTGACAATATATACATATATATACTGTGTATATATATATTTTTTTATATATAAAACTACATGTAGGTATGCAGAGGATTGCAAAAATTGGGAGCAAATGCAGCATACTAACTTGATCAGGGTAACATTGTGAATGAAGCAAGTGAAAAACTTTGTACATCTTGTTCTGGTGTGGCATTTTTAACTCTATGCTATAAGAAATTACTTCCGTATATACTTGCAGATAAGTCGAGACTTGATTTTACCCTATAACTTCTGGTATTTTATAAAGTCGGTCGTATAAGTTGAATGCGGAAAACTCACAGTATTGGTCCAAGAGATTATGATATGCTAAAGCTCACCTGAGAGAGTAATCACAGAGCACACTGCCTTTTTTTCCTTTGTATTGTGCCTACGTGACCACACAGTAATACCCAAACTATTCTGAAGTGTTGTTTTCACTGATTTGTGTTTTTTGTATCTCACACCCTCATACACCTTTATCGTAAGAGCATCCCTTATCTATGATGGAGCGTTCGATCAAAAGAAAATATGAAGCTGGTTTTAAATTAAACGTTGTTGGTTTGATTTAGAAATTGGTAACTGCGCTGCTGCAACGAAATTCGATGTGTCTGAGAAACTGATGCGAGATTGGAGGAGGTAAGAAGATGTAGTAAAAAAAAATTCTTTTTTGAACAGGTGTATAAGTCGGGGTCTGATTTTATGATCGATTTTTTGGGTTTGAAGACCTGACTTATACGTGGGTATATACAGTAAAATAAAATGATTGATAAGTAAGGTCCAACTTGTGAATTGCCACAACAAAGCCAGAAACTGTTGTAGGCCACCAAAAACTCACACAAACGCCAGACCTGCCGTATTTTCAGATCTGGGCTCACTGGGTTGCCCTTACACCAGGCCTCAACAGAAATGGTAGGGTTCAGTTGAACATAAGCTTAAAATGGGACACCAGCTTTCAAAGTTCAAAAATACCTTCTGTAAATATATTATTAGAAAAGGCAGGAAGATCACTGTCAAACCTCAGGCCCACAATAATAGAACAAAGTTTCATTAAAATTAAAGAATGTATGTGAAAAATTCAAAATAAAGGTTTTGCCTCTACTGCAAAGAAATCCAATTTTAACTTTAACAAGAGCAGAGGTCAAAAATGCGAGAAATCAACTATCAAAACTAGAAGCTCAAAACTGTTAATCAAAATCAAAATGCAATGTTGAACTTTCTGTTCAACACGCCGAGACAGTTCCCCAAGCTGCACTGTTAGGTGGCCCTGCCTCCTTGGGCTCCACTTTAAGTAGAAAGGGCAGATAACCAAAACTAAAATATCCAATATTAACATAATAAAGTAAAGCAAATGGAATCTCTCTCTCCCTCTAATATATATGTTTAAAACTGAAAGATTACTGACTCATTCATTCACTAAATTACTCATCAACAACAACATTATTTCCCATTTAGTTAAAAAGCTTAAATTTGGCAAGATTGCACATCCAAGTCAGTACGTATCCGCTAAGAAAGGACATTCACATATATTAATACTTAGGGTAAAAACACCTCCTATAAAAGAAAAACAAAATACCTCAAAATCTCAAAAATGCTTTGACTGTTTTGATTTAAATTTGGTGATGTTACAGAAAGAGGAATATTGGCCAACACATTTTTTTTCTATACTAATAAAAGGCAAAGCCCTCACTCACTCACTGACTCACTCACTCACTCATCACTAATTCTCCAACTTCCCGTGTGGGTGGAAGGCTGAAATTTGGCAGGTTCATTCCTTACAGCTTCCTTACAAAAGTTGGGCAGGTTTTATATCGAAATTCTACGCGTAATGGTCATAACTGGAATCAGTTTTTCTCCATTTACTGTAATGGAGATGAGCTTCAACGCCGTGGGGGCGGAGTTTCGTGTGACATCATCACGCCTCCCACGTAATCACGCAGTACATAGAAAACCAGGAAGACCTCAAACAAGCGCTCAAGAAAACATGCATTATATAATTGAGAAGGCAGCGAAACAATAAGAAGCGAGCGAGTGACATATACTACCATATATTCATGAGTGTTGTCAGCTCGGAAAGAAAGCACGATGTAAACCTAAACTTTAAATTAAGTTCATAGACAGGCTACCGCTGGCGTTTCACATACACACAGGTAATGCGGGATACAAGTTTAATGAGAGGACGAGGATATAAACGAGTTTTGATCACTTTGTAACTAAGTTAAAATTGTAGGTGAAGGGGTGTGCTTATGCAAATTCGAGAGACTGTGTTTGTGGGGATTGACAGTTAAGGCGGTGGGGAGTCACGTCATCATCTCCCCTCCCACCTCATTTTGCTCTGAGCTGAGCTCCGCGGCTAACGCTGTCTTCCGAAGCAACTTCGTCAGACTGCCACCAAATACTCACAGAAAAATCCACAAGTTAATACACACGCTGTCTCTATAGAGTTTCTACACACTGAATCCTCCAGGCACTACTTACAAAAGGTCACATTGACAATCGTGTTACGTTATTTTTAAAATCTTTCCTTTTCTTAGCACAAGCACAGCCGAGAAGCTTGATGCATGTGCTCCATAACGCGTTAAAAATAATGCATTTAATCACACTTTGCATTACAAGCAAAGGGAGCTTTTGTCAATGCATGATTTCCTGGTACACGGATTACATTGATCAGCATCCCGATTCATTTTACCCTCGCACCACCTTAGTTTGAGAAGAAGTATGAAAAAATATGAGGTTAACAAAGAAAAACAGATCACCAATTCAAACTTTATGAATAATCGATTCGCCATCAATAATTGTTTTGGTAAAGCCATCCTCCTTTCATTTTATAATTTTTCCGCCACTAGCCATGATTAAATGAACGGTAAAAAAGTAAGAGCAAAGCGAGGGTGACTTATTTAGGCAGGCATATATATGACAGCAACACTCATGACAATGTCAATCATGTTACGCTATTATTAAAATGTTTCCTTTTCTTTTTCATTACTTCTTTAACACACTACTTCTCCGCTGCCAGGCGCGGGTATTTTG